>NW_028258194.1:313051-626103 GCF_053883595.1 Heterocephalus glaber | reverse complement strand
TAGACTCAGACAAGCATTTGACAAAGTCCAACACCCATTCATGATTGAAAACCCTATGGAAAATTGGAATATCTCAATCTGCTAAAAGGCCATCTATGACAAACCAACAGCCAACATCATAATAAATGGACAAAAACTGAAACCTTTTACTCTAACATCAGGAACAAGACAAGGATGTCCACTGTCACCAGTCCTCTTCAACATAGTTCTAGAAACATTAGCCAGAGCAATTAGATAAGAGAAAGAAATGAAAGCAATAAGGATAGGAGAGGAAGAAGTTAAATTACCATTATTTGCGGATGACATTATACTCTACATAGAAAACCCCCAAAACTCCATTGAAAGACTCCTAGATTTAAAACCAAATTCAGTAGCATAGCAGAATAAAAAAGACACACACACACACACACACACACACACACACACAACCAAAACAGCATTCCTGCATACAAACAACAAAAACTAGGGAAACAACAACTTTCACAATAGCATCAAGAAAAATGAAATACAAAAAAAAAAGAAAAATGAAATACTAATCAATCTAATGAATAAAGTGAAAGATCTTTACATTGAATAAAAAAAAAAACACCAAAGAATGTATCAGAAAATTATATGATTATCTATTGTTCTGGGGGAAAAGGAACCCTTCTCCATTGTTGGTGGGAGTGTAGACTGGTGCAACCACTGTGGAAATCAGTGTAGAGAGTCTTGAAAAACTAAAACTAGAGGTTCCATTTGACCCAGCTATTCCCCTGTTGGGTATCTTCCCCAGTGAATTAACAGCACCGTACCACAGTGATCTATGCACAGCCATATTTACAGCGGCACAGTTTGTAATAGGTGAAGTTTGGAAACAGCCCAAGGCCCATCAACTGGAAACTGGATAAAGAAGATGTGGGGTTTTTTTTATACATAATGGAGTACTACTCAGCCATAAAGAAAGATAAGCTGGAGGCATTTCTAGGTAAATGAATGGACCTTGAGACCATACTCAAGTGAAATAAATCGGACACACGTGTGTAAATATCACTGTTTCTCTGGTGTGAGAAACTGAAAGTGTGAATAAGGAGCAAAATGTATAATGGATATTGTAAAATAGGAAGAAAATGTTCAACTGGGAAGGAGAACAAGGGAGCAGGAGAGGGGAAGGAAGCAAAAAGGAATAAAGAGAATAGAAGGAAAAAATGGAAATAAAACTTTTATAAATAAGGTGGGGAAGAGGGATTGAAGGGAGGGAAGGGCAACGGAAAAAAAGAATCAAGACATATCATGTGCAGTTACAAATTCCCTATGATGTATGTGATCATTATGTATATCAGTTTTACCAATAAACTTAATTTAAAAAATAAAAATAAAATGTTGGGGTGGGGGCTGTGATGCAGCTCAGTGTGGAAGCCCTAGGTTCAGTGCTTTGCCCTGCAAGAGGAAGAGAACAGAAGCAATGCCTGGATCGGAGGCATAGCCGCTGAGAACACCCTGCCTCAGCCTCCCAGTAAAAGGGCCTACCAGCGGGCGCCAATGCACTGATCCCAGACTGCTGGCAGCAGGCTGGCCACAGTCTCCACGACGCCACTCCATCGGCTTTCCACAAAATCAGTCGTAAAGAAAAGTTATTTTTGTACCAGTGCAGCCTGGCAGACGCCGGTTTAGCCGCGCGGTCCCAGCCAACAGCATCCACGAGGGCCCTGGCACACACTCCCCAAGACAGCTGTCAGTTTCTGCCACAGGCACGGCTTGAAACCCATGGCGAGAGAACAGCAGACAAATCCCAGCTGTGAAACAGGCTACAAATCAGCTTGCCTGAACTCGTACAGAAAACATCAAGGTCTCGAAGAGAAAGGAAGGCCGAGGGCCTCGGGATGACAGAAACGGGAGACAAGGTGACTCAACATAACCTACAATTGAAGAGCAGGAAGAAGGCTGCACCAAGGGCAGTGTTGGGGTAACCAGCGAAATCTGAATACAGACCTGCAGCTCAAGAATTAATGATGCTCCTGTCTTTCTACACTAGAATCTGACTTTGGGTTCACTTTTCTGGCTCTAGAAAGCTGACAGCCATGTTGCCAGGCAACAGCACATAGGTTAAAAAATGCCCACGGATGGGCAAACAGCACCTGGACTGGAGGCTATCAATTTTTTTTCCTTTTTTTGGTAGCACCAGAGATTGAATCCAGGACCTTTGCACTGAACTGCATCCCAAGCCCTTTCTTTATATTTCCCTTTTGAGTATAAGCTACCTAAGCTGCCCAGGCTGCACGCAAACTTGTGATCCTCCTGCCTCAGCCTCCCAAATGCTGGGTCACAGGCGTGTGTCACCACAGCTGGCTGAGCCCTGTGAACTGCTCGTGAGCCTGTCCCCAGTGTGACGGCTTCTGTGCTGCCTGGAGCAGTGAGCATGCACAGGGACCCAGGCTTCCCGGCAAGGTGGCCACCTGTGCCACCTGCCTGCTACAGCTGTCGTGGTGCCCTGACCTGGGCCGTGCCTCTGCTGCCAGGCTCCAGCAGAACAATGGGGCCTGATGCTGCAGCCCTGGTGACTGCGTCTAGTGAAATGTGGCCCAGATTGCCACAAGCTGGACATGGAGCCAAGCCTGAGGACGCCCTGTGGCGGGCACTGCAGAACACTTACCAAGACTGGCACAGAATCAGTGTTTGTTCTTTCCCCCCAGGATTATAATATTATATACCTCGAATATACTAAGTGGCTATTTAAGAGAATGTCCCTGTATCCGCAAGAAATGCGTGCTGCATCCTGCCAAATCATGACATCCCTTCAGGGTACTGGTGTGAAAAGCCTTGTGGCCCAGTCTCCTAGCAAAACTGCCATCAGTAATGAATAAAGCATTAAAACATAAAAGCTCTAGAAATTGTCTTAAGGGCATAGAGCGTATATTTCCGGTTTTATTCCTGATTTTAGTAACCTGAGTCTTCTTTTTCGCTTGGTCAGTACAGCAAAAGTGTGTTGCTTTTGTTGTTGTTTTTCAAAGAACCAATTTTTGATTTTGATGATTTTCTTTATATTCTAATTCTGTCTCACTGACTTGCACTCTAGTGTTGCTATTTCCTTTGGGTTTCATTTGCTATTTTCTTTCTAGTGTATTAAGGTAGATAATTAAACTGCTGGTTTGAAATCTTCACTTTTTTAAAAGTTGTCATTTGTACTGTTTTCCCAGAAACGCCAAGTTAGCTATATGCCATCAACACTGGTATTTTGTTTTCCTTCATCCTCATGGCTCTCCTGATTTCTTTTTCAACTCACTGGTTATGTATTAGTGTATTAAATTTTACTTGTTAGTTAGTCCCCTATGCTTCCCCCTGGTTTCAATCAGCTGCTACATTTTGAATGTCTCCAAAGGCCTGTGTTATAGGCCTGGTCCGAGCAGGAGGCCTGCTGGAGAGTGGCCCCTGCCACTCCTCTCCGGTCCTCTGGTCCTCTGCGGGGCTCTGCAAGAACAGGGAGCACTGGGGCTGGGAACTTAGCTCAGTGGGTCCGCCTCCTGCTTTGCAAGCACAAGCTCCCACATTCCATCCCAGGTACCAAAAAAAAAAAAAGAACAGGGACCACAGGCCTGCATATGGGGGTCCTTCCGTGCATCTTCCTGTACTCCGCCTCCACTCGCAGCGTGGCCACAGAGGGAATGGTATAGCAAGTCCGGGGTGCTTCTTCTCTCAGCAGAAACCCTGGCTGCTGAGAGCTGCACGGCTGTGTAACAACTGAACTCTCAGACAAGAAGGGTTTGTGCAAATACAAGAGACTTCTGTCAACCAGCAGGGATGGACACATGTCTCACGGCTCCAAGACCTTCTGCTTGGTTATAAATGCATATACGAAAAGGTTTGGGGTTTTTTGTCTTTTTGAGATAAGGTTTTGCTATGCCGTTCAGGCTGGACTTGAAGTCTCTATGTAGCCCAGGCTGGCCTCGTACCTGCAGCGATCCTCTTACCTCAGCCTCCCCAGTGCTGAGGTTACAGGCCTGCGCCACCACGCGCGGCCTATCAAATGTGTTTAAAATACAGCTTTCTGGCCGGGGATTTAGCTCAGCGGTTTCGCCGCCTGCTGCGCAAGTGCAAGGACCCCAGTTTGATCCCCGGTACCCCCAAAAATAAAAAAATAAAAAAATAAAATACAGCTTTCTAGCGTAAAAATATAGGTGATGACCTTCTGATTCCAGCACAGAAAAACGACCCCCTTCGTGTGTGCGCCTGACACCAAGAGCAGAAGTGGATGGCAACAGCAGAGAGCAAGATGACTGCGTCCTCGTAAATGAACCCCTTAGCTTCAAAATGTATGCAAAGACACTGCGCTGTTTTTATACTACTACTTAGAAAGCCCAGGAACCAAGAAATAGTGTTTCCTGACACCAGCACAGGTGGATAAAGGCATTACCTATGGTCAGTGTGAACACTGGTGTTCATCAAACTAGGAATGGGTCTTGTACTTGGGAGTTCTTTCACATGGTCACTACTAGATTACATACAATTTATTTCCCTAAAGAAACAGTTTGGCAATTTTGAAAAAGGACAAATTTGCAGGACTGCTTTTAAGGTTGACTGTGAACTACATGACCAGGCCAGTGTGGTCCTCACTTATAGACAGTGGACACACGGGATCAAAGGAGAGCTCAGAACAAACCATATTTGTGCAGACAGACCAGGACTGTGCAGTACAGAAAATACCAGATATTGACTCATTCCTCAGACCAGAAAAGTTAAGTCAAGAGGGCTTTCAGACCTAAAAGTAAAGCTTAGAGCTATAAAGGTGAGAAAAGAAAAGCCAGGGATTTGGCTCAGTGGTGCCACTATCTGCCTTGCAAGCACAAGGTCCCAAGTTTGATCCCTGGTACCAAAAAAAAAAGAAGAAGAAGAAGAAGGCATGGCCAGGTGGGTGTGGTGGTGCATGCCTGTAATCCCAGCACTCAGGAGCCTGGGGCAGGAGAATTACTGCAAGTTCAAGGTCAGCCTGAGCTACATAGTGAGTTTAAGACCAGCCTGGACTACACAGCAAGACTCTGTCTCAAAACAACAACAACAACAACAACAAAAGAAAGAAAGAAAGAGCAATCCACAGAGAAAATATTTGCAATCCTTATACCTGACAAAAGACTTGAATCCAGATACACATGTAGCATACAAATAACATATATGTTTATTTACTTAATTTGTAAACAGAAATATGTATAATATACATATCCTACAAGTCAATAATAAAAACATACCCCCAATAAAATATAGGCAAGAGTCTTGAAAAAACATCACAAACACAGCATATACAAACAGCCAATCAACTTTTTTTGTGTGTGTGATACCAGGGATCGAACTCCTGCACTTGTGCTTGCGAGGCAAGTGGCGGAACCACTGAGCTAAATCCCCGGCCCTGGCCAATCAACTTTTAAATACGCCATTTTTAGTATATACCAGGGAAATGTAAATTCAAATCACAGTGACATACAGGACTACTATACACTCATTAGATAGCTAAAATGACAGTAACACCAAATGTTGGGAAGAATGTGAACAAGTGAAAAGTATCCGGGCCGGGGATTTGGCTCAGTGGTTCCGCCACCTGCCTTCAAAAGCATCGGCCACTGACGAGAATATAAAATGGCACAACTGTAGTAGGAAAATATTTAACAGCTCCTTAAAATTTAATTATATACTCACCCCGTGATTCAGCACTATGACTTCAAGGTAATCACCCAAGAGAAATGAAAACATTAAACCAAACAAGTATAGGAGGCTAGAGAGGAAGGTAGCTCAGTGCTCTAGCACTTGGCTAGCATGTGCGGTTCCTACCACAAGTAAAAAAATGTTTATAGTATATATGTATGTTCACTATAGCTGTATTCAAAGAGCAAAAATTTGGAAAGAACCAAAATGTTCATCAAACAAGAAGCGACAAGTAAAAGAACGATGTTCAGTAATAATAAGGACCATGTTCCTCTTGTAATGTCCTTCCTCCTGAGGGCCATATCCTGATGTCCCTCCCACACCCCTCCTGCTGCACCTGCACTGGCCCTGCCTAAGCCAAAAGAACGTGGCAGCAGTGGCATCGCAAGGGTCCGTGCACCTACACTGCCATTCCTGGGACGCCTGATAAGGGGAAGTCACCCACTGGCTCAGAGGTCTGACTGCCCTGAAGCTACTCTGCAGCAATGCAGCTGGGTGGGAGACTGCGAGGAAAGACTGAAGCCAGGAGACAGAGGCTCAGCAGGCCCCCAGCTGCTCCTGTGGCCCGGACACATGTGTGAGAAGTCATGATTGTGTGTGGCCAGTTCAGTCAAGCACGAAGACGACTTCAGCGGCTGCCACCATGGGGCTGCAACCACTGCCACCCCACCATGGCCAGCTGAGCACCGCCAGGCCCTGAGCTGGGACAGAAGTATGAAGGCGCCATACCATGGGGTCACGAAGCAGCAGCCTCCCCATCGCCTCTTCCAATGGAAAGTGTCGAGGGCCGAGGACTTAGCTCAGTGGTTCTGCTGCCTGCCTCAAAAGCGCAAGGTCCCAAGTTTGATCCCCAGTACCGAAAAAAAAACAAAACCAAAAACCCCAAAAAACAGTGTCGAGTGAGCTGCAGAGAGGCTGCAGAGCCTCCCAGTCCTCCCAGCTCTTACCTGGTTCTCAACATATTCTTTACCCACAGCCTTTTTCCAAGGTTCAATAAAGATCAGATGGAGTTACAGATTTTCAGATCTAGCAACAACTCTGGATTCTGTTCCTTAAATGAGCTCAGCTCTGAGTACCTAAAGACAGCCCTGAAGTTCCTTCATAAAATATGAAGTTTGGCTTCCTCATGTGCAAACGTGTGCACGCGCACACACACGCACGCACACACACGCACACTCAACATGGTTGCCTGGGGCCAGTTACGACACCACCTGGCTCTCTGCGGACAGGACATGTGCCCTGCTTTGTGGAGCTGAGATGCAGGGGAAATGCAAACAACTGGGCAGCTCTTGCACACAGGTTTCAGGAGACAGGTGCCACGGACACACGGAGATGACATGGACCCCACCTGCAGGATCAAGGAGCTTCAGACGCAGCAGGAACTCACTGCCATCTCGGCCTCAGTCTCTTGGGGGATGGGTGTGCATGCGCCGCGTGTGTGCCTGAGTGTCAGGCACAAGGGAGTAACAGGGAAGGCAGCAACAAAGCACACCTCTGCCCCAGACTCGGACTCGCCTGGTCACCACGGGATGCGGGGAGCCCCTGGCAACTGAAAGCACCCACTCAGGTGGGACAACTCACTTCTCTCTTGAGTGTGGCAACACACACAGGGCTGCCCTGGGTGCTGCACCTCTCAGGGAGAAGACTATGACTGCCAAGGGAGTTTTCTTATTTTGGTAAAATATACACAAAATTCACCATCTTAACCATTTTTCAATTCAGAGAGCTCACACTGATGTGCAACCATCACCATCATCCATCTCCGGAGCTTTGCTGTCTTCCCAAACTGAAACTTCATACCCTTCACACACTCGGCTCCATTCCCCACCCCGCTGTGTAAGCACTATCCTACTCTCTGTCTCTCTGAACCTGACGACTCTGGGAGCCTCAGAAAAGTGGGATCCTACAATATCCATCCTTCTGTAGCCAGCTTATTTTACTGAGCATAATCCCTTGAGGCTCATCCATGCTGTAATGAATAATATCCATTGCGTAGAGCACATGTCACTTACCCACCCACAGTAATCTAGCTTGGATCTAAAATGGCCCTGGAGGCCCACGTGCGGACAACTTGGTCCCCAGCCTGGGGCACTGTTGGGAAGTGGCAGGATGTCCTAGGTCACTGGGGGTCCCTTCTTCTCTCCATCTTTCACTTCCCAGTTGCCATGAGGGGAGCAGCTTCCTCCGCCACACACTCTTTCCATGACGCACCGCCTCTCCACAGCCCCCAACAGTGCCAGCCAGGCACAGCCCAAACTCCTCTGAGCACAGGCAAACCTTTCTCTTCCCAAGCTGATCTCAGGTATTTTTACAGGAAGTAAAGGCTGACAGACACACCCCCAAACAGTTGAGGGGCACTTAATCGTTCTCTTTTCACCATTTTCAATAATGCTGCCAAGGGCCAGGGATTTAGTTCAGTGGCACTGCACCTGCCTTGCAAGCACAAGGTCCTGAGTGCAATCCCCAGTATCGGGGAAAAAAATGCTGCCAAGTGTGGGTGTACAACTACCTTGAGGCCTGCTGTCACTTCCTTTGGGTAATCCAAGTGGAACTGCTGGATCAAATAGAAATTCTATGCTTATTTTTTTGAGGAACAAATGTGCTGTTTTCTAGAGCAGCTACCTTATTTCACATTTCCAAGAGCAATACATAAGCATTCACTTTCTCCACATCCTAGGCAACACTTATTTTATGTCTTTTTGACAACTATTGTCCTAAGCGCTATGACATGGTATTTTTTTGCCGTTTCCATGAAAAGGATTTCTTTTAAAGATCAGCTGGTTGGTCCTGGTTTAGCACATCCTTGGTAGAGTGAATTACCTATTAAATGCTCCACAGGTTCCAAGGGCACAAGCCCACTGGGACTGTCCAGGGTCCCCTGCTCCAGGCAGCCATGCCGCCTCCTCAGGGTCTGTCCTTCTGCACAGCCCGACTCCCAGCCAGCGACTCTGCCCCACCTGCTGCAACCAGCTGTCACTGCGAAAGTCACTGACGCTGAGATGACACTGCTCTCCTCAGACCTCCACAGAGCCGAGCTGGCAAAGGTGCAGCCTGCCTGCCTGAGACAAGTATAGCACCCTCTCTGTGAAGTCCTACAGTCCTTCCAGTTCTATCAGCCCCTCCCACATCAGCCACATGCAGTCCTCGAAGATTTATGTAACGAAGTTTATCTTTAACATCCTTTAAGACTGCAAAGGGTCAGAGAAGATGCTCTATACAGAGCATCCGCCCACAGGCACCTCTAGCAACAAGCTGGCCCGGCTACCGCAGGCCCCTAAGGCCAACAACTCCGTATCCAGAGAGCGGATATAATCTCTTCCTTTTTGCCCTCAAAAACTTGCCCTGGCTCAATCTCCTCGAGTACGCCCAGAATTCACTGTGGCCTGCCTATTCCCCTTGCAACACTAATATTCCCAAACAAATACTGTGGTTCTCTGGAGATGCTATCGGGTTATTTCGGTCATGCCCTGGTTGGGTTTTAAACGTCCCCCAAAGACCCATGCGCTGCCTCCCATGCCGCGAGCTTGTGGCACTCTCAGGAGGTGCTGGTGCCTAGTGGGGGAGTGAGGGCCCAGGCCGTGCCCACTCGGGACAGCAGGACCTCGGCCCTCCTCTCCTGCCTTCCCACCACTGTGGGGTGAGCCTTCTCTTTGGGTCTTTAAATTCTGGGGCAGGGTCTTGGAGAGCCACTGAAAGTTGTCCCGGCTGGGCTCCGACTTTCAACCCTCCGGCCTCACCCTCCCAGTGCCAGGACTCGACACCCTACCCACCACGACTGTGACGCTTCTGGTTCACCGTCTTCCTTACTCCTCATCTCACTCCTTTCACAGAAGCCCACTCTGCTGCGAACACGTTCCAGTCAGCTTTCCGCTTAACAGGACAAAACACGTGATACCCACATCATAAGGATGAGGTCAGCCTAGTGTGGTGGTGACTCCTGCAGTCCCCAGCACTCTGGGAGGCCGATGGGGGAGGAATGCAAGTGTGACCCCAGCTTGGACAACTTAGCAAGATTCCAATTTTTAAAAAAATTTGTAATTAAAAAAAAGGGATGAGTTTACTTGGCTCAGTGTTTCAGATGGCGGGTTGGCTTCAAGGCAGAACAGCATGGTGTCAGGCCTAGCAGAGGAGAGGGCTCAGCCCACCTCTAGGCCCCAGCTCCCAAGAGTTCATTCAGCTAAGAACTCTCCAAGGCGATGAATCAACCGGGAGTACAGCACCCAATGATCCAGTCACCTTCCAGAGCCCCACCTCTGAACACATGAGACTCTGGGGGTCATTTCAGATCTACATTATAACAGCTAACATGAAAAAGGTTTCGTGGGGGACACATTTTAAACTGGCTCTATCCTCAATACCCACAACAGTGTCTGACACGTAGGAGTTTCATAAATATCTGTTCAACAAATCAAGGTAGACTTGTTGACAGCACTAAGGGAAGCTAAGGCAGGAGGCCTACAAGTCTGAGTTTTACCTGAGCAACTCCGTAAGACTCTGTCTCAAAATTAAAAAAAAAAAAAAGGACCAGGGATTTAGCTCAGCGGTTCTGGCGCCTGCCTTGCAAGTGCAAGGTCCCGAGTTTGATCCCTGGTACCAAAAAAAAAGGAAGGGCTAGGGATGTAGCTCAGTGGCGCAGCATCCCTGGGTCTGAGCCTTTGTACTGGGGCGGAAAGGACACTTACTAAAACAATAAGGAAGTGTGAAATTAATGAATAGCACATTTCACTTTAATAAAGACATAGTATGTACGTATCAATAACAGCGGCCATCATGAGTTTAATTTTTTTTAATGTGGTATTGGGGATGAACCTAGGATTTTGGAGATGCTAAGCTGCGGCCTCAGCGCCCATCATGCTTCTGTAAAGATTTGTGTTGGGCCAGGGATTTAGCTCAGTGGTTCCACTGCCTGGCTTGCAAGCACAAGGTCCCGAGTTCGATCCCCGATACCAAAAAAAAAAAAAAAAAAAAAAGATTTGTGTCTGTTTCATTTTTCACCAGTTCCCTTAAGCACATACACTGAGCTGAAATGACACATTTAGATTTTCTTTGTTTTCTTCCAATGTCTGAAGAGTTGGTGTCCTGCGTCCTGGGGTTCCTCCTGCCATGACAGTTTCTCAGATTTCCGACTTCGATGGGAGAACGGGCTGGTCTTCCTAAGACGTTCCCGGTTCAGGTCTGCATGGTTTGTCTGTTTTTCTCTGGGTCACACTGGGGTCATGGGGCTTGGGTGGCTATCGTGGAGGCGCAGTGCCCTTCTCGTATCATTTTATTAAGGCCACGTGAGTTATTTCTGAGTCACGACACACACACTTCACCCAGTCCTGAGGTCTGTCAAACTGACGCTGCTCCCTGAGCAGAGCGGCCGCTAAAGTGTGTGCCCGATGGTGTGTGTGTCCTACAGACACTTCTGCACCCTGGGAAGTCGCATTTGGTTTTATGTAGGTTTGATATGAAGACTGGTACTTTCACTTTGGCGTTAACTTCTTCAAATAAATATCCGAAGTTTTACAATTTCACGAGATTTGGGTCCTTTCTCTTCCCTGAAGGCTCTTTTCTGGCTCGGCCCCCGCCCGTGTCCGGAATCTGCATTATTAAACGGGTTTCTTTGAGCGGGCAGCCAGGCCCTGCGCAGAGGGCTCCTGGTGACAGCCCGGGACCCTGCCCAGCAGTCCCTCGCAGCGACCCGACCGCACTCCGCCCTCCTGCACCGGGCGAGCTGGGCCGTCCGCCCAGGGGACCTGGCGGGGCCATCCTGGGGTCTCGCTAACCTCTGCCTGAGGGCGTTCGGGTCTCAACAGGCGTCTCTGCCTAGGACCCGGCGAGGGCCGCTAAGAGAAGCGCGCTCGCCGCGGGGATGAGGCCTGCCCCGGCCCGCGATGGCCCCCAGGTGCTGACGGCCGGGCCGGGCCGAGGCCTCCGCGGCCCGGGAGTCAGGGGCCGCGAGCACCGAGCCTCCGCGGCCGCCCCCGCCCAGCCCGCGCGGCCGCAGCCCTACCTCGCCGCTTAGCGCGCACAATGCCCTTCTTCTGCAGCACGAAGGTGGACCCATTCACCAGGCTCGACACCACAGCCACGCCGAGGCCGAGGGACACGGCCGCGGGGCTCGGGCTGCGCGCCCCCTCCCCGGCCGCCGCAGCCGCTGCAGTCGCAGTCCCCATGCCGCCCGCGCGCTTCGCGCCTGCGCCTGCGCGCCGCGCCCTGGGGGGGGGGGGGATCCGTGGGGAGGGGCCGGGGTCCGCAGGGGCGGGGCGGGGTCCGTGGGGGCGGAGCCAGCATCTCCAGGTTTGGGGCATTGTCCACGGGACGGAGCCGGGGTCTAGGGGGCGGGACCGGGATCTGCGGCGGGTGGGGGGGTGGGGGGGGAAGTGGCGGACCGCCGGGGTCCATGGGACGGAGCCAGGGGTCTCCGGGGAGGGGGCGGGTCAGTGAGGGGCGTGGCCAGCGTCCCTGGGACGGTCCCCGGGGACGGGGGGGGGGTCCGGGGACGGGGTCCGGGGACGGGGGGCGGGGCTCGGAGGAGTCCAGCCCCCTGGGAGGGGCGGGCCGGGACCAGGGCGGGCTCGAGGCTCCTTGGGGTGAGGAAGGGGCAAAGCGGGGCCCAAGTTTAGCGAAGGGAGACTGCGCCGGGCGGAGGTGGCCTGCGGAGCATCCCTGCTCACCCGGAGCCAGCAGAGCCCAGGCCCCGCGCAGTGATGTGAGAACCGAGCAGGGAGCGACTGCAGCTCATCCCTCCTCCCATCGTGCCCTGGGGACTGGATCCAGGGCCTTTGCACTGAGCTCTTTTTTCTTTTGAGACTCGATTTCAAGTCACTAAATTGCTATCCGCCTGCCTCAGCTTCCCAGAGGTGTTCACCATCACGCCTGGATCACTTTTTCTTGTTTTGTCGTTTTGTTTTGTTTTGATTTGTTGGGGTTTTTTGAGACAAAGTCTCAGGACCTAGTTCAGGCTGGCCTCGAACTCACCATGTCACCCAGGTTGACCTTGAACTCATGAATATCCTCCTGCCTCAGCCTCCCAAGTGCTGGAATTACAGGAAAAGTGACGTTGAAATTACTGAATTAGATAACTCTCCTCTACTGTTTTCCTGCGTGCCATACATTTATACATTTCCAATGACAATACACACAATTTCCCTTTTATTTAATGCAGTATTACAGGCAAGTTCCATGTTGCTACATAATTGTGATTATTTTAATGACAATATTATTTGCATAAAGTTAATTACTTTGTTGTCTAAGCTTTCAGCTATTGTTGGTCATTAGTTTGCTAACAGCTTTTACTTCTATTATAAACAATGCTATAACAAACATCATGAATTTTGAAAATACTAGAGTACAAAAATTTTTGCAACTCTGTAGTCAGCATTATTTTGTGAAGCAATATAAAATCATACTATTTATGTATGAAAATTTTGATCCTGAATAAGTCTATCCATTGCTTTTTTATGTTATAGTGTAGCGGCAGACTTGCAGTCCACAGTGCGGGAGCTCTTAGTGGTTTAGCAGGATCAGGCCAAGAAGAATCGAGAACACACCCGGAAGTTGGAGGCAAGTGTACAGCTTTATTACACCAGCGGGCTGACTGGGGATTTCTCCATAAAGCAATCCACCCAGAGCTGGCAGTGAACAGGATTTATATGGGTTAAGGAAAGAGGGGTGAAGACACAGAAAGAAGGCATTTATTGTCAGTTCATTGGTTGAGGAAGTTACATTTAGTTTACATGATTGGATAGAAAAGTACTCTGGATACAGATACTTCCTGAGCACAAAGGACCATGGAGGAGGACGTGTTAGGTGTGGGAAAGGTATGAGCTGGGCTGGCTCTTTGCAGTTAGGTCTGCTAGCTGCAGGAAAAACCTTTTTTTTTTTTTGCTCAGAAATCATTTTCTGGCTCAGTAGTAGCATGAACATAGGACATAAAATCTGCCCCTTTTTTAGACAGATTCTCACGCTCTAATTCAGACTGGCTCCAACTCATGACAATCCCCTTGCCTCCCAAGTAGCTAGGGTGACAGGTACATGCCTCATCAATGGCATTACACTCAAATAGTTTTGTGCAACCATTACCACTACCCTCTTTTCAAACTCCAGCACCCCAAATAGACACTCTGGCCATTAAAGGATTCACTGCATTTCTCCCTCACCCCATCCTATATAACCTCTAATCTACCTTCTGTCTCTAGGAATTTACCTATTCTAGGTATGTCATAGAAGTAGAATCAGAATAATTCTCCTTTATGACTGCCTTATTTCACTTAGTTTAGTATTTTCAAGATTTGTCCGTGGGGTAACATGTATCAGAACTTCATTCCTTTTCATAGTTGAGTAATATTCCCTGATAGGGATATGCAACATTTTGGGTTTTTTGTTCATCTATAAATGGACACTTGGGGTGTTCCCATCTTTGGGCTATTGTGAATAATGGTGCAATGGACACTGGTGTGAAAGTAAGTGTTTGCGTCTTGATGTAAGTTCTTCGGAGCATTGCTGGGTTGGGATGTAGCTCAGTGGCACCGTGCCTATCTGGCAAGCGCAAGGTCCTGAGTTCCATCCCCGACACCAGAAAGAAAAAAAAGTGGGATTGCTGAGTCACATGGCAATTCTGTTTAGTGTCCTGAGGGATGGCCGGACTTATCCCAGCAACTGTACTGCTTCACATCCGCATGAGCAGTGTGGAAGCTTCCAGTTTATTCACATTCTCACCAACACTTGTTATTTTCCAGTTTTTTTTTTAAGTAGCCATCCTGGTAGATATGAAGTGGTTGCTTTTTAAAAAATATACTTTTTCCTGGGGATTTAGCTCAGTGGCACCACGCCTGCCTCACAAGCACAAGGTCCTGAGTTCGATCCCTGGTACTAAAAGGAAAATAATATATATACTTTTTACCATAAACAATGTTTCACTGTTGTAGTTATTTAGCGGTACTAGGGATTGAACCCAGGGCCTCACTGTTTACCCCAGGCTGTGACAGTATTATTTGTTTTTTGTTTGCTTGGTTTTGAGTCAGGGTTTCACTATGTAGTTCAGGCCAGCCTTGAACTTACTGTGTATCCCAGGCTGGCCTCAAACTTGCAGTGATGTCCCTGCCTCAGCCTCCTGAGTGTTGGGATTATAGGTATGCACCACCCTGCCTGGCTTGTGACAGTACTGTTAATGTCTCAAAGTATTCCAGGCTTTGTCATACAGAGAAAGTCCACTAATATCAACAACTATGCAACCCTGGCAATAGCAAGTAAATCAGCAGCAGTGATATTGTCCAAGACAGACTGGATTTTGACTACCGTAAGAACCAATAAAGTATCACCCTATCTTTAGAAAAGAAATGTACAAATACACGATAAATCCTCAGGCAAGCCAAATAGTGTCATACCGCACATATCTACTAAATTCCACTTAAGATAGAAAAGAACTCAACAGTAGTAACATAGAGTTAACTATCCAAGGGTTAATAAAGCTTAATGATCATACTGTTAAAGAGATAGAGGGTTTGGAATGGGAGAATGCAAGACAAAAATTGAAAAATTAAACATTGAGATGAAGAGGAGAGAAGAATGAGACAAAAGGAGCAGTCATTATTTATTTATTTATTTATTTATTTATTTATTGGTACCGGGGATCGAACTCGGGTCCTTGTGCTTGCGAGGCAAGTGGCAGAACCACTGAGCTAAATCCCCAGCCCCTCATTATTTATTTAAATAAATAAAATTCTTGGGTAGAAAAGAATATTGCATGATACATGAAAATGGTAAGGTTTTTGAAGTTCAGCATGGGCAGCCTGGCCCATCCATCTGAGTTTGGCTCTGCAGCTGCTTTTGCATCTCAAGGGCCGCCTCGACAGGACTTGTGTGGCTTTTGCAAAATAAAGGTGCTGCTACCTGGTCCTTTGCTCACTGTGCGGAGGGCCCAGATACTGGCTCCTTTGATTCCTGCCCACGTGACCATGGGCAAGCTGCCTCTGGTCTGAGACCGTGCTCCTACCTGTGAAGGAGGGGCCCCGTCTGCCCGACCTCCCAGCTGTCTGACTTACTGGTATGCAGTGGGGCCGGGGAGAACACACAGTGTCCCTGCTCCGAGGGAGGAACAGGCATCCTGCCAGGATCAGTCCCCACCTGCAGTCCTGGCCACCACACGGGCCTGGGGCTGGTGCTTGGACTCACAGCCTGCTTGGCTGGGACCTGACGTGGGTGTTCCTCAAAGCCTCAGAGCTCTGGGATGTGGTGAGATTAAAAACCACAGGGTAGGGGGTGGGGGCCTTCATCAGTGACATTTTAAGAGAGCGACCCAATAAAAGGGGAACAGAGGTTTTCAGATGTGGAGTTGTTAAATATATAAATACTTGCCAATCATGGCGGTGCACATGTGCAATCTCAGCACTCATGAGGCTGAGGCAGGAGGGTCCCCACAAGTTTGAGGCCAACCTGAACTACATAGTGAGACCCTGTCTCAACCTCTCTGTTATAGTCAGGGTTTGCAAGGGAATAGATTTAATACAGGACATATAATTTGTAGGATTTTTTTTTTTTTGGTACTGGGGATAGAACTTGGGTCCTTGCGCTTGTGAGGCAGGCAGGGGAACCATTGAGCTAAATCCCCTGCCCCTGTAGGATTATTTTATAAAATTCACCCAGAAAGTCAGTTGCAGAGCACTACAAGAGATCTGTCCGTGCACTAGAGACCCGAAGAATCCAGCCAAGGGCCTGGATCCCACGGCAGTGTCCCGCAGAAGTCCAGCTAAAGGCCTACAGTCCAAGGCAATGTCCTCCACGAGTCCAGCCAGAGGCCTAGGTCCCACAGCAGTGTCTCATCCAAGTCCGTATCGGGGATCGGCACCGGGAAGGCCCAAGGGCCAGTGGTGGAAGCTAAAAGCCTGCACTGTCGGGGAGAAGGCTCTGCGCCCCCAGCCGAGGGACCTGCCCTGGAGCCAGGAAGCGATACTCAAGGCGAAGACCATCCATCGTGACCATGAGGACCTGACATGGCAAGCTTCTCCAAGAAAACTGGAGCATGCAAGCTTCCCCTCCAGTTCTATTTTTATGCTGTTGCAATAACCCTCAGGTGGGTCTTCCACACCCAGACCACGCTGACTCAGTTCAGCTGGGCGTTCCTAGTTCACCATTAGTTAGTCCACCCCACCCACTAAAAAAGAAAAACAGAAATACGTACTGCAATAAATAGTTTGCCTGGAAAAAGTCTGGAGTTTGCTGGAGGAAGTGGGTGTTGAGGGGTACAGCTCGCCAGCTGTTGGGGCAACGCAGCGGGCAGCAGGGTGATTGGAAATGGGGGAAGGAGTTCTAGACCAGATGCAGCAGGCGCAGCTCCCAGCAAACTGGGTAAACTGAGATCTCCGGAAGTGCTGGTGTGTGCATATGAGTGTGTGTGTGTGTGCATCTGTGTGCAAGCATTTGTGTGTCTAGGCTCGGGCCACCTGGCATTTCTGAGGACCTTGGGCTGTGCAAATGTGAACTTCAAGATTCGTGGCATGCTCAGATTTTCCCCTAATGGCCCCCTGGTATCAGAAAAAACGCCTGTTTTCAAAATGAACTGAGTGCACCCCCACCCATATTTAGGGGGAAGGGAATTTCTGGGATGGGGGCTCACTCCATGCCCCGGGCTCAGGAGGAGCTCAGCACAGCTGCGACCTCTGATCCAGAGCACAGTGTCTGCGCCAGATGTGCAGCTTGCTGTTGTCCAGGACACACCACGCACAGGGCCTCCTGTGGTCCCATAAGGGACAAGGGGCAGACTGTGTAAATCCCAATCTGACAGAAACAGAAATGGGGCTCAGGGACATGCATGTGTCTGTTGCTCAAAAACAGCCTAGAGGAGACTGTGGCCACATTTCAGTCTCTGGATGGCCTTTTACGAGTCCTCCACACCATGCCACAGGGCCACTCCAGCAGCCAGGCACAAAGCTGGTGTCGGGCACTTCCTCTGCTACAAGACGAGAGGTATAGAAAACCCAGGGGGGCTACAGGCACGTGCCTCAGGTGGCTCAGTCCTGCAGTGACACCTTGTCCTCCTGAACAGGAAGGACAGCCTCCTCGCTCTGTGTCTGAAAAAGTCTCATGCAGTGAGACAGCCAGGCATGCACTGATTTGTGCTAGGATGGCAATGTGTAGTTCAAGTGTGAGTCAAAAGCCCTGTAAGAAGAAGCCTGAAAATTGCCAGGCATGATGGCACATGCCGACAATCCCAGCATTTTGGGGCTGAGGCAGGAGGATCCCTATCCCAAAGTAAAAGATTAAAAAAGCTAAAGATGTAACCTTGTGAGAGCCGTGGGTTTAAACCCCAGTGTCTCCCCCCCCCCCCTTTCTCTCTCCAGAAAGAAGAAGGGGAGGAGGCAGAGGGGGAGGAAGAAAAGAAAAGAAAGAGAAAGAAAACACCTTGCAAGACATGAGCTTTTTTGATCACAGCCTGTGGCTTCTAATTGTAAAATCATCTGCCCTCGACTCTCAGGCCAAAAACTGGTCCTCAGCCCAGGCATGCCCAGGGCCCAGTGCATGCAAGGAAGTCACGGTGGTGCCCACTGTCAGTCACAGTAGTTTATCAGTGGGGCCGGGGCGCCCTTCTGCCCACAGCCCTTAAAGCCTGTCCAGCAGAGTGGCCTGGCGACAGCAAGCTGACATGGGAGTCTGCACTGCATTTCCCTCCCAATTCCCACATCATCTGTGTGGAACATCAATGAGGTCATGTTGGTCTTGCTCCTCAGACGAGATCATCTCTCTCAGAAACATCAGTGTCCTCTGCCCAGGGTAACCCAAGACCCCTACCCAGGTCCAGTGCATGCTCTCTCAGGCCAGGAGAAATTCTGTGGCAGCACTTCTGAGAGAGACCCTGGACAGCAGTCGTCTGGGGTCTATTTAGTGCCACTGACAGTGCACTATTAACAGCAGCGGCCTCCGCCCTGGTACCATCCCGTCCCTCCGCTCCCCGTCTGATGGCCTGCAGACTCGAGTCTTTCAGCCAGGTGTGGCCCCTCCCGTCTTCCCAATCCTGGGTCTTGGATTCATCCTAAGCGTCAGTCTGGCCCTTGGTGTCTCCCCTTGGTGACAGCAAGCAGTGCTGACCACTCTTCTCAGGTGTGTCCCACACCCTCACCCCAACCTTCCTGGTGGGAGGGCAGCCCGCCGACCCCTCTGCAATCCAAAGCTCATCCCAACACCCACCCCGACTTCCCGCCCACCCACTGAAGCCCTAGAACAGGCAGGTCACAGGCAGCTGGTGGTGCTGTGTTTATTGTAGTCTCCGTGATTGCTACCAGGGTCGTCCCCAGCTGGACCTGTGCCATGTGGGTTAGTGGTGCGCATAGCAGCGAGGAAGCAAGCTCTTTTCCACTTGTGACCGAAAAGTTCCAGGAGAATGAAGCTGGAGGGTCAGCCTTGGGGGAGAAGCCACCACCCTCCTGAGCTTTGAAGGGGAAAGTCACAGGCCCACCCAGCACCTGGCCCTGCCCTGTGAGATACAAGTATACAGGTATGTACAGGCCACGTGGGTGCCCACATGTGTGTGCATGTCAGATGCATGTGAACACCTGTGCACATACAGTGTGCATGCATGCGCCCGTATGTGCGTGCATACGTATAGTGTGTACATACATGCATACACACACTTCATGTGCTGATATATATGTACACACATATTGCACTTATACAGGGGTTTTTTTGGTACTGGGAATTGAACTCAGGGACTCGCGCTTGCCAGGCAGATGCTGCACTGCTGAGCTACATTCCCAGCCTGACATAGGCAGTATTTTAGACATACGTGTGAGTTGCTTATTAGTGTGTATACTGGTGTGTATGCGTGAAAATATACCGTATCCACGCACATGTGTGTACACAGGGCATGTATATCTGAGCACATGCGTGTGCGCGTGTGCATACTGGTCGCATGTGTGCATTTGCTGGCATATGTGTACGCGTTGTTTACTAACACACACGGACATGCACAGGTAGGGCACATCAGGTGCACCCGCGCCCGCCCGTCCCCTCGCTCCACCCCTGTCCGTACTGAACTGTGCCTAGTGACAGTTAAGGCCCCGCAGCGCCCCCGCGCCCCCGCGCGTTGTAGCTGAGGACCTGATTGGCCAGCCGCGCTCCGATGATGAATTACGGGGTGTAGGAAACTCCCAGGATCACAGTATTCTCAGATGGCCCCAGGGTCCACTTGTAGCTCTAGAGATGGCTTCAAAGGGTCAGAGGGAGCAGCCAAGAGCTCAGGGAGTCCCGGCGAGGCAGGAAGGCTAACCTCAAAGGGCACAAAGTCGAGGTGACTGCAGGAAGGGTAGGAGGACTCGCGGAAGGGAGGCTGCAGGGTGGGGGTGCTGGGCTCAGGGGACAGGAAGAGTTTTAGCACCATCAGGCCAGGGAGCGAGGTCTGTTTAGAAACCCAGGGTAGCCTGGCATGCTAGTGTACGCCTGTAATCCTAGCACTCGAGGGGCTGAAGCAGGAGGCTCCCTGTGAGCTTGAGGCCAGCCTGAGCTCCATAGTGAGTTCAAGGGTAGCTGGACCTGCTGTGAATCAGGTGCCCCTTGGAGGTTGAGGAGTGGTGTTTGACCTCCTGACTGGGTCTCAGAAGACCAAGCACCTGTGTGAGTCCTAGGCTTGCTCTGTGGAGAATGGGGTGCTCAGAGACCCCTGGTGTAGTCAGGACCAAAGGGGATGGGATACACCTGGGCTCTTCAGTGTGACTTCCACCTCCCCACAGAAAGCTTTCGTCCTTGGGTTTGCTTATCTGGGCCTCAGGCAAAGCAGTTTCCCCATCCGTAAGAGGTTCTGGATTCTGTCTGGGGGTTCCCTAGCCTGGGTGCAGCCAGAGCAGAAACCCCAAGCCGAAGCTGGGCCCCCAAGCCACCTGGGAAGAAGCTGGTCAGGTTCATTCATGTGCACACATGCATGAAGCACCTGCTGTGTGCAGGCACATTCCCGGGCACTTAGCATAATGCTGGGAAAAGGGCAAGAAAATCCCTTCACTCCTGGAGCTCCTTTCCATCTGGGAATTGGCAGTGACAAGAGGTCATAACAGGTACAGGACATGTGTCACCCTTGTGGCCACCTCTAGA
Source organism: Heterocephalus glaber (assembly GCF_053883595.1). Lineage (NCBI taxonomy): Eukaryota > Metazoa > Chordata > Mammalia > Rodentia > Bathyergidae > Heterocephalus > Heterocephalus glaber. The sequence continues at coordinate 605,376 of NW_028258194.1, read as the reverse complement.
TACAGCTGGTCACACAGGTGATCTGGGGCTCGCTCCACAGAGGCTCCCTGCAACCCGGGTGCATCCCCAGCCAGCCTCTGTGAAAGGTTCCAATTCTGAGCACCACTTTAAGAACATGAAGCGTTTTTGGGCAAGCGATGCACTGGGGCACAAGATCTGAAATCTAACTTGACCAAAAGGGGAGTGAAGATACGAGCCAAAAGCTTCCCAACAGAGTTAACGACTACAGGGAGAGTTGCCAGAGGAAATGAAGTGGACGGGTGAGATGTGACCAAGGAGGGGGACACTTGCAGTCATACTGGCAAGGCAGTGTGGCGATTGGGACTGTTGATGGTGGTGAGCGGCTTGGGTAGGCGGGGAGCAAGGTGCTTGAAAGTGCAGCAGCGAGGGCCTAAAAAGCAAGGACAGCGGCTAGCTGACTCCTGCGCCCTGGCAGCCTTTGAGAAGGTCTACCGGTAACAACTGCGGGGAAAGATGGCGAGCCTAGGGGTGAGATCTCCCGTGACAGTGGGAGGTACAGGCAGGACTGTCCTCTGATAGCATGTGTCTCAGAGAAGTGCAGTGCTTTTATTCATATCAAAGCGAAGCATGAAGAATAAGGGTCTAAAAGTGGCGGGTGGGAGCAGAGCCACCCCACCTTCATGCCTTAGGGCAGGTGTGTGTGTGTGTGTGTGTGGAGGAGTGAGAAGCTCTCACAATCCACAGTTTTCACCCGAACAGTTACGCGAGGTGAGCAGAGAGTAGGTCGAGTATCTTGCTATGGAAGTCCGTAAGTTCCAGAGGACTAGGTGCAGTGTGTGCAGCCAGCGAGAAGCAGGGACCAAAATCAGATTAAGGATATAAAAAACTTTAAATTTACTCAATTTATTTTTTCTTTTCTTGCCTATGATTTTGGTGTCACATTCAAGATATTATTGCCAAATGTGTCATGAAACTTTCTCTCCATGCTTTTTTTTTTTTCTAAGAGAATTATATTTTTAGCTCTTTGTTTAGGTATTTTTTTTTTTGTTTTGGTACCGGGGATCAAACTCAGGACCTTGGGCTTGCAAGGCAGGCAGCAGCACCACTGGGCTAAATCCCCAGCCCTTGTTTAGGTCTTTGATCAATTTTTAATTTAATTTAATTTATTTTATCTTTGGTACTGGGGATCGAACTCAGATCCTTGCGCCTGCACAGCAGGTGGCAAAACCACTGAGCTAAATCCCCAGCAATTTTTAATTTTTGTATGTGGCATATGGTAAGGGTTCAACTTCATTTCTTTTTTTTTTGGATGACGATAATCAGTTTTCCCAGCACCATACTGTTTTTTTTCATAGAATGCTCTTGGCACCCTTGTGAAAAAGGAACTGAGCATGTGTGTGTTTATTTTTGGTCTATCAAATTCCATCGGTTTCTACAGCCTCCGGGTGTACCACACTGTTTTGTTCACTCCAGTTTTGAAGCAAGCTTTAATGTCAGGAAGTCCTGACATAGGAGATCAGAGTGTGGCAAAGCTGGCTGGGGAAGCAGGCCTATTAATTACCAGATCCTGGAACTCATGCAGAACAGTTCCTGAAGCTGTGGACATGGACTGCTCCTGTGAAATCCAGCAGGTTTTCTTTTTTTTGTTGCTGTTTTTTTTTGGTTTTTTGGCACTGGGGTTCGAACTCAGGCCCTTGTACTCACACTTGCGAGGCAGGCAGTGGCACCACTGAGCTAAATCCCCGGCCCTGTAGGGTTTTCTTTATTAATAAATTTTATTTTATTTTATCCCATTCCCCCCTCAAACCCCTTACCCTCCATGTACAAAAGCTTTGTTTCCATTTTCTCCTTCTATTTTCACTTTTTTTCTTGTCCCTTCCTTCCTTTCTCCCTCCTTCCTCCCTTGTTCCCCTTCCCATTTGAACACTTTCTTTCCATTTCCCAACATCCATTATACATCTCAGTCCTTATTTCCACATTCAGTTTCTCACACCAGAGAATCAATGAGGTATGTAAACGTGCGTGTCTGATTTATTTCACTTAAGAGTATGGTGTCAAAGTCCATCCATTTAACTATAACTCTCTGAAGCTCATCCTTCTTTAGGGAAGAGTATTACTACATTGTATAAAAAACCCACATCTTCTTTATCCACTCATCAGTTGATGGGCATTTGGGATGTTTCCAAGATTTAGCTATTACAAATGGTGCTGCTACAAACATGGGTGCATATATATTGCTGTGGTATGATCCTGTTAATTCTTTCTGGAGGATACCAAGAAGAGGTATAGCTGGATCAAATGGAACCTCTAGTTTTCTTTGGCGGTATCTCCACACTGATTTCCACAGTTGTTGCACCAGTCTGCACTCCCACCAACAATGGAGAAGGGTTCCTTTCTCCTCACACCCCCGCCGGCATTTGTTATTGGTTGATTTCTTGACAGCAGCCATTCTTTCTGGGGTGAGATGGAATCTCAGTGTTGTTTTTATCTGCATCTCTCGAGTGACCAGTAATATTGAACATTTTTTCATATATTCATTTGCCTTTTCTAATTCTTTATCTGAGACGTGTCTATTCATTTCAGATGCCCATTTTTGGACTGGGTCTTTAAATTTGAGGGGTCTGATTTTTTGAGTTCTTTATATATTCTAGAAAATAGTCCTTTATTGGAATAGCTGTTAAAATTTTCTTTCCACTCTGTGGGTTGTCTCTTCACTCTGTTGGTGGTTTCTCTTGCTGTGCAAAAACTTTTTTTTTTTTTTGTACTGGGGCTCGAACTTGGAAACTTGTGCTTTCGAGGCAAGTGCCGGAACCACTGAGCTAAATCCCCAGCCCTGCAAAAGCTTTTTTAATAAGATGGGGTCCCTAGCTGCGAGTTGGTCTGGCACTGGAGCTTTGCTGGCTGGTGGAATGGCTGATGAGGGAGAGAATCCTACATTTGAGGAGGAAAATGAAGAAACTGGAGGAGGTGCTAAAGGTGGACAGGGTAAAAGAAAGAGACTGTTTTCTAAAGTATAGACAATCTGGAGCCAAGCAGATGTCTTCCATTGTGGATCTTCAAATTCCAAAGCCATGGCTGCAAAAGTCACACCCGCCCAAGTACGATGTATGATGTATGGGTTTGGAGATGACCAGAGTCCTTATACTGAGTCAGTGGATATTCTTGAGGACCTTGTCATAGAGTTCATCACTGAAATGACTCACAAGGCAATGTCCTTTGGAAGACAAGGTCGAGTACAAGTCAAAGATATTGTCTTCTTGATTCGAAAGGACCTGAGGAAGTTTGCTAGGGTTAAAGACTTGCTTACTATGGATGAAGAATTGAAATGAGCTAGAAAAGCATTTGATGAAGCAAACTATGGGCCTTGACACCTTGTGTTCTTTCTGAAATGTCATTAACTTCTATGGAAACCATATATAAGTTTATTTTCTGCAGTAATGTCCTGATGTTTAGGCATGTCCATGACAGGAAGAAACACAGTTTTCAGCCTTTATTTTCATGTCTTTGTTTTTAGAGCATTTGATTTGAGCCTTTAATTGCCTGCCTTTATATGACCATACTTGAATTACTTACTAGATTTTAACAACTACATATAAGTTAAAGTACTTTGCAAACCATGCAGTCCCTTTTGACTTTTGACTGTTTGAAGAATAAACTTGTATTATATTTTAGATATATTCATGCCATTATAAGCTGCATGCTAGCTGTTTAATATGTAAAATCTCAAGGGCTTTTTTGACTGACAGCTAAGGAATGTACTCCATGTGTTCTGAAGTTTTTAGACAAGTCATCATTTTGTGTGTAAGGAGATGATACAGGAAACTGCAAGTTTTTATAAGAATGTTTGTCTTAAAAATAATTTGCTACCTTTTTAAGAGATAACTTTTTTTGTTTTTGACAAAATAAGTTTCATGTCAGTGCTTCTGTGTTAAAGCTTTTGTTGATTTAAAAGCCTTTTGCCTTATAACATACTCCAGGTATTTGTTAAGTTTGAGGAGAACTTGTTTCCCCAGATCAAAGATTCTCAATCTAAATGCTCTCAGCAGTAGGAATGGCGATGACTAAAAGGCTAATGGTAAGATAAAGCATTTGGAATAGTGTTATATTAACATATTTGGAAGCACTTGCTCATTGTGGAAATGTGTACTTGATCCAAACCATATGTGGCCAGAGAAACCCCTTTGTGTAGCTCAGAACATGCAGGTTTTGTGTGTACTTAGCTTATTGCATGTAAGTATTGTTGTCTTCAGCTTAAAATAAGGTTTAAAATTACATACAAAGAGATCACTGAATTTTTTTATGGAACTGAACTTTTTGTTGCCACTTCTAAAAACATTACTATAAATCAGTATTGGGAAAATTTTAATTTCTTAATCTATTGATACAAGGAATAAAGTATGAAAATTTAAACAGAAAAAAAAAAAAGATGAGGTCCCAGTTGTTGATTGTAGTATTTCCCCTGTGGTCTGGGTTTTGTTCATGAAGTCTTTGCCTACTCCTATGTCCTCAAGCGTTTCCACCTATTCTCTCTTCCAGTAGATTTGGTGTTTCTGTTTCAATATTTAGATCTTTGATCTATTTCGATTTTAGGTCAGTGTGTGGTGAAAGACATGGGTCTAGTTTCAATCTCCAGCAGGTTTCCAACTGGATGGGCTAGATCTGACTCAGGCTGAGGCAAGGGATCCCAGCACCGCCTCTCAGGACCCGTACATAGTTTTCATGGGCTTCCTCAGGGATTTGGACAGCATAAAAGGACACAGATGCCTGGTGATTTTCCTCACAATAGCCCACCCTGTTTTCTGCAGGGGATTCTTTCATCTTGCTTTTTCCACTTTTATTCAGCCCAAGCTTGCTCTGCAGAGCCAGTTTCTCTCTCACCCTTCACTTTTACTTTTTCAAATAAACTGTCACTGCTTCTTGCTCATTTTGTTCAACTCTTGCTTGAGACGAGAACCTGGAATCTAACTCCAGAAGAAGAGGAGAGCAACCCAGAATCCGGTGATGTTTAATTGGTGAGCTACTTTTAGAAGGAGCTACTTGATGATAACATGGCATAGATTCCAGTAATAGTACAACTCCTCCATCTTTGTACTTCCTTTTTTTTTTTTTGGTACCGGGGCTCAAACTCCGGCCCTTGAGCTTGCAAGGTGTACTTCCTTTCAATACTGTTTGGTTTGGATGGAGGTTTTTGTAGATATGCATTATCAGTTCCCTTTTATGACTAGTTTCCTGAGAGTTTCTTTTTTTTTTTTTTGGTACCAGGTATTAAACTTGGGACCTTGTGCTTTTGAGGCAGGCGCCGGAACCACTGAGCTAAATCCCTGGCCCTCTGAGAGTTTTATAATGAATAGACCTTGGAACTTGTCAAAAGAATTTCTGCATCTATTGAGATGATCATGTGATGAGTTATACTTAACTTTCAATGCTGAGCTTTGAAATTTTTTTATTTTTGTGCTGGGGATTGAACTCGGGTCCTTGTGCTTGCAAGGCTAACTTTGAAATCTTAAGATAACCCCCACTTAGATATGAGGTATTATCCTTTCTGTAGGTTGTTGGAATCCATTTGTTCAAAGTTGACTAACAAGTTTTGCACTTAAGGTCATGGGAGTATGAAGGGCCTGAAGTTTTCTTGTAATGTCTTTTTCTGGTTTTGGCTTATAGAATGAGAATGTTCATTTCTCATCAATTTTCTGGAGGAATGTGTATAGGATTGCTGTTATTTCTTTATGAGATAGTTGGTAGAACCAGAACTACCAATGGAACACTGTGGGCCTACAGATTTCTTTGAAAAGCGTGGGTTTTTTGTTGTTGTTGTTTGTTTGTTGGTTCATTTTTCTTTGGTGCTGATAATTGAAGCCACAGTGAATTCAAGTTCGTTAATAAATATAGGCTGGCTCAGCATATCTATTTCTTTTCTTTTTTCTTTTTTTGAGGCAGGGTCTCACTCTGTAGTTCAGGCTGGCCTCAAACTCACAGTGATCCTCCTGCCTCAGCCTCTGGAGTGCTGGGACTACAGGTGTGCGCCACCACACTCAGCACAGCCTATCTATTTAAGTGAATTTTGGTAGTATGTGCTTTTTAAAGCAGTGAAAGTTCATATAAATTGACAAATTTATCTAGATAGACTTGTTCCTGGTATTCCCTTACTACACTTTTTTTTTTGGTACTGGGGATCGAACTTGGGACCTTGCGCTTGCGAAGCAGTCGGCAGAACCACTGAGCTAAATCCCCGGCCCCTCTTACTATACTTTTGAAGTCTGTGAGGCTTTTGTTTGTTTGTTTCTTACCGGGACTGGGGAGTGAATCCAACACCTTCTCAGTAAGGTACATTGCCAGCCCTTTTTTCTTTTTTGGCATAGGGTCTCATTAAATTTCCCAGCTTTGACTTGAACTTGTGATCCTCCTGCTTCAGCTCCTGAGGTATGTGCACCATCATGGCCGGTCCTGTGGGGTCTTTAGTGGTATCTTTACTTGCTTGCCCGTTGGTAATTTTGTCTGCCTTGTTAAAGATTTATAAACTTAAAAAAAATTTATTTTCAAAGGACCAGTTTTCAGTTACATAAATTTTTGTCTGTTGTTTTTGATTTCCTCCATTTTTTTTTGGGGGGACCGGGGATCAAACTCAGGACTTTGCGTTTGGGGGGCAGGCAGCGGAACCACTGAGCTAAATCCCCAGTCCTCAAGTTCCTGCTTTATTACTGTACTTCCTTGTCTCTGTTTGGTTTGAGTGAGTTTTGTGCTTTTTTCTCCCCCTAGTATCTTAAAATGGAAGCCTAGATTGCTGACATTAGACCTTTCTTCTTTTGTAATGCAATGTAAGCAGTTAATGCTATAAATGTCACTTTACTACTTCAGTACAACTTTTGATACATTGTTTTGAAACAGGCCAGGTGCATGTTAAGCAAGCAGTTTGTCTTTGAGTTACACTCCAGCTCTCGTGCATTAACATATTCAATTTAAAATATTTTCTATCTTCTTGAGTTTTCTTCTATGATCCATGAATTATTTAGACGTGCAGTGTTTACTTCCCAAGTGTCTGAAGATTGGCCTGTTATCACTTATCGATTTATAGTTTAATTCAGCAGAGAACATACTTTGATTTCAGTTGCTTTAAGCTATTAAAACTTTGTTCTATGATCACTGGTTCTGGGTTCACGGAGGCCAGGAGGCAGGCCTCTCCCGCACCTGCTGTTGCGCCGTTGACCTAGTGGCTCCGGAGCTCGGCGGAACGCGAGCCGGAGCAGCCGGGACGGGAGAGTTCCCTGGGGCCCGGGACAGCCAGACCGGAGGAGGTGCGCGCGCGCGTGTACGTGGGTGCCCCGGAAGTCCCGCCTTCCGGCGCCTGCGATTGGTCGTGGCCACAGCCGAGGGTCTGCGAGCAAACGGGGAGCCGGGGAGAAGGGAGCGGGCGAGCGAGCGTGGAGGGGCGGTGGAAGCACCCCTCAGTCCTGTTAGCTGCCCGCGGCACCGCCTCGCTGCGATTGGCTGGGCGCGGGGCGCAGGCGCGCGTCAGCGGCTCTCGGCGGGGCTGCGCGGCGTCCTGAGTGCCGGCGGAAGTCGGGCTGTGGGAGCGGAGCCGCGCCGGAGGAGGCGGTCGGCGCCACAGGCCCGATCGCGGTGCTCAGCGGCGGGCGGTGCCGGGCGACCCGGGCCTGCGGGCCGACGCCGTGTGGCCTCGGCGCTTCTCGTCTCCGGGTGATTATTTTGTGGATTTTTCTGCCGACGTACTTTGTCTCATTTGCTTCACACCCCGCGTCCTGGTACGGAGTCCCGCGGCAGGTGCCTGCCGGTGTCGCCGGTCGTTAAGGATGGGCCTGTGGTGGGGCGTTTGTGCGTCTTTCGGGTTGAAGGGAGGGGAGACATTGTGCGGTGGTCCCTGACCATCCATTCTCAAGGTCTCGCCTTCGAATTTCAAAGCCTGGCGAATCCCACCGTATTGGACACAGGCTTTTCCTCTGTCCTCGCTCTCCATCTTTTCTCTCCTCTCTTGCTCCCCCCCCCCCTTGGCTCCCCTTTCCCCTCTGCGGCATTAAGCCTTGCGGGAAGGTCTTTGTGAATGTTCAAAACGCTTGAGGTCTTCAGCGTTTCTGTTTTACTTGCAGGCCTGACAGTTGGGAGGCACCTGCAGGAAAGATGCCCTCTGAATCCTTCTGTTTGGCTGCCCAGGCTCGACTTGACTCCAAATGGCTGAAAACAGATATACAGGTGGGGTCTGTCATGCTTTTACTTTGGTGTGTCCCTGCTTCTGCCCTTAAGGTTTCTCCTGTAGGCTTCGTGGAGGATAGGCAAGGGGACATTGGGTCTTGTCATAGTTGGGTTTTTTTTGTTCGTTTGTTTGTTTTGGTACTGGGGATCGAACTGGGGATCTTGCGCTTGGCAGGGAGGCGGCAGAACCACTGAGCTAAATCCCCGGCCCTGGATCTCGTCATATTAGAGAAGTAGCTTTATTTCCTATATCTTAAAATGTGTTTATGTGGATTGTGTGTGTGTGTGAGTGCATTTTAATTATCATTCTTTGTAAGTGCAAGAAACGAGATCTTATGCACAGTTTATCCCTGTTTATTACTGTTTAAATCTCTATCAGTCTTAACTGTCTTGGTGACTGTTCTCTGTTATTGATAGTTGTTGAGATGTTCTGTTATCCACGTGGGGAATAAGAAGTGAGATTAACATGCCTGGAGAAGCTCATTTTATAGGATCTTGTGTCTTTTTGTAAATACTTTTTTTTTTTGGTACCGGGGTCGAGCTCCCGGTCCTCGCGTTTGAGCACTCTTGTGTCTTTTTGGAGAGACAAGAGTTACTGTAATTCAGTCGAGCTGTTTGTCTTATATTTATGATTGGCCTTATTAAGAGAAGTGCTCAGATATTCATATTAGAAACATGACCAAACAATATTGGCCTTAGACTAATGTTTGATTTAGTAAGATAATTGCAGGGCCCGGGATTTAGCTCAGTGGTTTTGCCGCCTGCTGCACAAGTGCAAGGACCCAAGTTCGATCCCTGGTACCAAAAAAAAAAAAAAGATAATTGTAACCTTGTCAGGAAATCATCAAATAAATAATAACAACAACATTTCTGTAGGTGATTCTTTACCCCTAAGCTAGTTTTGTTTGTGAATGGTGTGGAAAAACTACTTTTTGAATTTGATCGTATCACCAGAAGTCTCTGAAATATTTTATAGTACATATGTGGTTCTGTCTTCCCCGAGGTTAATCATTATAAATACTTGTTTTGTAATCTAACTTTTATGTTAGTCTTATATACTTTTATTTTAAAACATTTTATTTATTTATTTATTCTTTTGGTACCAGGGATTGAACTCAGGAGCTTGTGCTTATGAGGCAGGTGTGGTGCCACTGAGCTATATCCCCAGCCCTATTTATTTATTTAGTTTTGGTATTGGAGATCAAACTCAGGATCATTCGCTCGCAAGGCAGGCGCAGCACCACTGAGCTAAATCCCTGGCTTATATACTTTTATGACTGTTCATCAGAAGTCTTGTGGTCTGTAAGCAGCAGTTGATCCTAGATATGTGAAGTGAAGTGTTACTGCCTCTTCCTAATTGTTTCTTCCCTTTTAAACTGACATTGTCAGTAGAGATAAGAGCCAAGTATATAGAACTGTTGTGGAAGATGGGATTGTTTTTAACAGTGTAGTGGTATAGATAAGACTACAGGAGATTGGGTCAGGAATTAGTAAGTAGTTATTACTCCAGTGTCTAACAGCATTTGGCCCTTCTTGGGCGTTTTGAACATTACTCAGAAGTCTTCTAAACACCATTTAGGAATAAGTGCAGAGATTAGGTTTTGGATGGTATACCAGTGGAGAAATGTGCTATGGGTATTGTAGGTATTTAGTGTGGAAAAAGTGATTGTTGACCTTAGTTTTATATCGTTTCTCTAGTGTTGCTTATTAAATGTGAGGAACGGGTTTTGTTTTATCCAAAGAAATTAGTCATAGTTTTCACTTTTTGAGGTCCTTCTTGCAGACATACATTGAGGATGAAAACCTTGTGCTGACACACTTTATCTTGTTAGGGTTGGCTCTCCCACCTGGAGTGCAGAGCACCCTACATAGGGAGTTTGTATTGGAAACAATTGACATCTGGTTAATGAATAATAGTGGGAAAACATGTATGTGTAGAAAGATATTTCATAGAATTTAGCAACTCTTCAACAAGCTATTTTTGTTTGAAATGCTCAAGATTTTAAGTAACTTTTAGAAAGGAAAAGTTTTAGGAAAGTGAAAGTTTTCAATGTGTTTATTATAAACACTCTTCCGTAACTTCTTGATTGACTACATGTTAAGATGTAGCAACCTAGCTGTATTTGTTTTTTTTTTTTTTTTTTTTTTTTGAGACAGGGTCTATGTAGCTCAAACTGGTGTTGAACTGCTATATAGCCTGGGCTGGCCTCAAACTCACAGTGATCTTGCCTTAGCCTGCCAGGTGCTGGGATTACAGGTGTGCGTCACCATGCCCAGCCGAAGATGCACCAACCTAGCTCCCTGCAACCAGTAGCTTCTAATGGAGTGCCCATTGTATGCTGGGCATCTGTCCGGATTTTACATATGTAACACTTAATTTTTCAGTGCTCTTTTCTGATTGTTGTGTGGAGTCCTTTGAATCACCATGTTTTCCTTCACTGCGCTTTTGAAAAGGTGATAAAATACAGAGCTCAGAGTGTTAGTCTCATCATTATTTTTGTACAGGAAAAGTCCTATCTGATAGGATGGTGTTTTTTTAGTGAACCAAAAAGGAACATAGGAACTATAAAAAAAATAGTACATGATGGGCATGTTTTTCTTTTTGTTTTGGTTCTGGGGATCGAACTCAGGACCTTGCTCTTGCCAGGCAGGTGTGGCACCACTGAGCTAAATCCCCGGCCCGTTGGGCATGTTTTCAATCCTAGCTACCTGGGAAGTTTAGGCAGGAGGATGCAAGTTTGAGTTCAGATTGGGAAACTTAGTCTCAAAAATAAAAAGGATGGGATGTAGTTTAGTGCTTCATAAGTTCAATTCCCAGGCAGAAAAAAAAAAAAAAGGAATTTTTTTCTTTCTCCATGTAAAGAAAAAAAAGTACATGATTCCCTAAAAGCTTTTTATTCTTAAAACATTGGTACGTTTATTTGCCCATCTTGATGCAAGAATAAGGGCATATCTTTGAGTGTGGGTCCAGAATGAGAGTAGTTACTGTCCTGCTTTTTCTTCCATAAGCTACACTTACATGAATTTTCTGCAGTTTTTATTTTTAGGTTCTTTGAAGTGGCACCTGAAATTAGATATGCACAAAGCAATTTTTAAAACTTTTTAATTTTGAAATGACAGTAGACTCAGAGGAAGTTGCAAAAAAAGTAGAAAGATCACTTTGTACCCTTACAAGACTCTCCCAAGTGGTTACACGTTATGTAACTATGGTACCATACCCAAACTAGTAGACTGACATTGGTCTGATTTGTACACCGATTTGCACACCATCCTGTGCCCATTCTGTCCTATGTGTCTACTCAGATAACCACCACAGTTGAACATGACGGTGTCATCCCCAGAATAACCCCTGGTACCCCCTCTGTGTCACACCCACTCCACCTGCTGCCGTCTCTAACCCTGGCAACCACTGATCTGGCCTCCATCTGTATACTTTTGTTATTTCAGGTTATCTTATGGTATGTGGCCTTAGAGTAGCTTTGTTCAGTTGGCATAGTGTCAATGAGTTCCCGAAAAGTTGTGTATATCAGTAGTTAAACTCAAGACCATTTATTTTTCTAATATTCGGTTTAAAATGATTAAAAGTAAACTTTTAAGTCGGGCATGGTGGGGCATTCCTATAATCCCAGCATTCTGGGAGGCTGAAGCAGGAGGATTAAAAGTTTAAACCAGGGCCAGGGATTTAGCTCAGTGGTTCCGCTGCCTGCCTCAAAAGTGCAAGGTCCTGAGTTCGATCTCTGGATCCAAAAACAAACAAACAAAATTTTAAACCAAAGCTGGGCAATTTTGTAATTTAAGACCCTGTCGCAGAGTTTTGGAATAAAAAATAAAAAAGGACTGGGATGTAGCTCAGTGTGAAGGCCTTAGATTCAATCCCAAGTACTGCAGAGAGCAAACTTTTAGAATTTATTGAATGTAAATTTAGAATTTATTGAATGTAAATATTGTTACTTTGTGCTTAGAAACATCGGTAGATTAAAAAGTGTAAACATAAACATGGAGGTTCGTTCTAGGGGTTTTGACTGATCTAGATGATTGATGACAAGTGGAAGTAAAAATATGGTAAATGTAAATAACTTAATTGATGATTTTAGGGTTACATTCTAAGAAGTGCTCTTTATGTCTAATGTCCAAAGATAGCTTCCTTAGTAGAAAAATTTTTGTTTACAAAATTAAAAGAGATAAAGAGTGCAGGGCTGGAGATTTAGCTCAGTGGTTCTGCCACCTGCCTCGAAAGTGCAAGGTCCTGAGTCCAATCCCTGGGTGCGCGCGCACACACACACACACACACACACACACACAGTAATTAAAAAAAGAGATAAAGAGTTTGTAGTCTGGTATATGAAACTTTTCAGGTTAATTCAAAGCATTATAATAGCATTGTTAGTTTGGATGTTCCTTTGCAGATATTAATAAATTCTTCAAATGGAAACTTGACTCTACTGTTTCAATTTAAGGAGCAAATCCAAAAGACAGAATGTCTCACTGTGCTTTTCCAGTAGTAATTATATCTGTCCAACTGAAGCCATTTTCAGCATCAGACTTTAGTAGAGAATGGAATAGGAATGACAAGAAAAGCAATATATAGTTTTGCATAACCTCTGTCTTATCTAAGTTATCTACGACCTGGGGTTTAGCTCAGTGGTGCCTCGGCCTGCCTCGAAAGCTCAAGGTCCTGAGTTTGATCCCTGGTACTCCCCCCCACCCCCGAAAAGTTAGATAATTAACTTTCTTTTGGTTTTTGAGACAAGGTCTCACTCTGTAGTCCAGGCTGGCCTTGAACTCGTGGTGATCTTCCTGCCTCAGCCTTGGGAGTGCTGGGAATACAGGTGTGTGCCACCACGTCTAGCTGTATTTTTTGTTTGTTTGTTTGTTTGTTTTTTGATGCTGGAGATCAAACTCAGGACCTCGTGTTTTCCAGGCCAATGTTGTGCCACTGAGCTACATCCCCAGCCTCACTAGCTGTGATGAATGACTTAATTGTCATGACTTTCATGTTTGTAGGACAGTTTGCTCACTTTTTTATTTTTTGTTTTGTATCTTTCATATATTCGTAGATTAAAATTTATGTTTTTTTGGTCTTTATTTTGGTACAGGGAATCAAACTCAGGTACTTGTGCTTGTGGGGCATGTGGCGGCACCACTGAGCTAAATCCCCAGCCCTTGTTAGTCTTTTTATCTTTTAGCTTTTTTTACTTAAAAAAAAACCTTAATAATTACAAAGGAAAGGAAGTGAGTTTACTGCCAGACTTTCACGACAAAGTCTGCAGGAGAAAACTGAGTAACATATATTTTTTTTTTGTTACCGGGGATTGAACTCGGGTCCTTGCGCTTGCACAGCAGGCGGCAAAACCACTGAGCTAAATCCCCAGCCCCTGAGTAACATATTTAAGGCAACCAAGAGAAAAAAAAATGAGCCAAGGATTTTATGTACCAACAAAACTGACTTTTCAGGTAAAAAGAACACACACGTATCAGTGAGCAGTAACACAGGAAATACTGTTCACATAAACCCTTTCTGAATAGTTGAGTAGAGAAAGATCTTTAGATACCTGGGTGGCTGTCAATCCACACAGGACTAGTGGTAGTCATTGCACCCACAGTTAGGGGTAAATCTCAAGACAACGACGACGGTGTCTGTCTAAGGGGAGAGCTCAGAACACGATGCCACCCCTGTGTGCTCAGACATTGTAGATTAGGGTGTGACTGTTCTGCAGTGTCTAATCTGTTAATCCCATCTCCCAAAGTTTTCACTTTAGTAGTTTTCATTTTTGAGGCTCAGTTTGGATCCTTTTTATATCTTGTTTTACTGCTTAGCAGATTCATGCTTTCTTCTGTTTGAGACATAGGTGTAAGACCTAGGGCCTTACCAAATGCTCCAAGGAGCTGACTGCAGCGAAGAACACCTGGGAAGGAACACACCGGACAAGTTGGAAAGTAAAACAGACCTTTATTAGTCTGGCCAGATGGCACTCCCAAAGCAAAGTAGCTTAGAGAGGCAACTGGCTCAGAGTCCGAGGCTGTTTTTATAGGGGGTTGCAGGGGAAGTTAGCAAGCAGAACTTACAGAAAAGAGAAAAAAAATGTTGATGGTCAAAAGATGTTTGCAGATTGTCTTATAGATAGCTGTGTCCGGAACATCGGTTTTGAACAAACAAGGAGATGGGTAATTCACTTAGGAACTCTATGTTACAGACTTTATCTTGTGTCCCAGAACTAACAAGCGTCTTTAACCATTAACTCACATTCAATCACATTTGGGGCTAGGGGAGTTTTATGATTACAAAGTTATGCAGTCCCACATAGGGTTTGTATTAATAGAGATTTTAATGTCTGCAAATCCCATCCCCTCTGTCACTTCTGGGTCTTTTTCTGATGGATTTTATCGTTTCTATTAATATCTCTGTCAGGCTGGGGATTTAGCTTGGTGGTTCCAGCACCTGCCTCGAAAGCGCAAGGTCCCGAGATCGATGCCCAGTACCAAAACCGCCCCCCAAAACAAATATCTGTCCATGGGACATGTTTGTGTGTCAGTATTTGATCAACTGATGGAAATTATAAATGTTATGTTATTTTGTGCTGCCTTTATTATTTTTAATGATATTGTGCTGCTGGAGATTGAACCCAGGGCCTCCTGCATGCTAGGTGAATATTCTATCATTGTGCTGTAACCCCAGGCCCCTGTTTTGTTCTTTTTAGAGCATTGCTTTTGTTCTGTGTGCATGCAGATTACTTGAAATCAATTCGATCTTTTTTAAGCTTGATCCTAAGGCACATGTGGGCTGATTCACACAGCCTTTGCCCTTGGGCTAATTTATTCCCACTGCTAATGCCGTACTTTTCTCTCCCTTAAGCTTGGGGTGAGGCTCCAGCTGTGTCCATGAGTTGCTTACTTGAGTTCACACCTCGTTTCCACCTTTGGGTCATTCTTTCCTAGGAGATCTCAATGGTGTGTGTACCTGCAGACATCCAGTCTTTGCTTTGTGAAAAAGGATTCCTTGTTGCCCACACAGCTTTTGCCCTTCCCTCTTCCCTCCCAGCACAACCCAGGTGATACAAGAATAGACTGTAGTAATCATTCTTGTTTCCTTGTAAACTCAGCTTCCTCCTTGACTTAGTGTTTAAAATCTTTCAGTGCTTCATTTTTGCCTTCCGTTCTCTCTTTTTAAAATTAATAACTTTTCTGAGTGCAAGTGTTTCTCGACCTAGACTGCCTCCCAGAACACTGATGTGTGAGAGCAGTCAGTGTGAGGCAGGCGTAGATTGCAGCGGGGGCTGAGGGTTGTGGTCCTCCGACTCTCCAAGGGTGTCGGTATCTCCTCCAGGCCGTCATCTACAGCCCCTTTGGCATGCCTCTCAGGTTTCAGTCTCTGGCCTTGAATGTTCTGCTAAGATCTGGATTGATATTTACTGTTTGTAGATGGGGAAGACCTCATGTTTATGTTCATACATTTTTTAACCTTCCTTGAAAATACCTGTGATAATTAACATACAAAGCAAAGATCTACTTTGGCTCAGTTTTGGAGTTTCCAGTCCTTGTGGATTGGCCCCATTGCTTTGGGCCTGTGGCAAGGCAGCACAGTATGGTGGGAGAATGTGGTAGAGTAGAACCATTCAGCTCCTCAGCCAGGAAGCAGAAGGGAAAGGGAAAGAAGGCTCTCATAGTCCCTTCCAGTGTTGTGCCCAGATCGCGAGGTCCCCAAAGACCACCAAGGAACCAATTCCGATGCAAACACACGAGGGTCGTTTATTCAAGCTCGAGCAGGGACTCTCAACTGTCACTGACGCAGCTGGTCAAGATTGAGAGCCCTGACTCTAAAACACCAGGGGTTTTTATAGAGGTTACAGCAAGGCGCGGGGTTTCGAAAAGGGCGCGGGGTTTCAAATCACACGCAAATCACACGATTGGCTAGCATTTAGCAAGTTTTGAAAGTTTAAACCTAATTGGCTGGGCCTTGCGTGCTGAACTGCAAATGGCTGCTCAAGTCATCGAGAAGAACATCTGGGATAAGGTATTGGGGTAACTACTGATTAGCTGTTGCAGGCCATCGAGAAGAGCATCTGGGACATTGAGGCAGCTACCGATTAGCTGTTGCTAGGCTAGTTGCTAGGGGACCGCTGGACATTATCACAGGCAGGTGGCCAAAGTGCATCTTGTGGTTTTTCTCGGAACTAGAATTTATGTCCAGGCCACCTTTACTCTAAAATGGGGCCAAAACTTTAAAATGGAGTCACTCAGGTCTCACACCAGGAGTGGGCATATCTCTAGTGACTTAAGGGCCTTCCGCCATGCCCTGTCTTCTGAAGAATTCACCACCTGGGGACTTTAGCACATGGATTTTGGGTGACACAGAAATCTCGGTGGTTAAAACTGAATGAAGTCTCGTTCCTGTTCTGCTCCCCCCATCTGATCTGACCCATTGGATCTGGAATAACCATGAGTACTTTCCCTGCCTTGGTCTCATATTCCTTCTTGATTCTTGCTAGTGGCCTCCTAATTCATTTTGTTCCTAGTTTCTCCCTGTGTCTACCTCCATTGGATTAGTCTTTAAGGCATGGATCATGGATTCTCTTGAGTGCTGAAGGTAGTATGTAATTCCTGGAGCATGGCATTTGTAAGTGATTCGGTCTGGCCACTGTGTGCCTCTGCTGTCTTTGATACCTTAGTGGGGAATGGATTGAACCCCAGTGGCTGATCTTGACTACCCTCCTTTTGCCATTCCGTTCCCTCAATCCTCAGTGACTACAGGTCACTTTTTAGGAAAAATACACCTCTCCTGTGCCAGTTGGTACTTTTACCGAGAATCATATGTTTTGGTTTCAAGTTTTCCTTAGCAATGTGAACAGATAGAATAAGAGTGCTGAGGGAAAGCTGTTGCTTCTATGGAAACTGAGTTGGCAGAGAATTGGTTTTCTGCTGCTACATAACAAGTTACTAATCTCAAACTTGGCAGCTTGAAACAGCAAACACACTTTTGTAGTTTCCACGGGTCAGGACTCTGGGTATGGCCTAGCTCAGCTCTCTGTGTCAATTGTCACCAGACTATCGCAGAGGTGTTTGGTAGTCTGTGTCTTCATCTAGGGCTTGGGGACCTTGCTGGCAGAGCTGGTTCTTTGTGGTTGGAGTTCTGAGGTCCTGCGCTTTTAGAGGCTGCTCCTCCACCGGCAGTCCATAGCCCAGCCACTTGTTTTTTTCTGGCCCTGTCAACATCTCTATAGCATAGCCCAGACCCTCTTTAAAGGGCTTTTACCTGAGCAGTCCCGGGGATAACCTTTCTTTTGATTAATTAGAAAGCCACCTTAATTGCCTGTGTGCAGCCCTTTTGCCTTGTCATAGGTCAAGCAACATGTGCTCATGGGTGTGACGGTTCATTCTGTTTACAGGTTCCATCCACACCTGGGGAGAGGGAGTAACTCTGGGTGGGTGTGTATACCCCAGGGGGCTAGACTGTTGGGCACCCTTTTAGCCTTTTACTGTTTTGGCTACCATAAATAATTTGGATAAAAGTGGGCTCCAGGACTAGGGATTTAGCTCAGTGGCACAACTCCTGCCTGGCAGCGCAAGATCCTGAGTTTGATCCCCGGTACAAAAAAAAATGGACACTAAAGATTTACTTGCACAGCCAGGGCCATTAGTACATGTCTTTAACCCCAGCTTGGAAGGAAGATTGAGAGTTTGAGGCCAGCCTGAGCAACCCAGGGAGACAACTCCTCAAAAGAGAAAAAAATCCAAAGATTTACTGGTACAAGTTAGGATTAGAGAAAGTCTTTAGAAGATGTCTGCAACTGAGATTGGCATAAAATGCCCTTCAATTCTTGCTCCATTAAAAAAATTAAAATTTTTTTTTTTACTAGTACATGTTTGCATCATGATCACATTCATCGCTTATGCCATTTTTTTTTTTTTTTTTTTTTTTTGCTACCCGGGATCGAACTCGGGACCTTGCACTTGTGAGGCAGGCGTGGGGACCACTGAGCTAAATCCCTGGCCCCGCTTACGACATTTTAAAGAACCAGGAGTTAAGGGCATTTCACCAGGCTGGTGTCTGCCAGAATGGTGACCAGGAAAGGCCAATGAGTAAACACGTGTTGTTCATGATTTAAAAGTTTGTGTTGTAGAAGATGGCTTTACTTGAAACTGAAGTTTTCAGAATGGATCCCTGCTCCAGTTTTTTTTTTTTTTAACTACATAATGAGACCCTTTCTCAAAAAACAAAAAACAAAACAAAAGAGTATGTTGCACTAATGATGTATAGTTAAGTCCTTTCCTTTCTAATATACATAGGTTAATTTGCTTGTTACTGTTGTAGTTTTGCTGTTTTGTGAAGTAACTTTAATATTTGAAGGTGGAAACATGCTTTAGAAGCAGAGATATCTAAGATATCCTCAGCAGTATTGTTTTCATTGGTCCCCACTGCCTTCCCCTATGTCCCCTCTGTGTTTCCCCGTAGGTAATTATTATTACCCATTTTTGGTTTATGTTTTCAGAGCATGTACATGCATGTGTCTTTTTTCTTGTCTTACACAAAAGTTAGTATAACATAGCAAATACACTGTTATGCACCCTATTATATTTGTTGGATGATTTTCATTATTTATTTTTGAATAAATTGTTAAATATGTAAATCATTGATTTATTACTGAGTAATTGAATAAAACGAGTAGATGACACCCCTTACCATATCTTTCCTTAAGATTTGTAATGTGAACGTGAACACTTTGTAAATTTACCTTGTTTATCATTGCCAGCTTGCGTTCATGAGAGATGGGCTCTGTGGTCTGTGGAATGAAATGGTTAAAGATGGAGAAATTGTATATACTGGGTCAGAATTAAGTCAGAATGGAGAGCTCCCTCCTAGAAAAGGTAAGTACCTTTAACTAGTGTTTTCTGTTTTTAAAAGACCATTATTAATTGCATTTTTCAGAAATTGTGTAAGAGGAACAGGAGCATTTGATCATACCTTTTTCACTCTGGTGATTGTTGTGTAAAATGTTAATGTTTCAGGCTGCCTGGATTTCACTGTTTATGTAAATTGAGGGCGTCTTCCTTGCAGAGCCCCTCCCTGCTCTTCTGCTGGTTTCTTGTGGTATTTACTTTGCAGTTTATAGGAAGTTGTTATTATTTGCTTATATAAGTTTTTTTTTGGTGGTGGGGGGGATCGAACTCGGGTCCTTGCGCTTGCGCAGCAGGCTGCTTATATAAGTTTTAAAATAGATCTTACCTTGACTATGGATATTGATTGTTACAAGATTTAGTGGAAATTATTTCTGATATTTTTCCTATACAGCTCTCATTTGGGAGTGCATAAAAGATTTTGGAAGCCTTTGGCTGCAAGGAAATACCAGTGTGTAGTCCTGTTTAGGCCTCTTATGAAATCTCAACGAGACTTTGGATCATTTGGTTGCTCTTAACTTTGGCTGCAGGTCAGGCGTACCATTGAAGGTGTAAAACAAAACAGACAACTGTGCCCATTCCAAGCTTGTTGAATTTGAAACCCTCAGTTGAGACTCACTGCTAAGTTTATTGGTGCCACTACTTGAAAGTCATTAAGGTAGATAAAGCTATTAAAAAAAGTCTTTTTCTATTTGTGGAATGAATTGGAATAGAGTCCACTTGAAAATACATAGGAAAAAGCATTATAGTACATCTTTTCAGTTACAACACTTAGCAAAATTAGCTATTTCTTTTGATGTTCATTTGAAAATTTCCACACACACACAGAGTAGCTGAAAGACAGGGTGAGTGTTGGTACATCCTCTCCTAGGTCCTGCCACCCAGTGTGTATAGAAGGGCTCTTGGCTGGGCCACTTTCTGCTTCCTTAGATGCTTCATGCATATTGGTAATTAGAGTTTGATGTTAGCTTTTTTGTCTCCCACGCAAAATTTATACATAATGAGATGTGTATATCTGGATATATATATCTATACATATATATCTGTATATATTTCTGCATGTATATATATCTGTATATATCTGACTACATATATATATATATTTTTTTTTTTTTTTTTTTTTTGAGGCAAGGCCTTCTAGGCTCAGGAATCCTCCTATCTGCCTCCTGAGTAGCTGGGACTATAGATGTATGCCACTATGTACAACTAGAATGCATATATTTAAGTTTAACATTCCATACATTTTTTTAACATTCCATAAGTTTTGACAAAGGAAACCTGTGTAATCTTAACCTTTATCAACACTACTCTTGCCCAGAAAGTTCTCTCAGCCTCTTTGCAGTCCTTTGCTAGACCTGCTGCCCAGAGACAACCACTGGTTGATGATCTTCCTCTACTGTTGGTAATTTTAAAAAAATGTTTTTTTAAAATTTAATTAATTAATTAATTAATTTATTTTTGGTGCCAGAGATCGAACTCAGGTCCTTGTGCTTGCAAGGCAGGTGGCGGAACCACTGAGCTAAATCCCTGGCCCATTTTTTAAAGCTTTTTGAGACAAGGTCTCACTGTGTAGTTCAGGCTGGCCTTGAACTCACTTGAGTAGCCCAGCCTGGCCTTGAACTTGTGATGATCCTCTTGCCTTAGCCTCCTGAGTGCTGGGATTACATGTGCCACCATGCCTGGCTTCCCAGTTCTTCCCATATTTATTTTGAGATAGAGTCTTGGTAAGTTGCCCAGGGTAGGCTGTAACTTTCAGCCTACCTCAGCCTCAGAGAGTGCTGGGATTATAGGTGTGTACCATGGTGCCTGGCTGTCTTTTAGTTTTTATTTTTGGTGTTTTGAGACAGGGTCTTGTTTTGTAGTCCAGGTTGGCTGTGAACTCACTATGTAGCTGGCTTCAAACTTGTGGTGATTCTCCTGCCTCAGCCTCCTGAGTGCTGGGATTATAGGTCCTGGCCCTGTCTTTTAGTTTTTATTTATTATTTATTTTTTATTTTTGGTACCGGGGATTGAACTCAGGGCCTTATGCTTGTGAGGCAGGTGTGGTGCCACTGAGCTAAATCCCTGGCCCCTTTTACTTTTTAAAGTGAATGTTTTGTATGAACATCTTATTCTGTTGTTTGTATTTATGATTTTGAGGAGAAATACAGGAAAGAGCAGGATTTAAAGAAAAGAAAGTTAGAGCTGAAGGTGTAGCTTGTTGGTAGACTGCTTGCCTAGTGGCTTGGGACCCTGAGTTCAATCTCTATAGTAGGAGTGGTGTGGAGGGATGGGGCAGTTAGGAGGGAACTAAGATATACTTATTTTTCATTATTGTTTGAAGTTTGTCTTTTTTTGAAGAATTTAAGTATCATGAACTGTTTCATTTATAGTAAACCTTTTCAGTCTATGTAGATAATAGGAATATTAGTGAATAATTTGCTGTCTGGTTTATCTTTTCTTGGAAATATTTTGTCATTTTTTCTAATGCCATGGACTGTGACTCTGTCATTGTTTGGCCAAATAACAAGGGGCAGAGCTCATAATGGAAACCAGGCTTGTTGAAAAAATCTTTTTTTTTTCTTTTGGTACTGGGTATTGAACTTGGGACCTTTCGCTTGTGTGGCAGGAGCTGAAACCACTGAGCTAAATCCCTGGTCCCATGTTGAAAAAATCTTATTGGTCCATTACTCTGCGAATTGACAGTGTGACTGGCTTTTTGTAGTTCTGTGACTTTCTTTTGCTATTTTCCTAACCTCAGACTGTATTTAATTGTGATAATTGGTTTGTGTTTTTTATGTGTGTAATCACTACTCAATTACGTGTTTCAGCTTTAAAAGCTCAGAGCAAAATTTGGATTTTTGGGGAACATTAATGAACTCATTATATCTTGTTCTGATTGCCAAGTTTCCTGCTGATTTTATAGTTTTTCTTTCGATGTTGTGACAAAAGCATTAAATATTGCCTAAATAGCTCATGATTATTATGGCAAAAGTAAACATTCTACATGTAGTGTGTGGCACTGCACATGGTAGGGGCTGGGGGAGCCCGAGGAGGGCAGCGTTCCTGTGGCATGCGTGGTCTTCAGGAGGTGAGCACGGAGCTGGCCTTGAGGACGGTAGTGTGAGGTGCCGGGGAGAAGTGGGCTCCAGGGCCATGGCAGATGCGTGCAGCAGAGCTGTTTGAGGTGCCAGGGAGCCGTGGGCAGTGTCCGTACAAGGAGCTTGGGCCAGAACAGAGGGACGCGTAGTCCTTAAGTGCCCACATGTACTGTGCCTGGATCCTGGGACGGGCAGCTGCTAGTGAAGGGATGCACAGTCCAGGTGACACTTTACACACTGAAGTTTAAAACCACACCCTGGAAGGGAAGGGAGTGTGAGTAACAGTGGCCAGGACGCTTTATCCTTCTAGCAGTGGGCGCTCCAAGAATGAAATCCTCAGTCCAAGAGGGTTTCAGCTGCAGGGCACATCAGGGGCCCCTGGAAGGCTCAGTCAGCATGGTGACTGGCTTCTCTCACATGCTCTCATGGTGAGGCCTGGAGTTTACCTTTCTGACGTGTTCCTTGGTCACACTACTGATGCTTCCTTTTGGAGTGTGTCATTTCAATCGCAGAGTCCCAGTGTATGGCATTGAGAGAGGCTAAAGAGAGGGGAAGAACTTTCCGGGCTTACCAGCAGATGGAACATTGAAAACCAACGATGCTGTGTATTGTATCTGGCCTGAACTATAAAATGAGACCCTGTCTCATCCCCCAAAAAAAATAGAAAAAAGAAAAAACCAACAATGATACTGTTAGATTTCCCTTATCAGTTTATTGTCCTCAGTAATTCTTTTTTTTGGATCTTGAGAGCTTTGTGGAAACCTTAATCCGTTTCTGGTAGTCTGCTTATGATATGTCCGGGTCAGCTTGAAGCAGTAGTGTCAGCTTCTGCTGGAACTTTGGCCCTCATTTGTGAGTCCTTTCCCTAAAGGATGAGAATTCCTCTGAGCCTCTGAGATTATCCTTGTTTGGTCTTTACCAATCCCCAGAGGCCATAGAGTAAGAGTTGGAAGGATGCAGATGCTAAAACTGAAGGCTCTGGCTAACTGATTGCAGTTCCCAGTACTTCTGGGACAGACGCAAGTGAACCCCCACCATGGGGTTGGTGTGGCAAGGCAGTGAGGCCTGGACCCGTGTCCAGGGCCACCATTCCCACCTGGGGAACTGCAGCGTGTGTAAGTAGTGTCCCATCTGTACAGGTTCATCCAGGAAAGGTTAATTTTCTCTTCTCTCCTGCTTGTGAATGTTGCGTCATGAATTCTGTGATGTGGGAGTCCATGTTTGTTATTCTGCTTATCTAGGAAGTGCTAGAGAACACTAGAGGAGCCCTTGGGGTGTAAGGTTACAAAGTCTGGCCCTGGGAAGTTGTACCAGAAAGCTGCCAGCACAGGCTGCCCAGCAAGAGCCCAGGCTGTGCTGTGGCTCTCCAGTTCTGGTCGGCTGCAGTCAGAGATAGGAAGCTGCATCTGGAAGTAAAAGGGTTCACACTTTTTTTCAATTGATAAACTTTGTCAGTTCTAACACATTTTTGCAGAAATTGTAAATTTTCATGTTCTGGCATGAACAGACATTTTTGTTTAACACTCACATCACTGTCTTGATAGAAACATCCATTATCTTTTATATATATTTTATTTCCCTGCCACTGTTCTTTTTTTTTTTTTTTTCCTGTTCAGGACATATAAATCTTTTGAATGCCACCGTTTTTGATTAGTCTCAGCCATCCACATCTATTACAACTTTTATCCCAAGTAAATAACTTCCAACTCAGATTATGTTTTTTCCCCAACACCAAATCTATGTTGTTTTCCACACAAGGTTTATTTTTTTTTTTGGTACCGGGGATCGAACTTGGGTCCTTTTGCTTGCGCAGCAGGCGGTGAAACCACTGAGCTAAATCCCTGGCCCTTTCCACACTAGTTTTGCAGGGCTGTGCAACAGTTCAGGCCAGTTCTGACACCAGCTCTTGAAGTTAGCATAGCCCCAAGGCTGCCCCCACTTCAGAGGCCAGCTGCCCACGGTCTTCCCAGTCTACCTGCACTTCTGCCTGAGCTATTGCAAGTTTGGGGGTACTCTGGACCCTCCTCAGGTTCAGTATTGCCTAGAATGACTCAGAATTCAGGAAGCCACGCGTGTCGGTTTATTCTAAAGGCCACAGATCAGGAACAAACAAATGGTGGGGAGGGTTGCAGAGCTCCCGGGCCTTCGCTGGTGTGCACCCTCCCAACACATGCTACCAGCTTTGGTAACTCGGTCTCCGGCCCTCCTCTCCTTGGAGGCAGGAGGTGGGGCTGAACTTCTCCACCTCTGATGACCTGTTTCATCTTTCTGGCGGTTGGCCTCAGACGGAGCGGTGAGATCCACAACTTGAACTCTGTGTCAGAGACCTGGGGCAAAAACTAAATATGTATTTATGTTTATCACAGATGAAACAGAAAAGGAAGTAGGTATGTGAGCCTGTATTAGAAGAGCTAATTTTACATGTTTAATGAATGAGAGCAGCTTGCTTATTAACCATTGCAAACGTGTCCCTGCCTCCTGTCACGGCAACAATGAAGCAAAGATGTATGTGTGATTATTAATTTATTCTGGTGGCCCATGATTTTGGTTTTGTGGTCTTTTAGGATTTGTTCAGGGTCCACAGATTAGCTAATAACTCAGTGTAATACTGGGCTAGTGTCTCTGGGCTAAAAGATAGTCTCAAAAATTGCTTCTAATCTTACATGTTACAGAACTGCATGATTTCTGGAGATATACAAAAAGTTTGTTAGAATTTTATAATTCAGGTAGGGTGAATCCATAGTATTATTCACAGCTTTTTTTTTTTTTTTTTTTTTACAGCTCACAACTTTAAACACTGTATGGATCATGTGAGTTTGTCTGATGAGTAAAGCTAGTGTAGGAAATTTAGAAAATTCGGATTAATTGGGTTCTCTGTGAGAAAACATAGACACATAAAATGTATATGCTCGTGTTATGTGGCAAACTCTTACTACCCCAGAGACCAGATATGGAACTGTCTTTGACCAGAATTATTAAATCAGTCTGTCTCTGCAAGAGCTCTCCTGGATTATGTTAGTTTGGATTCTGTGTGGAGAAAGTGCTTCTGAGGGGGTGATGGTGCTGCTGCTGCTGCTGCTCCTCCCTCTCTGCTTACCTTCCTCCTTCCAGTGTTCTTCTCAGTGTTGCTGAGCGATGTCCTCCTTCTCCACTTGCCAATATTGAAAGTATCAGAAATTTATTTTTTTCCCGGGGATTTTTGATTCCTCTTTATTAGATTGTACAAGTCATTATTAGTCTTTCTAAGCCAGTCAGAGTAGGACTGCCACCAAATTTGGTAGACTTCATAATTAATAGTCCTTCCAGAGGTAGGAAAATCTGACATGTACAGGGAAGAGTATTTCTGGTAGTATTTGCTATCAAGAGTCTCCTTGCTATATATTCTGTTCAGTGACTTAGAATTATTTTTACTTGGAATAATCCAACTTTCAGCTCAGTCTCACTCACCCCCAGCAAATGTGGTGCGCATTTGGCGTCTAGCCGTGCAATTGCCTATGAGTGGTGAGACATCAAGCCCCAGGGTGCATGTAGCTTGCTTTCTCTACTGGCCCAGGCTCAGTGCAGGGTGGAGTGGTCAGCAGAGGATTTCAACAAGCCTCAGACACCTCAGCAGGGATATGTGCTGCCATTTATTGTCACGAGAAAGCGCGCTGCTCGTGAATCTGACATGCTGTTAACAGAATTTGTTAACCCCAGTTTTTATATGCTAAACTTGGCAGAAGGCTCACATTGAAATTAATGAAAGACATGGCATTTTATAGGGTTATTGAGTTGATTAACATGTGTTACGTGTGTGCCACAGTAGTGATGTGCATGGCAAAGTGCCTAGCTCTGCGTCTATGGTTGTCATAGTTGCTGTTTAGTGGGAGCAGGAGACATCAGTGTCCTGTCTGTCTGTAGTGCTCTCTGTCCCTGTGAGTCACCTGTGGTGACTGGCACACAGATGTTCAGAGCCCACGCTGAGTGATGGCCGCACTCTCTCCTTAAATGGGCCCGTGAAGGGACATGCCTGCCAGAGAGACTGCAAGTCCTTTTTTTCATTAGAGGAGTTGCAGCAGGAATGATTGCAAATCTTTTATAGCACACCGAACCCCTTGTAAAATGAGAGGGGATCTTGCTATGTTGCCCGGCTTACCTTAAACTCCTGGGCCCACGTGATCCTCCTGCTTCAGCATCAGTGACTACAGGTACACATACCCCATCTGGCTCACATACCTTTTTTTTTTGGTACCAGGGATCAGACTCAGGACCTTATACTTGCCAGACAGGCGTGGCGCCACTGAGCTAAATCTCCGGCCCCACCTACCTATTTTTAATTCAACATTAGACCTTTTAAAAATTTCAATGTATTATGAAGTACTTACATTGTAATCCTGGTTTGTAGCATTTAAGTTGACAAAGTTTCACTCAGAAAAGAGTAAGTTCCTTCTCAGTCCTGTTCTATAGACATCTGCTTTTCTCCCTTCCTCCGAGGTATTATTGCTAGTATATCTTTCCAGAGACCATGAGCAAAAGTTAAAGCCTTCTAGGGCCAGGGATTTAGCTCAGTGGTTCTGGCACCTGCCTTGCAAGTGCAAGGTCCCGAGTTCCATCCCCGGTACCAAAAAAAAAAAAAAAAGTTAAGGCCTTCTAGGACTTGGGCACACCGAAGTAGTCAGGGGAATTGTGGAAAAGTATAACAATACAACATTTAGGTCTCATCCTTAGTCCTCTGGCTTGACATTAGTTTGTCCTCTTTGCAATCAGTAAGTATCCCTCCTGGGCCCCCCGTGTTTCTCCTGTGGCACTCGCCATTCCTCTTAGGTCCCCATGGACACAGTGATTGAAACAGAAACTAACGTTAGTTTTTCCGGTCCTAGTTCTGCCCTCAGACCTACTGTTACTCTCAGCTGCCCCCAAGATACAGCCTGGGGCCTCAGAGCAGCCAGCTGCCTCCTTCCCTTCTCCCTGGGGTTTGTTGTTGCTGAGAACTCAGCCCAGGGCCACCGAACCTGCTCTGCCCCGTCCACACCCTTAGCCTTCTCCAGCAAGTCTCAGTTTGCCATGTATTTGGGTGATTTGTGTTTTCTTTCCCGTCTGTGAGACCGAGCCTGCAGATGTGAAGAGGAGGGCGGGCAGACAGACGACGAAGGGAGCGTGAACGTGTGTGGTGTCTTTGAGCTGGTGGTGCTGATTATTCCAGTTGTTTTCGTGTTTTCATGACCTCCAGGGACCTCATCCTGCTTTTGCTGCCATAAAGTGTTCTAATTTATGCTCCTGAGAGTGGAACTCGAGTTATGTTTAATGTTTCCCGTCTGCTTCCTGGTAACTGCCGATGATTTTCATCCTGAAGAAGAAGAAACTATGTGGCCTGTGTTCCAGAGCACTGTTCAAAATTAAGAATTTTGCTTTCTTTTCTTATTTGTAAAATTTATAGCATGCTGTAGAACAAGGTGCCAAATGTTCCGTAAAGTGCCAGATAGTAGATACTGTTGGGATTCATGGGTTCAACCAACTGTGGATCAAAAATATTTGAAAAAAATTAATGTCTGTAATGAACGTGTACAGATTTTTTTGTGATTATTACCTAAACAATGTAGGATAACAATTATGTACATAGGATTTATATTATATAATGTGTTGTAAGGTATCCTTATATATAATGGAGGATAGGTATGTAGATTATATAAAAATACTGTGTGTCTGAGTTACTTTTCTCATTGCTGAGACAGAATACCTGATACTCAAAGTTAAAGGAGGAAAGTCTTATTTAGCTCACAGTTTGTAGAGGTTTCAGCACAATTTTTTCTTTGGTAAATTGGAGATAACAAAGTCTGCCTCCTCACAGGTTTGTTTGTAAAGATTTAAGAGGATAATGTACAGTTGTTGGGCTGGCTGCTTCGTGTAGTACATGTTAGCTAAATTTCCATTAGATGCTTTGCCTCTTTCTTTTTCCCCCTACTTTGTGTCTTTGTTTTTTGCATTTTGTTTCTGAATTAAATGTATCTTACCTCTTAAGCTTCTTAATTGTACTTTGTTCTCATTTTCCATTGTAGGTTAAAGTAAGAGGTGGAGACTTCAGTTTGAGTATAGTTCCTCAGATCAGAGTGCTGCCCTTGTGTCCTGGGGCATGTGTTTCCTGGTCTCCCTCAGTACCCAGGACATTTTCCCTCTCCAGCCCTGGGGACCCAGCCTCCCAGTCTGACATCATTTCCTTGGGCTGTCTTGGGGTCCTGCTTGGACGGACCTGCACACTGCTGACATGATTCTCCAAAGCTGGAATCGTACTGATTAGTTAAGTCTAAGACAGGCTTTTTTTCTAAAATTTCTTTACAGCCACGTAAGCTCACCATTTTACTTTTGTATAAAAGAGCTTCAAGTGTGGTAGTTGTTAAATACAGGTTTGTGTTGAAACTTTGCTGAAGTTTTGATTTTAATTTTTTTTTGTTTGTTTGTTTTTTGGTACTAGGAATCGTACTTGGGACCTTGCGCTTGTGCAGCAGGCAGCGAAACCACTGAGCTAAATCCCCAGCCCTTGAACTGTAATTTTAATAAAAGGCATTAAAGGCTTTTTTAAATTAAAAAAATCTGTGGGTGTGGTAATAATGCAGGCCTGTGATCCCAGCCCTCTGGAGGCTGAGGCAAGGAGGACTGCAAGTTCAAGCCCATCCTGGGGAACTTGGTGGCTTAGCAGGAACCTATCTCTAAATAGAAAAATAAAACAAGGCTGGGGATCTATCTCGGTAGCAAGCATGAGGCCCAGTACTGCCCCTCATATATTTTATATTTATATAAAAATATATTTGTATATTATATATTTAATATATATTTATATTTATTTCTTTTTGGTGTCTGATTCAATAAATTTAAACATATATGAAATTCTATAGTCACCACCAAAATAAGGATCCAGAAAAGTTTTATCATCTGAAAAAACTCTTGTGCTCTTCCTGACCTCAGATTTCCTGACCTGTCCCTGGGCAGCTGCTGATCTGTTCTCCATCAGTGTGGTGTTCATTGTGCACTGGTTTTTTTTTGGACCGACGATCGAACTCAGGACCTTGTGCTTGCAAGGCAGGTGACAGAACCACTGAGCTAAATCCCTGGCCTATTGGCCATAGGTTTTTAATTTCCATCAGTGGAATGAGTGGCTCTGTAGCCTAGTTTGTTCCTTGTGCCATTCAGCACTGTGTGGAATAATGCAGTCTTACGTATAAGGACCCGCCCCACTGAGCACAGCTGGGGGAAGAAAGAGACACACAGATCTAGGATTTCATGGAGTGCAGTTTATTGGGAGAACTCAGTGACAGAAATATCTTGGGTGGCAGCATGACCTGTTGGTCCCTGACAGTTTGGGTAGGAAGAGGAGGTTTGTATTTATAGGCGAGAAGAAAAGTGGCTTCATCTTGGTTGGAATGCATGTAGTTTATTTTAAGACAGTTTCAGAGTCAGGTGTATCCCTGGAGCCAGGGGCCATGTGTATAGCTTCACAATACCACTCTGGTGGTTTTGTTTATTACAACTTCCTGGGTAACTGCAGGAAAGGCCAACTAGGGTTATTTAGGACGATCACAGTGGTTATTTGTGCCTCAGTATGGGAGCAGTGGTGACAAGGTGAGTCCATACAGCACTGTGTTTGTAGGTGGTATCTGTGGTTGGCTAGACTTCTACCTAGTTGCTGTTCTCAACAATTTTCCAATCGTGTCTGGCCTGCATGGATGTGGGTTGGGGGCCCTCTGTGGGGTGTGTGTTGTAGACCCTAGAGTGGGATAAGGAACCTTCCCTGTAACTCACTTGACCTTGAGTGCGCTGGCTCTCGAGTCTGCCCTTCTGCTAGCAGGTGTGTGCTGCTGGCCTCATTTCTACCATTTCCTATTACTTAAGTTATCGATCTATTGAAAGATCACTGAGTGCTGTTATCTGGCTTGCATTGTTGTAGGCACTTGGGATATGTCAGTGAACAAAACCAGATGAACAAGTGAAAAAAAAACCCTGTCTTGGAGTTTATATTCTAGCTGTCTAATATTTGCCAATTTAGTGAGGGTAAGGATATATATAATTGAATTTATGTTTTTGTAAACATGAATTTGAGCATGTCTTCATAACATTAGCCATTTGAGTTTCCTGTCTAGTGATTTCTCTGTTTTTCTATTGGATGCTTAATTTTTTTTTTTTTTTGTAGAAATACAGTAGTTTCTTGACTCTATCTTTGCATTGGTTGTAGATGTTGCAACTTAATATCCAGTCACTGTTACCACTTCTGACAGAGTTCCTGAAACTCAGTGTTTGAGTGATGGGATGCTAGGAGCATCTTGTAATATTTGGTGTTAGTCCTTTTTCTAACTGAATACATTCTGAAACAGTTCTGCCCTGCTGGCTGGGAGCCTCTGCATAGCTTCAGTGAGGGGCTCATGTAGCTCAGGGTACAGTGCTTGCCTGCATGTCCAGGATGTGGGGCTCCAACCCCAGCACTGCAAGTGCAAAAAACATAAACCGAAGAAGGAGGGCGGGGGCTGGGCCATCCTGAGCAAGGCGTGATGAGCAGGTGGGATTTTCGGCCCCTCCCTTATCTCAGTATCTCGAGAGAGAGAGTGGCTGGAGGTGAAGTTGATGGCCAGCAGCCAGTGACTTAACTCATCCTGCTCGTGTCATGGAGCCTCTGTAACAGTCCTACACGACATGGTTCAGAGGACGTGCAGATTAGTGAAGGGCCCTTTCCAGCAGCATCCTGCCTCATCTGCACCTTTTCATCAGGCTGTTCATTTGTGTCCTGTGTAATATCTTCTGTAGTAGACTGGTAATAGTAAGGAGTCCTCTGTTTTTGTGAGTCATTACAATAGTCCCTGTGGTTTCACTTTTATTTTTTTTGTACTGGAGATCAAACTCAGGACCTCGAGCTTGCCAGGCAGGCGCTGTGCTGCTGAGCTAAATCTCCAGCCCTCCAAAGTTTTAATTACCTGTTGTCAACTTTGGTCTGACAGTATTAAATGGGAAATTCTAGAAATAAACAATTTAAAAGTTTTTATTTTTTGAGACAGAGTTTTGTTAGGTAGTCCAGACTGGCCTTGAACTTACTATGTAGCCCAGGCTGGCCTTGAACCCTTGGTGATCCTGCCTCAGTCTCCCAAGTGCTGGGATTACAGGGGTGCAACGCCATGCCTGGCCCAATTCATAAGTTTTAAATTGTTTGGTCTTCTGATTAGTGGGATACACTGTCACACTGCTTTGCCCTGGATTTAAATCATCCTTTTGCGTACCGAATCCCACCTATTAGTCCTGGTAGTCTTGGTTGTCACGTTGACTGTTGGGTGATTGCAACTCTGTACTAGCCCAGTGCCACCTTACTGTGCCTGACATTCACCACACCGTCCTCTCTGTGTAGGTATTGTATTGTCTTACCTGTCACAGGAAGGTTGAGGATAGTGTAAAGATATTTTGTGAATCAGACCATTTTCACGTGACTTTTATTGAAATATGTTGTTGTAATTCTTGTTTTGTTTATGATTATTGTTAACATCTTACTGGGCCTAATTTAATGTTACAAAATTTTGCCGTAGGTATGTATGTATGTACAGAAAAAAGCAGTATATGTTACATTTACAACTATCTGTGATTTCAGGCATTGGGGGAGGTATTGGAATGGATCCCATGTGGATAAGGGGGGTTTAGCTATCACATATGAGGAGGGCTTGTGGAAGCATCCCATTTGTAGCCAAGCCAGACAGAGGTTGTGGGTAACCTGGAGACCTGCTCCTTGGAATTAGCATCTGAGATGGGGCCAGTCTTGTGGGACTGGTCTCTAACCTGTACGTAGTGTTAGAACTGGATTGGATTGTTGGACACATGTTGGTGTTACAGAGAATTGGAGCATGCTTGGTGTGAAAATCTACACATGGGGTGTTGGAAGTGTTGTGAGTGGAACAGTGTCTTAGAGATTTTTAGATATCCTAATGTTGTGAGTGAAATGGACCCAACGTGTCTTTTCACATTGTCAGAATGATTGAATAACAGTAAATCATGAGCTATATAAATTTATCAGCCTCATCAGGCCAAGGACTTAAAGGTCACTCAGTTGCCAATAAGCTGAGTTTTAAAATTTAAATTACTAGGATTTATAACTGTCACATCACACTATACTATATGGAGGTTCCAGAATGGCTGGGGAGGGTTAACAGTTAGCAGTGGCAACAGAACTGAAGAGGAAGAACTGAAAGCAGCAGTCAGGGGAAAAGTCAGGGAAAAGTCACCGAAGGTGGCCAGATAAGATTACAGACCAGGCAGGCTTCTTCCAGGGCAGGGAAGGCTGGGGCTTGTTGAGAGTGCAGAGTTGGGTCACAGCCTCTCTAGAGAGCCGCCGCAGACAGGGACAAGTGCTGAGCTGAAGCCAGGGAGAGAGTGCCATTTCCCAGCCTTGTAGTCTGATGAGATGACTGCCCAGCCAGTGTGGGGCAGGTGATGCAGGCGAGGGTCTGGCATCTGAGCTCGGCTGGTATGTCCAATAAGCTTATGGCTTGTTTTATCTGACATAACTCGAGTGTGTCCTGTGTCCATATGTCTTTGATTGAATTTGATGTTTATAAGTGGCAACTTATATAGCTGAATTAATTTATAAGTTTATTCCTTACTGTGCAGCTGTACTGTGCAGCTGGGAGTTGTGGGGGTTTTTTTTTGTTGTTAAAGTTTGGTGTGTCCAACATCTGGTGATTATCTGTTTTTACATACAAGTTACCAAGTCATTCTGTCACAACATTTCTCTTCAAAATGGAGCAAACTTCTGTTTTATAAAATGGAGTCACTCAAGATAAAGAGCACAGCCTAAAAGCTACTATTCTGTACAACATGGAGTAACTGACAGCAAGGCACGGCCTGCTCTGCATACTGTTTATAGTCTGTGTGTGTTGTTTTTTTTGGTACTGGGTACTGGGGATCTAACTAGGGACCTTGCGCTTACGAGGCAGGCACCGGAACCACTGAGCTAAATCCCCGGCCCTACTGTTTACAGTCTGAATGCAGTGTCATCTCTTTCACAGATCTGTGTGTGTATGCATAATATATTTTTGGGGGGTTGGTGCTGGGGATTGAGTTTAGGGCCTTGAAGTCAAAGCACATGCTCTACCACTGATCTCCATCCCCAAACTAGATATATTTCTAAGCCCACCCTTCCTTTCCCTCTCCTCCCCCTCTCTCCTTTCCTCTTTGAACCTAGGGCCTTCACAGTGAGCTACATCTAGCCCTTTTTAATTTATTTTTGAGACAGGGTCTCACTAAGTTGTTAAGCTGCCCAGGCTAGATTCCTGCCTCACCCTCCCAAAGTGCTGGGATTATAAGTGTGTGCCATCCTGCCTGGCCAATTATGGTATTTATACAATTATTTTAGTAAGAGCCTTTATGGTAGGATTTATTTATACTTCCAAGTTAAGATTCCTTCTGTCTTTTTTTTACTTGTTATGTAAGGAGTTTCATGGCATTTGTTTTTAACTGAAGCTTTATACTGTCAGTGGCATAAGGTCATTGTTTCAGCTTTTTTTCTTTGCACCTCTGGCGCAGCTGAATTGTACTGTCAGTGGTAGTGGGCCTGTGTAACAATTGTTCTCAATTGGCAGTGGAGGAAGGCATTGTACTATAGAGTTAAAAATTCAGCGCAGAATGTGGAAATATTCTTTCTCCTATGAATACAAGCAATTGGGAGTCACTGGATTAAAGTGATTAGTGTGAAGTGCAAATTATTAAATTATTAAAGTAATTATTTAAATTGTTAAATTATTAAAGACTAAATTTTTTAGTTGCAAAATCCAGTAGGAAATTGATGGGATATCATTTTGAAAGACACGTGCTTTGACGAATTTGAGTGATACATTGTTTTCTTTTTACATTGACCCTTTTAATAAGGAAGTAGATATATTCATTATTCCTAAATAAATTACACTGAATTGGTTATAGTTCATGTGTTTTTCTTGTCTCTCTTTTTAATCATTAGAAATTCAGTTAATGATAATGTGTTGCAACTTTCTATTTCTGGGAGGAATATTTGCCTAGAGATTGCCAGGTAACCATTGGATTTTGAAAAGCAATTAATTATAGATTTGACAATTATTAATTCTCTAGATGATGGTGTTGATACCCAAAGTGGAACCAAGAGAGAAGATCTAAACGACAAGGAGAAGAAAGATGAAGAGGAAGCTCCTGCACCTGCCTTCAGGGCCAAGGCCATCCTGGAGAGCTGGGTCTGGGGCAAGCAACCAGGTATTGTGATCTTCAGAGGTGCTGGCTTTGGGAAAGCTTTGTCCAGCACCCCTTTCCTGAACACCATGATTGGACTATTGTCTATTAATGTATTTTCCCCAAATTCAGATTAAAAGTTCTTGTATTGTGGTAAAGTATATGTAACATAAGACTTAGCAGTATTATCATTTTAAGCCTGTAGTTCAGTGACATTAAATATGTTAACATTGTGGTGCAGTATCACCACTATTCATTTCCAGAACTCTTTCAACTTACAGAACTGAAACTACCTGCTGCACACTACTGCTCTGCCTACTCAGGCAGCCACATTCTCCTTTTGTCCGCGTGCATTTAACTACTCTAGGGCTTTGCACAAGTGGAATCACACCATACTTGACCCTTTGGTCTGGCTTTTCACTTGGCATATCTTCAAGGTTCATCACATTGTGGCCTATGTCAGATTTTCCTTTCTTTTAAATAATATTCCATCGTATGTATATTCCACACTTTGTTTATTCACTGGTTAATGGACACTGAGTGCTTTCAGCTTTTGCCTTTTGTGAACAGTGCTGATGTGAACATTGGATTACAAGTATCTGTTTGAGTCCCCACCTTCAGTTCTTTGTTATATGCCTAGGAGGTGAATTGGTTGATATTGTGGTAATTCTGTGTTTAACTTTAGGAGACCCATTAAAGTTTTCCACAGAGGCTGAACCATTTTTCATTTTTCCAGCAGTGCACAAGCATTCTAATGTTTCCACATCCTGGCCAGTACTTTGTTATTTTCCT
The DNA here is from genome assembly GCF_053883595.1 of Heterocephalus glaber. Classification (NCBI taxonomy): domain Eukaryota; kingdom Metazoa; phylum Chordata; class Mammalia; order Rodentia; family Bathyergidae; genus Heterocephalus; species Heterocephalus glaber. The sequence goes on along the minus strand of NW_028258194.1, from coordinate 570,247 downwards.
TTTTATTTTTTGGTAATAGCCACTGTAATAAGTGTGAAGTGATATCTCAGTTTTTGATTTGCATTCTCTAATGATTAGTGATGTTGAGTGTCTTACTGGTTATTTATAAATGTTCTTTGGAGAAATGTCTATTCAATTCTTTTGCCCATTTTTAATGTGTTTGTTTGTTTGTTTTTGGTACTGGGGATTGAACTCGGGACCTTGTGCTTGCAAGGCAGGCAGCGGAACCACTGAGCTAAATCCCCGGACCCTATTTGCCCATTTTTTAAATTGGATTTTTTCTCAGTAGTAAGGGTTCTTTATCATAGTTGAACTTTTATTTTATTTCTATTCCTTATATTCAGGCAAGTAAAACTCATGTTTTTATTCTTTGCTTCTCCAAACTTTATCATGTTTAATTTTGTGTTTTTTAATGTCTGATGCATTTTTGTTTCAATTTTGTTATTGTTGTTCTAGGGATTGAACCTAGGGCCTCATCCATGCTTAAGCACATGTTCTGCCACTGAGCTATACCCTTGGCTAGGAACCCCATTTTTTTTTTAACATACAGGGAATTCAAGTAAATGGAATTTTCTTGTAAAAATCCATACTTTATAAAGTGGAAATTCTGCCTGACTGCCTACCCTACTGGCAGTTTTCTCCTAAGAATTAATTGCTATCAATTTGATGTACATACTTTTTTTTTCTTGCATGGACATACATATAAATGTGTATATTTAAATTTAATTTGTATGTGGGGTTAATAATAGTTACCCACCTCATAGGTTGTTGTGGAATGAGCAGTGTAGGTCAGGTAAAGTACTAATGCCATTGCCTAGAGTGTAACAGTTAAACCAGAAATTTGCTGAAATATGGCTTGTATTTTATTTCTTTTTTATCTGTCTTGCTAGAACTTATCAAGTCACTTGATTTTTTTTCTCAAAGGCCTAGTTGTTGGCTTTATTGACACGCCCCCCCCCCCCATTTTCCTTTCTTTTTCATTGATTTTTTTGCTTAAACTTTATTACTTTGTTTTTTTCCTGCTTGCTTTGGGTTCTGTCTGCTCTTCTATTTCTTCTAGTTTCTTAAGGTAGAAGGCTAGAGCATTGATTTTATTAGGTCTTTTGTCTTTTCTTATTTAAGGGTTCAAAGCTGTTAAGTTTCCCCTCCAAGCAGTACTTGAACACCATAGATTTAGAAATGTCCTTTCATTTTCATTTTAGAAAAGAAAAAATATATTTTTTGAGGCAGAATCTCACCATGTAGTCCAGGCTGAACTTGAAGTCACTGTGTAGAACTTGCAATCTTCCTGCCTCTCAGTGAAAATATTTTCTAACTTTTATAATTTCTTCTTTAACCCATTTATTATTAGAAATGTGTTAATTTACAAATATTTGGAGGGTTTCAAATACCTCCTTTTCTTAGTTTTCTCTCGTTGCCGAGACCAAATACCCAACACCCAAAGTTAAAGGGGAAAGAGTTTATTTAGTTCACAGTTTATAGAGGTTTCAGTCCATAATCAGCTGGCTCCAAGGCAGGGTGGCATGACAGAGGGCATCGTGGAGGAGCAACAGTTCATCGTGCCCACAAGGTAGCAAAAGCAACAAGGGTCCTGAACAGCGTCTTTCTGCCCCTTTTATCCAAACTACTTAGGGCGGGTAGCACTCATGCCCTTAATCCTAGGGCCCTTGGGCTTAGCCCACCACGAATCAGTCACACACTTTAGATTCAGCCACCTCTGTAAAAGCATGAGGCTTTGGGGGGTCCATCTAAACACAAGCCATAACATTCCTGTTAGTGATTACTAATTTTGAAGGCGGAGGCAGGGTACAGGGGTCTGAACCCAGGGCCTTGTGCATGCTAAGGCAAGTGCTCTACTGCTGACATACATCTCTAGCCATAATGATTTCTAATTTAATTTAGATGGGGTCAGAAAACGTACTCTGTGATTTCGATCCTTTTATATTTTCAGACTTGCATTATGGCCTAGATTATAAACTCTAAACTATAAGATTATAAAATCTTGTTGAACATTTTCTTTTTTTTTTTTTGGTACTGGGGATCGAACTCAGGACCTTGTGCTTGTGAGGCAGGCGCTGGAACCACTGAGCTAAATCCCTGGCAATTGTTGAACGTTTTCTGTGTACTTGAAAACAGTGTGTATTTTGCTGCTGTATGAATTTTAATGAGGTCAGGTTGTTCTTGACTTGTTCAAGTGTTCTTGACTTGAAATAATTTTTGGCTACTTTTTCTCCACCTTCTTGGGAGAGGAGTTGAACTAACATACAAGATTAGGTTATCACACCAAACTGACTTGAGTTCCTTGTTACTTAACTAGTTTTAAGAATCTTAAGTAATCACGGGCTGGGGATTTAGCTCAGTGGTTTTGCCACCTGCTGTGCAAGCGCAAGCACCCGAGTTCAATCCCCGGTACCAAAAAAAAAAAAAAAAAAAAAAGAATCTAATCAGGTAGTACAGGCAAAGTAGGGAGAGGTGTGGGACATACTGTGTTGCTTCCAGATTTGTCTTTCTGAGCAGCCCACCGTAAGAGATAAGGTCTCTCAGTGAGGTGTGGATCACCTCACTCCCGTACTGTGGGGAGCACTTAAGATGTGTAACATTTCCATTTTATAGCCAGAGTTATGCTTCGCCAGGAGTGAGTGATCTCCCACACTCCGTGGGTTGGTATGCTTACCAAAAACAAGCCTAAGCTAGTGACGATTTGCTAAATGCATTTCATAGATTAAGAAACCCTTTCCTAGCAAATACTTGTAGTTTGTTTATAATATATCTGCCTCTATGCTCCAAGGAGATTGGGCCCCAGCCACCTGTCTCCCTTTTTTCCCTTGCAGTGTCTCCATGATGAGGGAGAAATGGGTACCAATCTGGCTGTCTTGCTTATCTATGTCTTAGGCGTATTGAAATCTCTAGTGTTACTTGTGGATTTTTCTTTCAATTCTGTGGACTTTATTTCATATATTTTATAACTCTCGTTAGGTGTGTGCGTGTTTAGTTGTTGGGTTTTTTTGTTTGATTTTTTTTTTTGCTTAGCAATGGGGAAACATACTGTTTACAAGTAGAAAGTCTAGTGACTCTAGAGCAGAGATGGAAAACCTTTTAGAGATGAGCGCCCAAACTGCAACCCCAAACCCACTTATTTATCGCAAAGTACCACCAGCACTCCAGTTAAACCTGAATACTGAGGTCTTAGTTTAGAAGAAACAACTCATACATTAACATCTTTTTTTTTTGGTACTGGGAATTGAACTCGGGTCTTTGAGCTTGCAGGACAGGTGGTGGAACCACTGAGCTAAATCCCCGGCAACATCTTTTGTCTTAAAAGTGTTGTGTACCATAGGGTCACCACCACTGCTCTAGAGGAAGGATCAAGCTTTTTCTAGAGCTGATTTCTGGAAGGAGCCTCTGTGGGGCTTGTGTCTTGATGGGACTGCCTCTAAGAAGATGCTCAGCCCAGTGAGGGCTGGGGTGCCTCTTGGTCCTGGCTCTGTGAGGATGCCCTGGGGACAAGATTTTAAGAAAAACATTTGTGCTACTTGTTTTCAACCTTACTGGGAGAGGAGTTGAACTGACATACAAGATTGGAATAAGAAAACTGTTTCTTAAATCTGTCTGCTTCTCTTTATTGAGCCTAGTATGGAACTTAAGAAATTGCCTTCATCTAGTTTTTGTGACCCCTTGCTTTTCGCTACTGGAGCCCTTGCTACTGAAGGGCAGGTGTGGGATCTTGCTGCTGGTCCTGGCCGTGCTGCCCTTGGCACTGTGGGTGGGAATGAAGCACTACCCTGGGCCTCTCCGGGATGGTGAGATGGCTTCTTAATGCTGCCTCAGGTGTCTGCTGTCCTGTGGAAGGCATATTCAGGTCATGGGAGGCCAGAAGACTGATGTCTTGCATCTTTTGAGATTGGGAGGGTGTGGCAGTTGCCCGTTAGAGTCTGAAGGTTTTTTTTGTTTTTTTTTTGGTACCGGGGATCCAACTCGGGTCCTTGTGCTTGCGCAGCAGGCGGCGAAACCACTGAGCTAAATCCCCAGCTCGAGTCTGAAGTTTTTAAACCAGTGACTGTTGGCCTCACGGTGTTAGTAAGCAGTAGATAGGGCTTAGATACTAGAGGCCCTACTCATTCCGCCATAGGAAGGGCATCAGTTAGGAGGTTGGGAGGTAACTTAATTTGTAATTCAATTATCATTGTCTTTACTGTTAGGTAGACTTAGGCTCAATTGAAAGACCAGAGTCCTTTGAATTATTTTCATTCATGTGATTGTCTTCCAGCTACTTAAAAAAAAAGTCCTCAATATGAATATTTCAAACATTTACAGAGGTATTATGAAACTTCACTTACTCATTTTATTTTATTCTTCTCTAAAATATTCTCATAACTTGTTGGAGAGGTAGCTCTGTGGTGGAACACTTGCCTAGCATGTGCAAGGCCCTAGGTTCAATTCCCAGTGTAGCAAAAAAACAAAAATTAAAATACCCCATAACTGTATTACCTTTCCTGAATCATGCATGCTGAGTAATTGTATTGAGACATTTTTATTTTGAATTCAGTTTCATAACAAGAAAATGAATTTCTGTTTCCGTCTAGGAAATGTGCTGCTGATAATTGACTTCATAGTTTTGTGCGAACAACTTCTACATTATAGAGAGGCAGTGTACCACGGTGGCTAAGAGTGGTTTCTGTCATACGCTGTACTCCTCTGTGTGGCCTTGGGCAAGTTATTAACCAAGTTTCCTCACTCATAAAAAGGATGTACAGTACTGCCTCCTGATGCTTGGTGTGGAGATTGCCTGAATGAATTGTGCAAAATGTTCGAACCCATTTTGTTACATTTTATGCACTAGGGTGTTTACTGTCATTATCTGCTGCTTCAACATCACATGCCCAAGCTCTTGACAGGCAGGTGTTTTCCTACTGTTTTTCTAGATGTCACCGAGCTGAAGGAATGTCTTTCTGTGCTGGTTAAAGAGCAGCAGGCGCTGGCCGTGCAGTCAGCCACCACCACCCTCTCGGCCCTGAGACTCAGGCAGAGGCTGGTGATCCTGGAACGCTATTTCATTGCCTTGAACAGAACTGTGTTTCAGGAGAATGTCACGGTTAAGTGGAAAAGCGGCAGCGTTTCTCAGCCTCCCATGGACAAGAAAAGGTAAAAATAAAACAAAGGATCCTGATGATAGCTTACTAGCTCTTTTTTAAAGGAAAGTTTAGTTAAGGGTTTCAGTATAGTCCTGTTTTTCACCACGTAAAATTTTATGTTTGCGTTTCTCATTTCTGTGTTTTGTATTATGTGGAGAAATAGATTTGCTAGTTTACTCATGGAGTAACAGACAGTGCTGCATATTCGTCATTTTTTTAATTTTTATTTTCATCTATTTATTTGGTTTTTTTGAGACAGGGTCTCGCTATGTAGTCCAGGCTGGCCTTGAACTTGCAGTGATCCTCCTGCCTCAGCCTCCTGAGTGCCGGGGTTATAGGTATGCGCCACCATTCCCAGCTGTGTCAGTATTTAAAAAAAAAATTTTCTGTCAGTAACTATAGGAGCCAGGCAAAGGTTTAGATCCAAGTCTAGATTTGAAAATGGGATCTCAGCATTGTATCCTTTTTGTTTTCTTCTACTACTGTTGAGGGAATAGTCAGAGTATGTTTTGTGCCTCAGTTGTCAGTAGATGCTTCATTTTTTTCCTCCTGATATGATCCTTTTATTACAAGACACAATTTCAGGCATATGATTTTTTTTTTTTTTTTTGTATGGGGGACTGAACTCAGGACCTTGTGCCTGCACTGGTGAGCTAATCCCTGGCCCTCAGGCATGCAAGTTTTAATTTGTTGATATCTTCCTCCAAGGTATTAACCAACAGCCTCTAGAATATTATTGCAGATTGTACTTTTCCTCACATGTAGCTGTATACAAACTTCTGTCTTCAGAAGCCTGGGTTGCCCGGGGAACTCATGTTTTATGTGGTTAGCAGTTTGCTTCCTTTGGTTGTAATAGTGACTTTTACTCCCCAGAGAGCCCATGGGTAGAACAGGAGGCAGAAGGAAGTACAGGAAACCTGCCTCATCTTGCCACCAGACAGGAATGCTAAGAGAAATATATTTCTTGTGGATTTTTATTTTTAAATCTATTTGAAATCATATTATGTGCCATAGGTTGCCTATAGTTTTCAATAACCTAAGGCAAGTGATAGCTGAGCTGGTGCCTATTTGATGAAGTAGCTGGTGGCACACGACCCCTCCCTCCCTCCCTCCCTCCCTCCCTCCTTCCCTCCTTCCCTCCCTCCTTCCCTCCCTCCTTCCCTCCCTGTGTGTGGAGAGCAAGCAGGTGCTGTGTTTGTCAGCTCGGACAGATCTGTTCCCTGGTGCAGAAGAGTCTGGGCGTGCAGCTGGGTTCCGTATGCTCTTTCCTTCATGATGGTGCCAGTGTGGATGGATTAATTGGACTGTGTCTTTCATTAAAAGAAGGAATTCCTAAGATTAAAACCCTTTGAGATAATCGCAGAGTCACTTGTAGTTGTAAGAAATAATGCAGAGTCCTCCTACTCTTCACTTACTCCCCTCCACTGTTAGCTGCTTGAAAAACTGTGACAGTGCCAGCGAGGATGCTGACCTTGATGTACTCCACCTGTGTTGCTCGGGTTTCCTCGGTTTTACATGCTTTCTGTTGTGTGTGCCTCTTTGCAATTAAAATTTCTTGGGTAGACTTGTGCAAAACAACCAACCACAGCCTGGGTACACAACCAAGGGCTCCCTTTATCTGTACCAAAAAAATAAATAAAAAGGTAATGACAAGGAATTATCAGTTCTATACCATACCAGTTTGGGGGTGTAGGGCTCTCTCTAGTGGCAAAGTTTCTTGTATGTCCACTCACCTTTTCCCTCCTCTGCCCACTTTAACTCCTGGCAACCACTAATCTCTAACTTTTTGAGATTGACTTTTTTTTTTTTTTGTGGTACTGGGGATCAGACTTGGGACCTTGCGCTTGGGAGGCAGGCGCCGGAACCACCGAGCTAAATCCCCGGCCCGGCTTTATGTTTTAAGGGCTGTGTTTCCTATGATGCATTCTAATTTTGTAATACAATACATATGAACACACACACACACATATATATTTTTTTCCTTTTAAAAATGCTGTTATCTCTACTTCATAGGAAGAAAGCTATAGTATGTTGATGTAAAACAGCTTGCCTAAGGTCACACAGTTAGTAAGTAGCAGAGTAGAAGCTGAAACCAAATATGACTCCCAAGCACCCGCTCTATGACCTCAAGTACCGTGCTGCTTTTTATTACGTAGGAATACCTAAAACAAGCCAGGATGATCAAATATTGAGACTGGTTTCTTTGACCAACGCACCGGAATTTATGTCTGCAGGTATTCTTAAAAATAATATTTATCTTGAAAGAACACAAACTTATTTTAACAATGTTCATAGACTAATTAGGGTTTCTCCTACAAAATGGAACTGGTGAGCCATAAACATAGAGTAAATTTTGTTATAGTGTTGATCTGAATTTTTTTTTTTTGGTACCAGGGATCGACCTCAGGACCTTGCGCTTGCGAGGCAGGCGGCGGAACCCCTGAGCTAAATCCCTGGCCCTGATCTGATTAGTTTTAACTGCTTCCAGAAAATCAAATTTACTTTCAGAAGATGAAACTACCATCATTTTATCAAGCCTCTTAAAGAGGAGAGGGATCTCATGTACTGCAGATAATTCTAAAGCAGTTGTTCTGTACATATTCTAAAGGAGAAGCATTATTTCTTGGGTTTTTAAGTTTTTATTATTTATTTATTCATTAATTTTTTGTGGTTCTGGGGTTGAACCCAGGGCACCTTTCTTGTTCAGAAGGAAAACTGCTTCCTGGGCACCAGTGCCCTCTTGTAGGCAGCCAGCAGCCAGTCTCCTCCTAGCACTCCCCATTTGTGCACAGGCATTCTGTGAGCACAGGTGAGTCCATGGAGTGACCCATGAGGCCCACATTTCATTTTCCAATATAGTGTCGCCCTGTATCTTGAGGACATCTTTTTGTGTCATTACCTGCTTTTAGTAAGATTTCCCTCATTATTATTATTATTATTATTTTAACAAGAATGAGACTTTTAATCAGTTTTAAGTGGAGTTTATAACACTAAGAGATAAAGGGTTGTTAACAAACACAGTAACAAATGGACATCTGATTGGTATGAGGCATTATCCTGTACACATCATTTTGTGTGTGTGTGTGTCTCTGTGTGTTCCTTGATTACTATTATTACTGTTGAGTTTGTAGTAGAAATGCTACATGTTCATGTGTGAAATACTGTACATCAAACTAGAAAAAAGTTAACTTGTTATACATGGTTGTTTACATTATACATGCATTTTTACATTCAGCTGTTTTTCTAATTTTTTGCAAGATGATTTTTATGGTATACCATTCATATAACTGTTTTACAAAATGCAAAATGAAACATGACTTGTTAAATTAACATTTCTAAGTAGTAAAAAATTTAAAAAGATGTGTGAGGATGACTAAGTGCTACGTTCAGAAGAGGGAACTCTGCAGGTGGGGTAAAAGGAATAAGACAAGTGCATAGAGATTTTTGACCTTTCAGCAGGTAGGTCTAAAATACCAAAGATTGGAACTAAGAGCAGCTAATAAGCTGGGGTGTTGATTTTGTTCTCTATCTTCCTGTCCTACTGTATATTTACCTGTTTATTTTCTGCTTATTGTTGGCCTCCCCCCAACTAGAATACAGCTCCCTGCAGGGATTTCATGAGCATTTCCCCAATTCTCTGTAAATAATGTTTTCTTTTTCTTTATTTTTTGGTTTTTTGAGACTGAGTTTCGCTATGTAGTTCAGACTGGCCTTGAACTCACTGTGTAGCCTAGGCTGGCCTCGAACTCCTGGCAATCCTCCTGTCTTAGCCTCCCTAGTGCTGGGATTACAGGTGTTTGCCACCATGCCCAGCCTGTTTTTTTTTGGTAATGGGGATTGAACTCGGGACCTTGGTGTTGCGAGGCAGGTGGTGGAACCACTGAGCTAAATCCCTGGCTCCAAGCCTGTTTTCTTTTTTTGTGGTACTGGGGATCAAACTCGGTCCTTGCGCTTGCACAGCAGGTGGCAAAACCACTGAGCTAAATCCCTGGCCCCAAGTCTGTTTTCTTTAAGAGAAAACTTTTCCTTTTACAAAGTGCATTTGATAAAAAGTTTTCAAAAATGAAGCTGAAGATCAGCTACAATCCTACCATCTAAAGAAAAGCATTGGGTGCATTATGGTCCAAATCCTCCCATATTATTATTTTATTTTGGTATTTCCGCAACCCTCTGCCTGACCCCTGTGTGTATCTGCAGTTCCCGTCCCACAGGCAGAGGAGTGGAAGGACTTGCCAGAGTTGGATCCCGTGCTGCACTTTCCTTTGCCTTTGCGTTCTTACGAAGGGCCTGGCGGTCAGGTATGTGTGTCAGATGTGTCTTCTGCTTCGCTGAGACATCAGGAGGTTGGACCCCATGATCAGGTGTGCTGCCATGTGTCCTTAGAGTGACCCTATATGCCTTCTGGGTCTCAATTTCATTGTTTGTAAAATGAGAGGCTGCAGAATGTTTGACTTTAGGTCTGTGTTTAAAAATAAAGTGTGTGGAACTCTCCTTTCCTACTTCCCTGCCCTGCCCCAGTAACCACTACTGGGATGCCTCAGTACTGATCTATTCTAGAAGGACAAGGTATTAGCACAGGTTGGGCATACCAAATCTGAAAATCTGTCCAAAATGCTCTGAAACCCTAAACTGTCGACACCGAGATGACCCTGTAAATGGAGAATTCCATGCTTGCCATCATGGAGTGGGTCATAGTCGTAATGCAGGTGCACTAAAAGTCTTACATATAGTTACCTTTGGGCTGTGTGTATAAGTGTATATGGAGCAAATAACATTCATATGTAGACTTGAGTCACATTTCCAGGAGGTGGCAGGATGTCTGTAAATATTACCAAATCCCAGGCCGGGGATTTAGCTCAGTGGTACGCCTCAAAAGCACAAGGTCCTGAGTTTGATCCCTGATACGAAAAACAAACAAACAAACAATACCAAATCCCCAAAATATCTGGAATCTGAAGCATTTCTGGTCCCAAGCATTTCAGATAAGGAATACTCAGTCTCTTTTGCCTACCGGAGTGTCATCAAATGCAGAATTGACTTTGAGATAGCCTTACGAGGTTTGGGTCAGTCAAATGAGGGCTTGGACAGGTGACAGAGGCATCTTGTCACCCTGAGTGGGCGCAGCAGGAAAGGGGTGCTGTTTGGGTAAGCACTGCCGAGGGTGGGGAGCCTCCTCTGACTGCATGTGTGCCTAGGTGAGGACGCGGACCTCTGCAGTGAGCTGTTGCAGGAGTCCCTGGATGCCCTGCGAGCTCTGCCCGAGGCATCCCTCTTTGATGAAAGCTCGGTGTCCTCCGTGTGGCTGGAGGTGGTAGAGAGAGCAACCAGGTTCCTCAGGTCCGTCGTGACAGGGTGAGTTGTCTCTTCGTACCTTCGTCTTGCAGGAATCTCCCATTGTGCTTGAGTCTCAGTCACCCCCTTTCTCTAGAGCTAAGAAGCTTAGTAGGCCGGTTTCTCACCTCAGCTTTCAGTGCGCTCTCAGCTTTGCTTCCACATTTTGGTTCTCATCTTTTCAGATGATTTATGATACTCAGACTTAACCCAGGAAGCTCTCACATTGAATGAGATGGGAAATGACAAGTGTTTTTGTTATTTGTTTTTGTATTTAATAATTTAGTATAAACTATTATTATGTTCCTTCTTTTCTGTGCTTTAAATATTTGATATAATTCATTAGTTAAAATGTATATAAGCCTGCTGTTGTCATATAGGTAGGTTTTCAAGCTAGGAATATACTTTCTGTAATAGGTGCTATTCAAATTTTATATTTCCTCCAGAGTCAGTTTCATTAATTTGTCTTCCAACATACTTCTTAGAAGTTGTCAAATTTATTTCAAAACAGATTTTTGTAATATGCTTTCTATATCTTTTAAATTCTGTAAAATCTGTGGTAATGTCCTCTAAATCATAATATTGTAAATTTTAAAATGTATAATTGATATTGTATAATAGGAAGAAAAGGTATAAAGGAGCAGGGGAAGTGGGAGGGGTAGGGGAAAGGAAAGAAGGGAAAAGAAAAAATAGGAGAAAAGGAAAAAAAATGGAAACAAAGTCTGTAAATAGGGAGGGTGGAGGGGGTGAGGGGAGGGCAGGGAATGGGGAAAAAATGATAACCAGGATACTCATGTAATGGTACAAGATCTCAATGATGAATGTAACTATTTTATACCTAAAATGTACCAATAAACTTAATGGAAAAAAAAGGGGGGTTTCCGAATGGGTTGCCAACAAGCCCACTTCTCAAAGGTAGTTTTATAGAACAAAGTCCAATGAACTTCTTTGTAACACTTCATGAAAGATTGATAAAGTGAGCCCTTCTTGTGTGCCTCTTGGTGATGCATATGAGCCACTGTTCTTAGGGACAGGACAGGTAGTGCTCAGTTTAAAGTCTTGGTAGATAATATGGGAATGAGCAGATACTATTCAAGACCACAGCCTTTAAACTGGGGCTGGGAGAGGGTTCAGTGGTGGAGTTCTTGCCTAGCTTGTGTGAGGCCCTGCGGTTGAGCCTCGGGATCGCCTCTCCTCCAAGCCATGGGCTTTTGGGCAGTGAGTGTTTAATATCCAAATTATAGCATATAGCTACTCTTTCTAGTTTTTAAAATATGAATCATTGTTAGAAGAAATAAAAACCCTGGTCTTGAGTGTTGTACATTTTGAATTTGTTTTGAAGTAGAAGCATGTATAAACATTTTTCTACTCATATTTGGACTAATGAAACATTTCGTGCTTCAGAAATTCAGAGTGTGTTTTCTAGTGTAATATGGCATCTCCATTAATACTTTTTTTTTTTTGGTACCGGGGATCAAACTCGGGGTCTTCCGCTTGCAAGGCAGGTGGCGGAACCACTGAGCTAAATCCCCGGCCCTCCATTAATACTTTTAATAAAAATATATCTTTAGGGGCTAGGGGTATAGCTGAGGGGTGGACCTCTTGCTTAGCATGCAGAAAGCCCTGAGTTCAATCTCCAGCACTGCCTGCAACCACACACCCACCCACCCACACACACACACACACACACACACACACACACACACACTTTTCTAATCAATTGAACCTTTCAAGATCTCCGAGTAAATTTATGTAGCAAATCTTAGAAACCTGAATCTGAATGTTAAATGTCTTTCCCTGAGACAGGGAACATAGTTAATGTGTACATGTGATTTTTTTTTTTTTTTTTTGGTACCGGGGATTGAACTCGGGACCTTGTGCTTTCGAGGCAGGCACTGGAACCACTGAGCTAAATCCCTGGCCCCTGTACATATGATTTATTTTTTTTTGGTACTGGGAATCAAACTCGGGTCCTTGTGCTTGTGCAGTAGGCGGCAAAACCACTGAGCTAAATCCCTGGCCCCTGTACATATGCTTTTAAGTTTAACACTCTCACTGATGCTGACGGCTTGCCTGTGTTGCTGTCACTGTAGGGATGTTCATGGGACGCCAGGCACCAAAGGTCCAGGAGGTGTTCCCCTGCAGGACCAGCACTTGGCCCTGGCCATCCTGCTGGAACTGGCGGTGCAGAGAGGCACACTGAGGTGAGTGCCTGAGAGCTCCCTACGGTGCCTGTGTCTCTGCACCGCATTGCATTGTGTGGGATCTCATTGAATCGCTTGTGGCTGCAGTGAATGCATGGTCTTCTGTAGTAACAGAACCATGTCCCAGGGCCCTGTCTTTCTTCTAAAGCCAGGTCTAGTTATGCTTTCCTCACTTCCTTTTTTATGCTTAGTTATTTAATCATTTAGGACCTGTTCTATTTTTTCTCCCTCTTAGTTTTTCTCAAATAGTTATTTTTATTCCATTGATTTAAGATCCTAGAACTTTCCTGTAGAAAGCACTATATGAATGTCTGAACTGGTTTTATGTTTCCTGTCAGCAGATAGTAGATATCTAGTGATAAAATCTCAGTATTGATTCTGGGATTTTATTGCCAAAATTTATTTCCGTGGCATTATTTTAGTGTTCTTTCACTTTTATTTAGCTGTTTGTTTTTATTTTGTATAGGCCATAGCGAAAAAGTTAACCTGTTTTTATCAGAGAATAAATATCTTTTCTCCATTAGCCAAATGTTGTCTGCCATCCTGTTGTTGCTTCAACTGTGGGACAGTGGGGCCCAGGAAACCGATAACGAGCGGTCTGCCCAGGGCACCAGCGCCCCCCTTCTTCCTCTACTGCAGAGATTCCAGAGCATCACCGGTAGCAAAGACACGCCACAGGCCGAGGGGGATACACACGTAAGCATCGCGTGGAACTTGGTGTTCAGGGAGTACACTCACTCTGTGTTAGAGTTGCAAGGCTAGAGTGCATGCCCATGGCAGTGGCTGTCTTGGGAGGTGCTTGTGTTTGATCACAGCTAAGAGTTAGATGGGGCAGGCATGGGAAATCACATGTGCATTAAGTTGACAAGCAGAATGTCCTCTGAGCCATTAGGGTTCTTCCCTATGGCAGCGATTGCCCAGAGTCAGCTCTGAGCTATGGCCCCTGGTCTCTGTGCTTTTGGATTGTGTGTCGTAAGTAGGAGGCGTATGTCTTGACATGGATCCTGTATACTGTTTTTCTTTTGTATTTTTTTTGGTACTGGGGATCCAACTTGGGACCCTGCGCTTGAGAGGCAGGCGGTGGAACCACTGAGCTAAATCCCCGGCCCTGCAGTGTACTCGTAAGAAACCTGTCTACTGCCATGTTGACCATGTGGCTTTTTATTGCTGAGAACTTTGAGTATGTGAGTTCATGGCTCTGTCCTGTGCTTGGCTGTAGAGGGGAGTGAATTTTAGATGCTGTATTCATCTGCTTTGGATTGCTGTAGTGAAAGAGTCATGAGGTAGTGGTCTTTATAAAGAAAAAAGGTTCATTGTGGCTTGTGGTTCTTGAGGTAAGAGGTGAGGGCTCTGTGGTGATGGCCTTCTTGCTGGCAGAGTCCCAAGGTGGTTCAGGGCATCACGTGACAAGACTGTGTGTATGTGTGTGTGTGTGTGTGTGTGTGTGTGTGTGTGTGTGTGTGTGTGTGTATGTATCTATCTGGTCTCTTCTTACACAGCCTCCAGGACTCAGTGCCGTGACTTTAACCCTAATCACATCTCAGATTTCGTCTCTAAACACTGTAGTTGCATCAAGTTTTCACTTTTCTAATATCTCATAATGGGGACTAAATTTTAATGCAAGATTTTTCAGAGCCACGTGTGGTGGTACATTCCTGAAATCCCAGCAGGAGGCTAAGGCCAGAGGATCGCAAGTTCAAACCCAGTGAGGGCATTTTAGCACGACCTTGTCTCAAAATAAAAAATGAGGGCCGGAGGCAGGGGATTTAGCTCAGTGGTTCCGCTGCCTGCTCCGCAAGCACAAGGACCTGAGTTCGGTCCCCAGTACCGAAAAAAAAAAAAGAAAAAAGGGCTGGGGGTGTAGCTCAGTGGAGAGGCCCTGGGTTCAGTCCTCAAACCATATCCATTTGGTAGAAGATGAAGGCGAGTTCTCTTCCATGAAGGAGTGAGTTACAAGGATGAAGAGTAATAAAAATCCTGACGCTATTTGGAGAGCAGAGCGTGAGATGTGGGTCATTATCAGCACCTGCAGTGATGATGCAGAGGACTGAGGGAGGGAGCCACACATCCTGTTAAAAGAAAGTGGTCTAACAGGAAATATATTTTTTTAATATTTACATTTGTTTTGAGGAATTGGTACATGTATATAATGTCTTTACTATTTTCCACCCCCTAGTTACCCCAGCTGCTGCCTCCTGCTTTGCCTGATCCCTTCCCAATCATCAAAAGTCATCCTCCCTGTTTCCTATCATCTCTCCTTTATTTTACTCTTCAATTTATTTATATTTTGGGCTTCTCATATAAGAGAAACCATCCAATACTTAATTCTCCATGTCTGAGTTATTTTACTTAACACTATGGGCTCAAGATCCATCCATTTTCCTGCAAATCAAGTGAGTTCTTTTTTCTCTCTGGCCGAATAAAATTTCATTGTGTTTATATACCACGTTTTCTTTATCTATTCGTCTGTTGATGGGCATCTAGGCAGTTTCTAGAGCCTAGCTCTTGTGAATTGCACACTGTAAACTAAACATGGGCAAGCATGCATCACTTTAGTATGATGACTTTAACTCTTTTGGGAATATACGCAGGAGAGGTATAGTTGGGTCAGGTGGAATTTCTATTTTTAGTTTTTGTTTGTTTGTTTGTTTGTTTTTGGTACCAGGGATCAAACTCGGGTCCTTCCTCTTGTGAGGCAGGCAGCGGAACCACTGAGCTAAATCCCCAGCTCCTCTATTTTTAGTTTTTGATGAATTTCTATACTGAGAAAATCCCTGTTCCTGTTGAAAGAACCTACCCACACATGTAGTCTTTGTACTGTTCCTGGTAGTTCCTGCGGAGGAGAGGCAGGTGGGTCTCCATCCTTTGTCTCTTCCATTGTACTGTTTATGGAAAAGACGTGGATCAACAAAGCACACACTGTCAGTCCAGAATCAAGTCTGAAACACACACTTGCAGATAAATATCAGAAAGAACCAGTGGGAAAGTGGTTCACTCGATTGGCCTTTCCTGGGTGCCAGGCAGCATGTGAGGTACGTACATCACCTGATTTGTGTCTGTTTAGTCCCAGCCACGCCCTTTGTCAGTGAGGAGGCTAAGCTAGGTCAGGGGAAGGGTGTCAGGCCTGGGCTAGAACTCCAGGACTGTTGCCCTTCACAAGTGCAGGTTGGATTTGTTTTTTCTGGAAAGAGAGCCATTCTGTTATCTTGCTTTGGCCTTATTTACCTGTTAATTGACACTCTTAAATGATAAAGCTTCTTTGCTTTGAAAGAGAACTATGACTTAATTTGCAAATAACATTGTTTTCTCTAAAGTGGGTGTCATTCAGATTAAAATGAGAGGTTTTTGAAGTTGAGGTGCACTGTGTTCCTGCAGGGGTCCTGGGGCAGCAGGCCTGTAGGGTAATTTGGCTGTGTTAGTAAACCATGTGGAGTCTGCACATATGTGCAGTGCAGTAAGTATACACATGAACAGTCAGTGTTGTGTGCATTTATACAGCAGGTGTGTACACATGATAGAAGGACAATGTAGTTGTATTATTAGTACTGTCATTTGATGGCCAAAATGAATTGTACAGGTAATACGTAATTGAAGTACCAAATGTAAAGAGGAAATAGAGGGTAGTTGTGTTACTTTACTCTTCTTCACCATTCTGAATATGTTTGTTTGCTTTACTCAATCTAGCTTTTATCTGGGCCTCTGAGTCCCAATGAGAGTTTCCTGAGGTACCTTACTCTTCCTCAAGACAACGAGCTCGCCATTGATTTAAGACAAACGGCAGTTGTTGTCCTGGCCCATTTAGACCGCCTGGCTTCACCCTGTATGCCTCCTCTGTGTAGCTCCCCAACATCGCATAAGGTATGTGCTGAAGTGACATTTCTTTCTTTGCTTGCAGTGCTGGGGATTGAACCCAGGGCCTTGTGCATGCTAGGCAAGTCCTTTCCTACTGAGCTGTGCCCCAGCCCCTAGAAGCAGTATTTTTTGTGTGTTCTACAGTTAGACTCCCAGATTCTCAGTCTGCGGATGTGTAAGACTTACTTCTTCTGTTATTGGTGGTGGGAGCAGACTTACGTTTTAAAAACATGGTTATCATTTGAGATGTTGTCAGGGTCAGAGTACGTGATAAGCAAGCCAAGGTGCACAGGGCTTGAGGACCCAGACTGGGCCCCCGAGAAGTGACCTTTATCCGCATGACTGTAGGCCTTTCTGCCTCCTGTAGGGAGGTTCCAGAACTATTTTCCTCTGGTGCTAGAAGTGCTGGTGATCTTGCACATGCTGACCATCCGCTGTCCCCCTGAGCCATGTCCCCAGCCCAGAGCCTTTTTATGCACTCTGAGCATGAGTTATTCTAGTATGTCGTGCTGGTTAGAGTGCTGATGACAGTGTGGTTATGCACCATAGTGGTGGTGGTAGTGGTGGAGTAGCGATCTGCCTGTGTAGGGGCACCCGGGAGTGCCAGCAACCAAGGGCTCGACCTACACGGTCTTCTCTGATCATCATGACTTTCCTCGGCGTGTCCGTGAGAAACCAGAATTTGGAATGAGGTCATACAGAGTAATCCTGATTTTGAATCCAGGTTTCTCTCTTTTAAATATGAACAGTATTTTAAAAATTTTACAGTCATTAAAATGAAATACCGTCACATGACTCAAAAATCAAAATTATACACAGGGATACTCTTCCTCTCCTGACCTCCATTTACCCAGTGTCTCCATTGCTTGTTTTCATTTTTGTAGTTGCCTCTCTTAGCTTTTGTTGTTCTCAGGAATGAACATTCAGTCATCACGTTAGCTTATTATGCAGCTTATTTTTCTCACCGAACATAGAGGCTAGAGAGTTTTTTCTGTTAAACAGAGCTCCTCATTTCCAAACATTTAGTATGCCATGGTTTTTTTTAATGAGTCTCTTGTTGGTGAATGCTCAGGTTATTGGCAAAATTTTGTGCTCCAGGCCTTGCCCCAGTGGCCGACGTGGTACCAGTGTGCTTCTGTGTGGGCAGGTTGTGCGCCTGTACACCAGCGAGCTGACCCAGGGTGGCTCGTTAGCCCCATGTTGCTTCTTTGCAGCTTGGTCCCTTTCACCCTGATCTGTCAGGGTGCTTGCCTCTCGGCTTTGTACTTAGACATCTGAGTTTTTGCCTGTTTTGGGACAAGTGATAGCCTGGTGTGGTTTGGGCATTTAAAAATACATTGAAGAGCCAGCTTTTTAATGGGCTCTGTTATAATGAAGTACTCTAGAAAAATAACCACTCCACGTTCATCTTTCCTATTAACTGAGGTAATATGGGATCTTCTGTTTTGATGTTTTGAATCAGTGCCTTTCTTTTCTTGGTCTGTTTTCAGCTTATTGTATGTTAGTATTACTTGTAGACATTTTCTTGCTATTAAAAAAATGTTGCTTTCTTATCTTACAGGGATCATTGCAGGAGGTCATAGGTTGGGGGTTAATAGGATGGAAATACTATGCCAATGTGATTGGCCCAATCCAGTGTGAAGGCCTTGCCAACCTGGGGGTCACACAGATTGCATGTGCAGAGAAGCGCTTCCTGATCCTGTCCCGCAATGGCCGCGTGTATACGCAGGCCTACAACAGCGACACGCTGGTACGTGTTGTGTGCCATGTGCCTGTGTGCTCCCCTCACTGTGCAGCATTAATGTGGAAGATGCCACAGGGTCTGGGCTTTCTTTTACACCACTGATCAGTATCTGTTAATTGTGTATTATTGGTCATGTTTAATAATCTTCATTGTTAGCATTATTGTCAAGACTTTGAGGTGTTAAGGTCAGGAACTCCTTACAATGAGACTTGTTGATCATGATTTCTGTTTGTAAGCCATCTTTTTGTGTGTAAGCTCCTTTACCCCTGGGGCCAGCTGGAGTGGGTCTGATGGGAATGATGGCACCTTGGGCCTTGCATACTCTCGTTAAAGAAGAACAAACACAGGCACCCTGTGCAGACCAGCACCAGCAGTGGTCATGCCTCAGATGACTTAGACGTTGCCTGTTGCTCTGGTGGTGTTGGGGAGGGCAGGCTGGAGACCTGGACTGGCCCCACTGAAGGTTCCTGGTCTTTCAGTTAGAGCAGGTTTATTCAGGACAGAGAAATGAACTTCATTACCCTTAGACTCATCACTAATTTTCTTTTTATTTTTACCCTTGTAGGCCCCACAACTGGTCCAAGGTCTTGCCTCCAGAAACATTGTAAAAATTGCTGCCCATTCCGATGGTCACCACTACCTGGCCTTGGCTGCCACTGGAGAGGTGTTCTCCTGGGGCTGTGGGGACGGCGGACGGCTTGGCCATGGGGATACCGTGTATGTACAGCTCATTCCTGCAGGTGATATTCTGTCCTTCTGTATGGCCATATCCACAAGACGGAAAAGAGAAGCATCAGGGTGTTTCCAGTTGCTCCAGCATAGAGCGCTAAATGGAGGGGGTACCATTGGGTGTCCATTTTTTTTTTTTTTAAGTTGGATGTCCATCCTTGATGACTCCTCAGGAACTCATCTACAAGTAGAGGGTAATGGAGATCAGCCCTCCTGCTCACTGCCCCAGCTGCAGCAATGGCCAGCAATAGCACCTCCCGCCATGTTGTCTAAGGGACATCTGCCTGCTGTCCCTTCATTAATGAATGCTTCACATCTCTCTAACCAATAAGGTCCTCTTTTCCTTGAACCATATTATTTTCACAGGTACAAAGATCAAGTTTCTTATTCTTACTTGGTGGAAGCTTTTGATTACTGTAAGAAAATAGAAGCAAAACAAAGTGGTTGTTATAAATGTCTAGTTATAAAATGGAGAGTTCTGCCAGTTCCTGTGGAGTGATCAGATCAGAATTCCTTTTTCACTTTGCTGTTGTGAGTGGAGCCCGGTGTGTAAGCCTTTCGCATTTGGTACAAATTGAAGTTGCATGAGGCTGCCAACCCAGCAGACCAACTTCAAGTAGTCAGAGTCATGAGCAGGATTGGAAGTGACTACAGTCCTGCCTGTCTCCATGTGTGGAGAGGAGACTGGAAGGCATGTGGCCTGTTCACACCAGCGGGAGTAGGCAGATGGAGACATTATCACTCAAAACACTGCTGGGAAGAGCCCCAATTTGGGGGAAAAGCAGAGTGATACATGTGGTACATTATTCATACAAGAGCTTGGAAACACTCTAAATGTGACAGGAGTGGAAGGGATTAAAAAAAGTAATAAAACTGTAGTGGAAAACAAAGGAATTAAGCTGGGCCTATAATCCCAGTACTCTGGGAGGCTGAGGATCTCAGGTTCAATTCCAGCTGGGGCAAATTAGCATGAGCCTGTCACAAAATGCAAAATAGGAAAAGGGCTGGGGATGTAGCTCAGTGTGAAGGCCCTGGGTTCATTTGCTTGTACCACAAAACCAAAACAACCCCCCCAGAGGAATATAGAGTTGTTGTTGCACTCACCCTGGAAGGGAGTGGGATTGGCACTGAGGTACAGGACAGCATCTCGGATTTCCTAGGTCTGCGGTGTTTCTGAAGAAAACAACCCTTAGCTGAGATGAAGTGCAAGAGCAAGTAACTTGTCCTTGGCTCTAGGGGCTGGAGGAAGGGGAAGGAGTGGTGCTGATGCAGGGGCTGGGGAGAACCTCCGGGGGGGTTGGAAGTTGAGCTGAGCACATAGGGAGAGGTTGTGCGGAGCAGTCACCGGCAGTCACTGTGTGAGTCTGTGCCTCCAGAGGGTCACACCGTGAGCAAACCATGTCTTCAAGAGGGCAGAATGGGCTGCACACATTCTCAAGGAAGTGTTACTCATTGTAGGAAACAGATTCTGGATTGTAAGGACACAATTTTCTGTCAGATCCTTGCTTCTTCATGCTTCATTTGTAAAATGTAGCTTGTGGTGTCCATTAATAAAACCTGCTGGGTTCATTCTGTCCACATTTATTTCATAAGTATACTGTCCATATATACACATATTAATCTGCATTCTCTTTGTAAAGTTTGCATGCAGTCACACAATTGGGTTACAGGATATAACTGACTTCCACATATCCATGCTGTAGAACCACCACAGTTGTGACAGAGGGCATTTCCACTGGTCCCGGGAATCTCTTTGTACCTTTGCAGTTGATCCCTGCACCCCATCTCCAGCTCCTGGAAATCTCTGATCTGTCTTCTGTTGATACTATTTTGCCTTTTCCAAAAGTCAATATAAACCAAGTTTTACAGCGTAGGATTTTGTTTCTGGCATGTTGCACTTCACATAGTGTTTGTGGAGCCAGCCTAGTTGGGCCTTCATTCCTCTTGCTGCTAGATCGTGTTCAGAGCCCTGTGAATGGAGCTGTTGTGGGCTTTCATGTGCGAGTTTCTCATGAACACTGTTTTGATGTTCCTGCTGGATGCTGTGCGTGGGGTTGGGTTCCAGATTAACAGAGCTGTTGACGGTGTTGGTGTTGGGTTCCCTCTTCCTTCTCTGTAAGAGCCCTGAAAGGTGAAGCTGTCTTGACACTGATCATCTAGTGCAGGTGATGAATGTCCCCTGCCAGCACTGGAAAATGCCTGGAAGGACACTCATATCTGTTCCCTTCCTCCCACAGGCCTCTGGAGGAGCCGAAGGTGATCTCTGCCTTCTCAGGGAAGCAGGGAGGGAAGCACGTGGTGCACATTGCGTGTGGCAGCACGTACAGCGCGGCCATCACTGCTGAGGGGGAGCTGTACACCTGGGGCCGAGGGAACTACGGCCGGCTTGGCCATGGTACGTCCACTGTACGCACACAGATGCAGTCAGGGCCTCTGGCCTGGGGCTTGAGTAATGACAGCCATGTCTGTTTAAAGGTTCTAGTGAAGATGAGGCCATTCCAATGCTGGTAGCTGGTCTTAAAGGACTAAAGGTCATCGACGTCGCATGTGGCAGTGGGGACGCTCAGACTCTTGCTGTGACTGAGAATGGTATGTAGAGCTCACACTGCCCTGGGCAGGTCTGACAGTGGTTACGGCGGATTTCCTGGAGGGGTGGGATTGAGTTTAGAGGGAGCCTTGTGAGGCTGCCCTGCTGGCATCCACCTTTAAGTTAGTAGAGGCCCAGAAAAAGCCAGACAGCTGCTGGTGGCTAGGGCTGGAGAGGCACATTGAGAATTGACTTCTGGGAGTTTCTTTGCTGAAAGATCAAAGATCATTGCAGACACTTTCCTACCCACGTAGGTTCCACTGTCATTGTTGGTACAGACACTGTTAGAAGCATCATGTTTCTGGTACCATGAGTCCTAGAGAAGATGGTCTCATCTGTCATCTGAAAGGTCCTTTTGGACACAACGCTGTCAGTTTGACATCTCATTGTTTTAAATACCCATTATTGACATGCCTCATAAAGCTTTTAACTTGAAGTCCCCTTCTCTTCTTTTTTTCTGATATGGGGTCTTGGTGTGTTGCCCACACTGGCCTTAAACTCCTGGGCTTAGGCAGTCCTCCTTCCTCAGCCTCCTGAGTAGTTGGGACTGCAGGCACAGACCTCCATGCCTTTCCAGAAGTATTTTCTTAACTAAATTGTGATAGGATATTTTCCTTGGCCTTCTTGGTGTGAAATTGACGTATTGGGAAAATAGGATGGTGTTGTCAGTGTTGACTAAATTGTCATAAGTAGGACTGTGGGCATTGTCTATTCACACTGGTGTTTCTCTGGTGCAAATCTTACAGGGAAATGTGCCTGCTGCGCTGTTAGGTGCAGTGCAAGGGGCGATGAGCAGGCTCACTGAAAACTGGGCTGTGTAAACAGCATGCCTCAGTCCAGAGCATATAAAACTCCCCCCTTTCAGCATTGCATGTACCGGCGCTGGCAGGGTGGTGGGGAGCAGGCACAGGGACTACAGACCTGTGCGTGTGGCGGGGTGCAGCACAGCCGGGGCGTGTGCTGTGGGCCTCTGTTCTGCTGCGTTCTGAGGCGCTGCAGCTTTTGTTTCAAGCTCAGGGCTTAGTTGAAGCAGTATCATCGAGCCTAAAGAAGGAAGAGTCGGGACATTGTTTTTCATTTAATTAAAACAAACCAGCTTTTCCTTTATTAATTGCTTCTTTTCCACTCTCAGGTATTAACTAGATTTTGTTTGGTCAGTAACTGCCTGTGTAGTGTAAACTGTATACTTTGGTGATCAGTGTAGATTTGTGTGGGTTATTGGTTATATCATTTTCATCCATTTAAAAGTGTTCTTTGAAAGGTAGAGCTATTTTTACCTAAATGCATTTCTGTTTTCTAGGACAAGTATGGTCTTGGGGAGATGGCGACTATGGGAAACTGGGCAGAGGTGGTAGTGATGGCTGTAAAACGCCAAAGCTGATTGAAAAGCTTCAGGATTTAGAAGTCGTCAAAGTCCGCTGTGGAAGTCAGTTTTCAGTTGCTTTGACAAAAGATGGCCAAGTTTACTCCTGGGGGAAAGGTGACAATCAGAGACTTGGGCACGGAACAGAGGAGCATGTTCGCTATCCCAGACTTCTGGAAGGTTTGCACGGTGAGTACAGGTAGAAACTTAAAACTCTGGGGGCAGCTTCTTTACCAGTCTTTTAAACTCTGCAGATTTTTCTTTTCTTAACCTGACATTCCATGAGTGGCCTATTATTGGAAACTTGATAATGACTCTCTAGGTATAGATAACAATTGGAAAGTGGTTTGTCTACATTAAAAAGGGGCCTAGAATTCTTACCAAATTCAGCTTGAAACCCCACTCAGTTTTTCTAACGTTGGGAGTTTGCCACTCAGGAAGCTGGCTTCAAGGAGGGTAGCTGCTTCTCGATGTGTCGTGTCACGTGTACTTATGCTATGGACACTGCAGGGACCACGGACATGCATCGTGCTGGGGGCCCACGTGGGAGGTGGAATTAGGTTTCCCCAGGTGGTCAGATTTGACCTTATCCTTGGCGCATGCAGAAGCCTCTGCAGTGGGGGCAGAAAGGATGGGAACTCCTGTGATAATATGCTTGAGTGCTATTTATGACACTCTTACTAAGGAGGATATGCTGGGGCCATCAAAACCATGATGACCAGGTCAAAGGAGGAAGTTTTTAGAGAGGAAAACTGGAATTTTTCATGCTGCTTAGGCTGGTGCTTGTAGGTCATCTCCATCCTAGTGGAGACCTGGTAAAGTATAGGCAAGCTGACAAGAAAGCGGGGAAGAAGGGGAAGTCGGAGAGTAGCACATCAGGTGAGGCCCTGTAGCATCTTCTCTAGTTTAGGGTTGGGGAGCCTTTCTCTTGAAGGACAGATTGTAGGTATTTTAAGCAAATGGGCCTGGCTGTGCCTACATTTTATTCACAGAAACAGTTGTGCCGTTTCATTTGGTGTAAGGATGAAGTCTAGTGGATCCTGGCTCGGCCTGCATTTTTTGCCTTTTGGCTTCTTATCCAGGGTTTGGAAGTGGGACATGTAAGTGAGGCTAGCCATTTCCTCTCCCCATCAGTTTCATTGTAAAGCAGGTGGATAGCTCGATCCCCAGGAGGCTGTGTGCTCTAAAGCGTTCATTATTTTCCAAGCTTCTGAGGCGAGTTGTAGAATAACGTAATTTACTGTATGCTGTGGAACTGTAATGGGATTTCACTCGCCTCTTTTTTCTCTTCCCCTCCATTGGTAAGGGAAATGTGTTTACTCAGTTCATTTATTAGGTACAGAAATAGCTTACTCCATGAGCGTATTTAAATTAGTTTAGGCAGTTTTGGTGTTGTTAATGTATGGTAGGCTCTTTGGATAGAATTGTTCTTTTCTTTTCTTTTTCCAGTACCTAGAATTGAACTCAGGACCTTGCTCTTGCCAGGCAGGTGTGGCACCACAGAGCTGCATCCCTGGCCCAGAATTGTTCTTATTATAGTACTTTTTCACCTGAATTATGTGTTGACATTCTCAGAAATGCTGCTCATGTAGATTATATTAAATTCACTAAAAAGGAAAAATACAGTATTTTGCTAATGCTATTTAAATTCAAAAAATTGTTTTAAAAATTTTTATATCATACAACTTTGGAGAAAAATAGATTTCCTTTTAAGAAAACTTCCTCACTGAAGAGTATACTTTGTGCTGGGTGTGGTGGTGCGCGCCTGTGATCCCAGCACTGGGGAGGCTGAGGCAGGAAGGACTGCTGAGAGTTCGAGGCTGGCCCGGGCTACATAGTACGTTCAGGGCCAGCCTGAGCTACAAAGTGAGACCCTGTCTCAAAAAACCAAAAAGAAAAAAGTATGCTTTGCACAGTTACAGCTGGGGCTGGACAATTGATCTAATAGTTATTGAAAAATGTACTGTGTCAGGAACATCATTATATGTGCAAAATTTGTGAGAATGTTTTAGTGGCCAAGAATGTTAAAAATCCAATTCTTTCTATTTGGAAATCTATTTCTTACAAGAGTTGACAAAAAGAGGCTACAGAAGTACTTATAAAATCTTAGCTTCCTATGTGGTACTACTTTAAATAGAGTCTTTCTAATCTACCAAAATCAAGGAGCAATGCAGAGGGGTAAAGAATTAAACCCAATTCTGTAATCTTTCTAATTAATTTGAGAAGCAGTCTGTACATCTTCAAAAATTATTATTATTGTTTAAAACATGAATTTCATCGTATAAGAATAAGGTTAAAGATGTGAAGCTTTGAATTCTTATGCTACTTTGTTCACTGGGATCCTCACTAAGTTATTACATTATTAAAAAACAATACTGTGATCTCTTTCTGAATAAAATCAATAAGGAGGAGAAAGAAACAGCAGATCCTAGCAGTAGTTTATTTATAAGCTATGGGTCTTCACAAATTACAGCTGACAAACATGACTTTTAATAGTGTTCAAAGCAAATGAACTGTGCTTAATATTAAAGGAACAAGTTATTCTTAAGTGGTTACTGCTAAATGCCTCTGACCCCATAGCTGGGAGCAAGTGTCCTTTCTTGGACAGAAGGTGCAGGCTCACAGCTGCTTCCTGTCTCTTTTCTCATAGGGAAGAAGGTGATTGATGTGGCTGCAGGCTCTACCCACTGCTTGGCTCTCACTGAGGACAGTGAGGTGCACAGCTGGGGGAGCAATGACCAGTGCCAGCACTTTGACACTTTGCGTGTGACTAAGCCAGAACCTGCTGCCCTGCCAGGACTGGACACCAAACACATAGTTGGAATTGCGTGTGGGCCAGCTCAGGTAATCAGTGTATAGTTAAGTTCGGTATCTTATGCAGTTTTGGTTTCCATGTGTTCATTATTAGCATGTAGAAATACCGTTGATTTTTGTGTATTGTCTTCATGCCCTGCAGATGTACCAAACCATGAATTAGTTCTGTGGCCTTCATTGTAGTTTTCTTCATATGTATACTGTGTGCATATGGAGACAGTTTTCTTTCTTCTTTCTTTTCAGTCTGTGTGCCTTTTATGTCTTTTCCTTACCTTATTCCTCTGGCCAGGACTTCTCTATGATGTTGGGTAGAAGTGGTGAAAATGGGCATTCTTTCCTTGTTCCTGCTCATAGCAGGAGAGTATTTAGTCTTCTGCCATCAGCTACTGTGTTAGCTGTGGGGTTTTCTTGTAGATGCCTTATTATCAGATTAAAACAGTTTCCTTTAATTCTTACTTTTTGGAGAAGTTTATCATGGGTAGATGCTGAAATTTGTCAGATTTTTTTTTTCTTCTAGGATGATATGATTATGTTGTTTTCCTTTTAGTCCGTTAATTTTCAGGTTATCTTCTTCCCTGGGTGTTTTTTTTTTTCTGACTTATCATATTCAGGAGTTGTTTCATTTCTTGTAAGATGTCTGATTTTAGTGCTTAAAAATTTCCTCAGTATTCTGTGCAGAAATACTTCTTTCATTCCTGATACTAGTAACTTGTATTTTTTTTCTTGGTCATCTTTCCATAGCTTTTTAAAAAAATTTTCTTTTGTTTTTTGGTACTGGGGATTGAACTTGGGACCTTGCGCTTGCGAGGCAGGCAGTGGAACCACTCAACTAAATCCCCGGCCTGCTTTTTATTTTTTAAATTTTATTTATTTATTTATTTTGTGGTACTGAGGATCGAACTTGGGACTTTGTACTTGCGAGGCAGGCGCCGGAACCCCTGAGCTAAATCCCCAGCCCCGTAGCTTTTTAATTTTATTGATCTTTTCAAAGAACTGTTTTTTACTTTTGTTAATTTGCTGTTGTTTCTTGCTTTCAATTTCAGTGGTTTCTGTTCTTTTTTAAATTGTTTTTCATTTCAGTTTGCTTTGGGTTCATTCACAGCTTTTCTTCTGTTACTTAAGGTGGAATCCTAGGTTGTTGAGTTTTCTTTTGTGCTATATAAGCATTTGATGCTGTATGTTTTTCTCTAGTGGTTTAACTATGTGCACAGATTTTGATAACTTTTCATATTTGTTCAGTTCAGAATATTTGCTAATTTCTCTATTGCTCTTTGACCAGTGAATTATTAAATGTTTTTTTAATTTTAGAGTGTTTGGAGATTGTTCTGTTATCTTTCTGTTACCAATTTCTAGTTTAATCCTCTTGAGCTGGAAAGACTATGATTTTAATTCTTTTAAATATAAGAATTGTTTTGTGTTTCAGGATATAGTAAACATTCTGTGTTTGCTTAAAAAGTATGTTTATTTTGCTGTTGTTGGGTGAGGTTTTCTATAAATATCCCTTAGATCAGTTCATTGATGGTATTGTTCAGTTTTTCTAGATCCTTGTTGATTATTTGTTCTGTCTTGTGAGGAAGGTAGTATATATACACCTAATGTTTCATGTATACTTAAGACTTGTTATTGTACCACTTTAAGTGGGTTCAGAGCCACACAGCCATCCATTAATATGTACTAGTAATTCTGAGAGTGAAAAGATTTTCTAAAAACCTTTTTTACTTTTTCAGATGTGAGATGGGATTGGTGAAGTGGGAAAGGAAACTGTAAACTGATAGTATGTGAGGTAGACAGCATGACGGTACATATGCATTAGGGCAATTAAAGGGATGGCTGAGATATACATTAAGGCATATTCATCATACAGAGTTGATAAGTCTTTCCTGTGGAACAGACCAGTGGTGGAATTTGCGGATTCATTATAAGTTCTTGTGTTTTTTCCGTAGAGCTTTGCTTGGTCCTCGTGTTCTGAGTGGTCCATCGGCCTCCGTGTCCCTTTTGTGGTGGACATCTGCTCAATGACTTTTGAGCAGCTGGATCTCCTGCTGCGGCAGGTGACTGAGGGAATGGATGGGGCTGCAGATTGGCCCCCACCGCAAGAGAAAGAGTGCATGGCTGTGGCGACGCTGAATCTTCTACGACTTCAGGTGTCTGTGCTTTCCTTTCCTTCTGCTCCTTTTATGAGTATCCTAGGAATTTATGAGTCTTCATGCATATCAGAGGGTATGGGTTTGAGCTTGTTAGGTGAATAGCAAATGAAACATTTAAAGTGTTTTTTTGCCTGGGGATTTAGCTCAGTGGTTCTGCCACCTGCCTCGCAAGCACAAGGACCCAAGTTCGTTCCCCAGTACCAAAAAAAAAAGTATTTTAAAGTAAGATCATGATGAATTAATATGTATGAGGCTTAAAGAATTAGGTCCAGTTAATTTCTAGTTATTTTAGAAGCCAGTCTTTGTGTGCAGGTAAGAGTACATGGGTTGTGTTATTTCTGCTGTAATTGGCTTCTAGGCATTCATTGAGGGAGGCAGCCTTGGATTTCCTGTTGTATTTGGTGAAATAACTGCATAAGACAGCAGGAGATTGGGAGAGATAGAGGCAGACCTGGCTGAGAGACAGTGCTAGCCCTCTCGGCTGGGCTGTGAAAACTGCTCAGCAGGCGTGGCTCCCTGTAGCACTGCCCTAAAATCACAGTTACCAAAACAACTGAATTTCAGCTGATTTTACTTCCTCCCTTGTTCGAATGCATTATGCCTAAACTCCCCCTTTCCCCTTCAGTGTTCTTTTTTTTTGGTTCTGGGGATCGAACTTGGGACCTTGCGCTTTCAAGGCAGGCGGCAGAACCACTGAGCTAAGTCCCTGGCCCTTTATTGAGTCTTTAATAAGATTTTAAAAGTCGTTTGTTTTTAGCTATTCTAAGTGAAAATTGTTTTTCTCCTTTCAGTTGCATGCTGCCATTAGTCACCAGGTTGACCCGGAATTCCTTGGTTTAGGTCTGGGCAGTGTCCTCCTGAACAGCCTGAAGCAGACCGTTGTGACCCTGGCCAGCAGTGTGGGCGTGCTGAGCACTGTGCAGTCCGCTGCCCAGGCCGTGCTGCAGAGTGGCTGGTCCGTGCTGCTGCCCACAGCCGAGGAGCGGGCCCGTGCGCTCTCTGCTCTCCTGCCCTGCGCAGGTGGGCTGGCCAGGGAGTGGGTGAGGCGCAGGCAGGTCTGTGGGAGGAGATAGCTCCTCACGCACATTGGCAAATAAACTTTCTTTTTCCAGTTTCAGGCAACGAAGTGAACATAAGTCCAGGTCGTCGATTCATGATTGATCTGCTGGTGGGCAGCTTGATGGCTGATGGAGGATTAGAGTCAGCCCTAAATGCAGCCATTTCTGCAGAAATCCAGGTATGATCCTCTGGTGCAGGAGAACCAGTGGGGCAGTTAGTTGTACTAGCAGGGAGTGGAGATTGAAAAGTACACTCACTCGTGTGTTTAGATCAGACCCGTTGCTAGAATTATTGCCAAAATTAAAGTATAAAACTTTAGTCACATCCATATATTTTCTTTATTTACAACTCTCTTAGATTACTGATTAAAAAACTTGTTGGGATATTACTGAAATGTGATAAAGTGCTCTGCTTTACATATCTGAATGAATGTGACACATGCCCATTTTATCCCGTACTGCATTTCTGTATCTCAGCAAGGTCCTTGTGCCCTTTTGCACCCAGTCAGGATACTCCCCTGCCTCTCCGATTAGCTGAATGGTGCTTGCTGAGAGTATCACATAGGTGGAATCCTAGGGAAACCTTCTCTTTTGTGTCTTTTGCCTCAGATAGTGATTTTCAGACTCATTAACTTCATTGCATATGTCACTACTTTTTTTTTATTATGAAGTATTTCATTTTGTGGTTATAGCACTGTTTGTTTATTTATTTTGGTACTGGGGATCGAACTTGGTTCCTTGCGCTTGTGCAGCAGGCGGCGAAACCACTGAGCTAAATCCCCGGCTCTATAGCACTGTTTATTAACTCTTCTCTTGTCACATTTGATTGTTTCTGGTTTTTCACTATCATCATGCTGTATATACATCTCCTTTAGCAAACATGTTTTTCTTTTCCTAACTAATTTAGAGTGGAATTTGTTGGGTCCCATTTGTTTATAGTTTCCCAGAGTGGCTTTGTTGTTTTATTTGAACCAGTGTGTGTGTGTGAGTCAACTGTTTCCTGTCCTATGTGTGTGTGTTTCAGCCTGTTTCTTGTCAGCTGTTTCCTGGCCATTGGAACTATAAGAAGAATAGTTTAGAACCTGGTCAGCTGGCTGCTGGGATTTCGTGTGTGTGTGTGTGTGTGTGTGCGTGTGCACGCGCGTGCGTGTGTGCGCACAAGTGTGAGCCAGTGTTGCCAGGTCACAGGGGCTGAGACAGCTGGGCACAGGGGTCAGGGCTCAGCCCAATGTGACTTCACATCTGCTAATGAGATCGTGGTCACCAATTTTCTGTTTAATGAATTATAGGATATTGAAGCCAAAAATGAAGCACAGAAGGAAAAAGAAATTGATGAACAGGAAGCAAATGCCTCAACATTTCATAGAAGTAGGACTCCTCTGGATAAAGACCTTATTAATACGGGGATCTATGAGTCTTCTGGCAAACAATGTTTGCCTCTGGTCCAGCTCATACAGCAACTTCTTAGGTAAATAGTATTATTAACCGTATTATATTTTAATTGGTAATTATTGGTTTTCCTATTGATTTAGTGAAATGTAACATTAGAGTCTTAAAAATATATTTGGCTGTTGAAGAGTTTCTTTGAAAATTACCTAGGGTAGGTTTTAGGGTAAAGAGCAGATCCTTAAATATAGATGAAAAGAGTGGTTGGAGTATATGAAGAGATTTAAAAAATTTCCATGGAAGAAAATTGTGGTGTGGAATAATCATGTAAGATTCCTATCCTCATTAATAAGCAGTAGTTGCAAGTAAAAAGCATCATGGTAAGGTTAGTTTTTAAAAGTTGGTTGTATCATTGCCTAATTCTATGTATCAATATCTATATCTATATGTATCTTTATATCTTTGTAAGACAGTGTTTAATTTAAAAACCACAGTGAAGCATCCTTTTTGAAGGCCAGATCAGGAGGAGTTAAAACTCCTTGGCTTCAGACTGTCAGCAGAGGTGAACCTTGGCAAGGGCCCGAGTTCAGACACAGTTGGCTAAAAAGTTAATTCAAAAAGAACAGGAAAGCAGTATAATTTGTGAAAGAAATTTGCTAGAAAATGAAAAAAGCAATTGCATGTTTATTTACTTTTTGTTTGTTTGTTTTGAGATAGGATCATACTATGCAGTTTAGGCTGGCATTGAACTCACTGTGTAGCCCATGCTGGTTGCAAACTCATGGCAGTCCTTCTGCCTCAGCCTCCTGAGTGCTGGGATTATAGGTGTATACCAACACACTTGGCTATTTGTTTACTTTTTATTAATTATAACTAATGTACACCTAATTCAGTTATTAGAATTAGTATTCTCATAAGAATCTACTTTTTCAGCTGACCATTTCATAAGTCTAAGTGCAGATCAAATATTTTTCTTTTTTTTTGGCTTTTTGAGACAGGATCTCATTATGTAGTTCAGGTTGGCCTTGAACTCATGGCAATCCTCCTGCCTCAGCCTCCAAGTGCTGGGATTACAGGCATGTACCACCATGCCAGGCCAGGGCAGATCAAATATTTCTTTTTTTCTTTTTGGTACTGGGAATCAGACTCAGGACCTTGTGCTTGCCAGGCAGGCATGGCGCCACTGAGCTACATCCCCAGCCTAGATCAAATATTTCTGATGAAATTTAATTAAATTTAATTATCCAAATTGAGTTGTGTTAAACAGGTTAGATATGTGATGGCTTCTGAAGATGTAATATGAAAAAAACAACGTAGGGCCTGGGATGTAGCTCAGTGGTTCCGCCACCTGCCTTGCAAGTGCAAGGTCCTGAGTTTGATCCCCCGTACCAAAAAATGAAAAAAAAAACCCAAAACAAAAAAAATTGTAAAATGTCTCAGTAGTTTTCCTCCAGTGGTTTCATGTCGAAACAGTAGTATTTTCAGTGTGTTAGCTTTTTGTCATTGACAGAATACCTGAGATCCACAACTTACAAGGAAGAAAGGTTTACTTTGGCTTGAAGCCTCAGAGGTTTCAGTCCGTGACTGGCGGCTCCTTTGCTTTGGGCCTGTCTGTGGTCAGGTAGTGTGTCATAGCAGGACCTATGATAGGGCAGAGTTGCTCATCCTGTGGCTGAGAAGCAGAGAGAGAGGGGAGGGCGAGGGTCCCTATCTGCCCTTCAGGCCTTGCCCGCAGTGACCTGGCTCCCCCCTCAGGCCCTGCTCCTGCAGGGCTCCTCCAGCCCAGCAGTGCCAAGCTGAGCAGTCTCTTGCACAGGCTTTTGCCAGACACGTACCCAAACCGTAGCATGGGATGAGTATTAAATTTAATTTTAGGTGTTTCTTTTTACTTTTATTACTGTGACAAATAGAAAATTTTAGGTTACTCATGTGAAACTGCTGGGCTTTTTCTCTTGCTGGACGCTATCCTTAAAGGTCACCTTCTGTATCTTCCTCTTTCCCGAATGTGTTTTCGTCCCTGTGGCATGTGAGACGCCGTGTGGCGCACTGGTTCCACAACACATGTGTAATGGAGATGCACCAATTTAAAAATATAAAACCAAAAGTTAGGTATAGAGATATGTGTTACCTCACGAAAATTTTAGGAAATTGAAAAAGAAAAATGTACTCACAGCTTTTTGGCGAACAGAATGTGTAATAATCCACTCTCTTTTCATGAACATAGGCAATGTGGCCCTCCTTTGGGATGGATAGGCATCATTTTATTTTTTCACATTGTGTTGAATTGACTGATGCAGTTCTTGAGAAACAATCTTAAAGATAGAAGAGATTTTAGAGACATTTTATAAAATGTCCTTTATTCCTGGGCCAGGGATTTAGCTCAGTGGTTCTGCCATCTGCTTTGAAAGTGCAAGGTCTTGAGTTTGATCCCTAGTACCAAAAAAAAAAAAAAAGTACTTTATTCGTTAGGAAATTTGGGCTGAAGAAATTGTTCCTTGCCAAAATAAGCTGGGAAACGAATTTGAGAGAAACTGTTCATTCTTATGCTGGCAGTAAGCCATATGATACTATTCATACTTGAAAATAAAGACCTGTGGCTTTTTTGTAATTAGTGAATCCCACTGGAATGAAACTTTTGGTTATGGTTCTAAATTTAATGATAGTATATAAAGTAAAAATTTTTGGTACTAGTGTCTTCTTCAAGCTGAATGCCAAATTCTAGACCTGTTTCCTCTTTTAGGATATTGCCAGGGCAGGTTACCAGGTAGTGGAGTACCAAGGTGAGGTCAGACGGCAGTGTGCTCATCTTTGTGGTGTGTGATGAAGGCACGAACCTGCTCCTTCTGAGGAGGTCCGTGGTGTAAGTCAAGCTTCTGGAGGACTCCCAACCCCTGGCTTTTTCTGGCCCCTGCTCCTGTCCTTGTGGCCATTGCTGACAGTCCCTGGTGTGAGCCATGGGGCAGGTACCACTGATAGCTGTTCTCAGCAAACCTGCTGTAACATTGGGAATCAGAGAAATGGAGCCAAAACATGCCCTTGCCCTTTGTGTTGTACAGCAGGCCCAGGCCAGTTTTTGGTGAGAGAGCAGGGATACATGTTGACCAGCCTACGCATGTGCATTCCTGCCTGGGATGGGGCTTGTGGGATGGATCTGGAGCCAGGCCTGCTTTGGCTCTGGTCTGCCCTCTGTTGACTTCTGCCTCCAGTAAACTACTTCATCCCTTGTGTTCTCAGTACCAGAGATCAGGCCTGCCTCACCTGTGGAGACTGGTGTTGCCCTTTCCCTCTGACCTGCATTCATGTTAACCTGAGAGTTGTTTTCTTCCAACACAAATTGTTGTTTTCCTTTCAAAACCTCAGTGGCTTGGTGTTGCAAAATCTGGTCCCACCAGCCTGGCACTGTTACTTGCAGTGTCCCCTTCCTATGTCTATGTCTTGGTCACTCTGCCCTTGTTCTTTTGCATTCTGTGTATGGAATCAGAAATATTCACTACTCTTAACTGTACTTCATAGTCTCTTGTCCTTTCTTCCCATCTGCTGATGGCTACTGGCTCGTCTCATCGCACTGTTGGGATCGGAGCTGCTGCTTTTTTCCTGGTTTCTGTGTTCTTTGGGCACCTGTCATGCTGATGTAGGGATGTTGGTACTTCCTTTGCTCTTCCTTTTTGTGTTCCCTGCACCCTGGGTGCCCCTGCGTGGCCCACCCTGGTGCCATCTCAGAGTGGGTGCTGAAGTAGATCTACGAGGCTGATACAGCAGTGCAGGTGAGTCTTGTCCTAAGGGTAGGTCAAATTTATACTTTAAGTACAGTTTTGGAGAAAAAAATAATGGACCAGTTTTATATAGGAATGTTTCTTTTCTTTTTTTTTTTGGTACTGGAGATCGAACTCGGGACCTTGCGCTTGCGAGGCAGGTGGTGGAACCACTGAGCTAAATCCCTGGCCCAGGAATGTTTCTTTTTGAGTAAGATCCATTCTTAATTTGGACAATTCTACAAGGCTCTATAGAAGCAAACTTGTAAAGCAAGGAACATCATTATATGTTTTGAATCTTATGTGCTTCTTTACTCAGGCATTTTATTTTATTTAATTGATGATACTGGGGATTGAACTGCACTCTCAGCCTTTTTCTGTGTTTTGTTGTGTCACTGAGAGTCGTGCTGTGTCTTTGAGTCGACTGAGCTGGGCCTGAGCTCTCGCCCCTGCTTTCTCAGCCTCCGCAGTGCTAGGCTTACAGGTGTAAGCTACCACGCCTAACTCTGCTCAGCTTTGGCTGAGGTAATGCTTATTGCACAGGTACAGCTGCCACATTTGGGAAGGGCAGTCAGCTGGATCTTGCCTCCACATGTGGTCTGTGGTTCTGACACTAATTATCTTGTGATTTGCCACCACCCTTTACCCTTGTCCTTTTTTTTTGGTTGTTTGAGACAGTTTCTTGCTGTGTAGTTCAGGCTGGCCTTGAACTCACTATTGTAGCCCAGGCTGGTCTTGAACTCGTGGCAATCCTCTTACTTCAGCCTCCCAAGTGCTGGGATGACAGGCATGTGCCACCACATCTGGCATTTCCCCTGTCTTTTTAACAGAAATAACCCGTTCAATTTGCAATTCTTTTTTCTCCTACATAGAAACATTGCTTCTCAGACTGTAGCCAGATTGAAAGATGTTGCCCGTCGGATTTCATCCTGTCTGGACTTTGAACAACACAACTGTGAAAGATCAGCTTCCCTGGACTTGCTGCTGCGTTTTCAGCGTTTGCTCATCAGTAAACTGTATCCTGGGGAAAGTATTGGTCAGACCTCAGATATTTCCAGTGAGTTTCCATGTTGCTTGTGCTTCCAGGGATAGAAACATTTGCTGCTTCTTTGATAATTTTATAGCTAAATTGACAAACAAAAAGAATAAATTATTTCTTAAAAAGAGTTAGACATTTGTTTATGACAGAAACCTCTAGATTCAAATAGGCAAATTTATAGTCTGAAAGAAGTGACTGTCTTTTTTTTTCTGTTTTTGGGACCGGGCATTGAACTTGGGTCCTTGTGCTTGCGCAGCAGGTGGTGAAACCACTGAGCTAAATCCCCGCCCCAAGAAGTGACTATCTTGAAGACAGACGTTACAGTGATGCAGAGCTATTAAGAACCATGTAGGCAGAAAGTTAAAGATTTTTATGAGACTGAAAAATGCCTAGTTTTCTTTATTGGGAACAGTTTGCAAGATTTAAGAAAAGTGTTTAGATACTAGATAGAAAGTCTAAAATCTCTCTTAAGTTAGGACTTCAGTATTTATAGACTCAAACTTTTAGGTACTATATGGTGCAGGGTATAAAATTCAACATAATCGAATTCACTGTTCCTCAAGTTACATAAAGTACAAAAGAGCCAAGGACTGAGTGTGAAAAGGCTCCTATTTGGGGACATTTTTATAGGCAAAAGATCCATCCCTGGGAGTGGAGTGTGGAGCAGAGCGGTCCAGTTTGTTTACAGATAGTTCTCAGTAGTGAAGGTGACATTTTCTAAATCTTTCTTCAAGGTCCTGAGCTAATGGGCGTCGGCTCCTTGCTGAAGAAGTACACAGCCCTCCTGTGCACACACATTGGAGACATATTGCCTGTGGCAGCCAGCGTGGCTTCTGTCAGCTGGAGACACTTTGCCGAGGTGGCCTGCATTGTGGAAGGAGACTTTACCGGTACCTTTCCTGTTTCCTGCCTTGGACACGTGCTTTCCTTAGGAGACTAAGGAAAGCTAAATTATATATCTTTTCCTGATAAAAAAGCATACTGTTTCTTCTGTACGTTTTCTGGTCCTCTTGTTTTTGTTATTGTTACTGACAGTTCTGGTGATGAGACATTCTGTATGGTAGCCGTATCATTATGCATGCAGTTGGTGGTTGATGTTTGTATACCACCGTTAGCACTTCAGTAATGACAGCAGTGGTGATTCTTTCTTTCTTTCTTATTTGTTTGTTTGTTGTTTTTGAGACAGAGCCTCAGTTCAGGTTGGACCTGAACTCACTGTGTAGCTAGGCTGTCCTTGAATGTCTGGTGATCCTCCTGCCTCAGCCTCCTGAGTGCTGAGATTACAGGTGTGCGCCAGCATGCCCAGCCATTGTTTCATTTTATTCCAACAGTATAAACATTAGTTGTCCCTTTCAAGACCGTAACACATTCCAATATTGCTTAATCTTTTTTTAAAGTTAATTTGGTGAAATTAGAATGTTACTTTTGAGTGCTTTTTTCTGATGGTAAACATAGTGGTAAATATTTTCTTTTCCAAATAAAAGACTGTAGTTCATAGTTTTGTGTTTGAGGCACAGTGTTTTTCAAAAATATTTTTCTAGGGCTGGGGATTTAGTTCAGTGGTTCTGGCGCCTTCCTCATAAGCGCAAGGTCCCGAGTTCGATCCCTGGTACAAAAAAAAAAAAATATATATATATATATATATATATATATATATATATATTTGTAACTCAGAGGGGTTCTGTTTGATAACTATATGTCTCTTCCTAAAAAAAAAAAAGTCCTGTAGAAATATGCTAACAGACAGGCATTCTTTATTTTATGACTTGGAATTTAAATATAGAACAAGGTTACAAAGTGCTTTTCTAGGATAAACACTTCTAATTAAATCTTAACACCTTTTTTTCTTAAATGTAGGTGTTCTCCTTCCAGAGCTAGTGGTCTCTATAGTACTTCTACTCAGTAAAAATCCTGGCCTCATGCAAGATGCCGGAGCCGTCCCCCTGCTGGGTGGCCTGCTGGAGCACCTGGATCGCTTCAACCACTTGGCTCCAGGAAAGGAGCGGGATGATCATGAAGAATTGGCTTGGCCTGGCATAATGGGTATGGCATTGAACCTTTAGGGACTTTCACTAGGGGAAGTCTTATCTTTGTCTAACCCATGTTTGTCTTCATGTTTGAAAGAAAGACCAGTTATTGTCCTGTTTCTACTGATGGCAGTGTAAGAGAAAAATGAAAATAAATCCAAATCACAACAGATTTGGTTATGTTTAAGGAAGAATTTTGTATTAGTAATTGTTGGCTAAATCTGGAAATTGATTACTTTAGAGTGTTCTGGAAAACCTTTCCTAGGAGGTGTCTCCGGAAGGTCCTGCAAGGTGCACAGATAGAGTCCAGCCCAGGAGGCAGGCATTGATGTAGAAGAGGAAATTCCTGTGGCGCCAGCTGAGTGCTTCCCTGGAGACACTAGCTGTAACACGTACCAAATTGAAATGACACTTTGACTTCTCAGAGTTTTGAGATCTGGGTTTTTTTTTGGTACCGGGGATTGAACTCGGGTCCTTGTGCTTGTGAGGCAGGCAGCAAAACCACTAAGCTAAACCCCCGGCCCGATCTGGCAGTTTTGAATCTTAAGTCACCATGTTCTGTATGGTTCTGGTTTCCTGGACTCAAAATTGAAGTTGTGTTTTAGCATCCATTGTACATTAAAAATCCAACCAGAGCATCAAATAAGAGGTCGTATTTGTCCTAAAGAAAATAGCCTTATGATAGCCAAACACTTTTTTGTTTTTTTGAGACAAGTTCTCACTGTGTAGTGCAGGCTGACCTTGAACTCTCTGATAATCAGATGTCCCTGGAAATTACTCTTCTGTGAGAGGGGATGGCATTATGTAAATTCAGGGCTAATCAACCTTATTTTGCCAACCTTTAGACAGATACCTCCTAAGTGATTCACACACACACACACACACACACACACACACACACACACACACACACACACAGAGCTGAGAAGGGATATGATCCAAAGTTTTATGGTAACAAAGAATACAAAATAAAGATCCAGCTTTGTTCTGCTTTTAGTTTCCTCTTCAGCACCAGTAGATACAATAATGTCATTTTAAAAAAAATTAAAAACAGCTTTTAATCCCCTGATTGCCTCAGAAGAAAGTACAGATCACATCTTTAATGATTAACAGGTTAAGGTCCCAAGAATTTGTCTGCCCTTTGTCTCTGTGGTGGCCTCTGACTCACTCCCACCCTGAGTGCACTGAGTTGCAGTTTATCCACACCCTTGCCAGTACTCGATATTTCTGGGCCTTTTGGTGGTAGCCATCCTCATCGGTATGAAGTTGTATCTCATTGTGGTTTTGATTTCCTTTTCCCTAATATTTACTGATGTGGAGCATCTTTTCATATGCTTGTTGTCCCTTGCATATCTTCTTTGGAGAAATGCCTACTTAGGTCCTTTGCCCAGTTTTGAACTGAGTTTATTGTTGTTACTGAGTTGTATAGGAGTTGATTATATATCCTGTACGTATATTATTTGCAAATATTTTGTTATTCTTGCTAATGTCCTTCATTACATGTAAGTATTTGATTTTGATAAAGTCCAGTTTACCTAATTGTCTTCTATCATTGCCCTTGCTTTTTAAAAAAATTTTTTTAATTTATTTTTTATTTTTTATGTTTCTTTGGTACTGGGGATTGAATTCAGGACCTTGTGCTTGTGAGGCAGATGGCGCCACTGAGTTACATCCCCAGCCCTCATTGCCCTTGCTTTTTGTTTTTGTATCGAGGATCGAACTCAGGACCTTCCACTTTCGAGGCAGGTAGTGGAACCACTGAGCTAAATCCCTAGCTTGCCCTTGCTTTTGCTATCATATCCAAGAAATCATTTCCAAATTCAACATTGTGACATTTCTCTGTTTCAGCTCTTAGGTTTTCATCTTTGATCTAGTTTTTGTATATAGTCCAAGATAGGGGTCCAACTTCTTTTTTCTTTTTTTGCATGTGGCTATTTATTTTGCCCAGCACCATATGTAAAAAGATTATCCTTTCGCCATGGAATGATCTTGGCTTCTTTGTCAGAGATCATTTCACCAAATATGTGAGCATTTATTTTTGTGTTTTCTGTTCAAGTCCACTGTTCAATATGTCTGTCTCTATGCCATTATGACAATGTTCTGTATGTAATAGAATTTTTGTCTTTATTGTTACAGAAAGATATATTATTCTCCCATTGTGGTTGTGAGTTGTCTGTTTCACATAATTTGTTGTTTTCATTTGATCAGTCGATTGATTTTTGGTTTCTGTATATGCAGAGTCATTTTTTACAGGTCAAAATTGTAGAAATAATGAAGAAGTGACACTTATACGCAAAGCCGATTTGGAGAACCACAATAAAGACGGAGGCTTCTGGACCGTGATTGATGGGAAAGTATATGACATAAAGGATTTCCAGACACAGTCCTTAACAGGAAATAGTATTCTTGGTAGGCCATACTTTTTAGTTCATGGTTAAAAGTTCAGGGATATGTTATTTTTCGTTTGTTTTGAGACAGGGTCTTGCTATGTAGTTCAGACTGGCCTTGAACTCACAGTGTAGACTAGGCTTGGCTCGAACTCATGGCAATCTTCCTGCCTCAGCCTCCTGAGTGTTGAAATTATAGGTGTGTGCCACCATGGCCAACTGCACGAATTATTTTTAAGCACATAGAGCTAAGCTTATAAATGATCACTAATTCCGCTCCAGCCCCTTCAGATTTTCATGTATCTCTGATTTTGTTTTCTGTCTTATGAACAAATTCAGCACAGTTAAAGAATTTCTTATTATCATGCATTGTTTTCCTCAATAAATACCTGTTGAAACTTGATCCAAGTTCTGAGTTGGTCTAGGCAGGCCTGAGAGAGAGTGAGATCATTGTATTCTGATAACCTTCACTTTGAGCTCAGCTGCCTGACTTACCGCCTGTGTACCATTTCAGCTATAACTGTCTGGGCACGTGGATTGAAGTTGTGTTGTGCTTTTTCTTTTCATTTTAGCTCAGTTTGCAGGGGAAGACCCAGTGGTGGCTTTGGAAGCTGCGCTGCAGTTTGAAGACACGCAGGAATCTATGCACGCGTTCTGTGTTGGGCAGTATTTAGAGGTGAGGCTGTGCACCTGTGGGAGGACCTGGGGTCTGTCAGGGGAGGTCTTTTCTGTATGTTTGTGAGAGAATGGTTTTTACTGTAAAGGTCGCATCTGGGCTGTCTAGGGGTCACTAAGTGATAAACGTGTTTGTTTAGAGGTATTTTGATAAATCAGTTTATATTTGTTCATGTTAAGATTTATGAGCTGGGCATGGTGGCACACGCCTGTAATCCCAGCCCTCGGAGGCTGAGGCAGGAGAATCACTATGAGTTCAAGGCCAGCCTGGGCTACTACACGGTGAGGCCCTGTCTCAAAACCAAAAAAAAAAAAAAAAAGTTATGATGTACTGCTCTTGAAATTTTTAGAAAAAGATTATGAGTCGCAAGCACCAGGTCCCGAGT
Organism: Heterocephalus glaber; assembly: GCF_053883595.1. NCBI lineage: Eukaryota > Metazoa > Chordata > Mammalia > Rodentia > Bathyergidae > Heterocephalus > Heterocephalus glaber. The sequence goes on along the minus strand of NW_028258194.1, from coordinate 529,634 downwards.
TTGATCGCTGGTACCAGGAAAAAAAAAAAAAGATTATCAATATGGAAGGAGTCTACACACAAAAAGAGGAGGTTGAGCTTTGGTCTTTATAGTTTTATTATAAGCTTATAGAAACTTAGAGTGGCTTACTGCATTGAGTTAGGCAGTAACTATATAGAAGCAGAATTCTTAGGTAAAAATATGTCTTTCTTACCTATTTGTGAGTATAGGAGTTTATGTATTTGCATTGGCTTTCCAGATATCTAGAGGTAATACAAGTCATTAAATTCCATAGTGTAGTACTTAAGACATCTTACAAAGGGGAAAATTAACTTGCTTTGTAAATTGTCTGATGTGACTGGAAAAGTTTAAGATTATTTAAAACTCTTTTTTTTTTAGTGAGTTTGTTTTTTATTAGAATTTATTTGTTGGTGTGTATGGTCATAGTTCACTAATCAGCAGTACTTGTCATATTTTATATTTGTCACTGGTTTTTTAATGTATATAAATGTAATCAATTGTATTTTATGAAACATTTTGATTCCCTAAGGAATAGTGACACCAAGTCACTTATCTGTGCCTTGGTGTTTGTGCTGCAGTCTGCCTCTGCTCCCGAGGGCTTGTAGACTCTGTAGTAACAACTGTTCCTTGGGCCGTGGTCTAAGCTCATTACAGGACATAGGAACAGGGTGCCAGAGCACCACCTGTCCCGATCAGGGCAGTACTACATCTTAAGCGTGTGCTTCTTTTGGCATTGTTTCTAATTAATCTTGTTTTCTCCAACTGATGATAAACTTGATTTTCCAGCCTGACCAAGAAGTGGTTACCATACCAGATCTGGGAAGTCTGTCTTCACCTCTGATAGACACGGAGAGGAATCTGGGCCTGCTTCTTGGCCTCCATGCTTCCTATTTAGCAGTGAGCACCCCGCTGTCTCCTGTCGAGATTGAATGTGCCAGTAAGAAAATCGTGTTTTCTGCTAACTGATTAGCATGCTGTTTTATTTTGGTTGAGCCACAAGTTTTACTATGAATAGGAGAGGATCAAGAATCAACAGTTGTTGATGATTAAAAAAAAAAATGAATAAGGACAGTGAGACTCAACTGATTTGAAGTAGCTGTGAATAGCTCTCATTTGTCTCAGGGCGCTTGGCTGCAGAGGAAGCTACGAGTGTGCAGGAATGTCTGTCTGTAGTCCCATACCCTGTCCTCTGGCAGATGGGCCAGGCTGTGTGTTGTCTCCCTGTGTGCCCAGAGGTCCCATAAAATGTGGGTTGGCTATTGTTTCAGGAATGGGCCTCTGAAGACTGTTTTTACCAGACTCAGGTTAGGTGCACTTTGGACGGCAGTCCTCGTAACTATGTTAGTAATGAAGTTTCTCTGTACCCCACAAGATGAGTTTACCTCTGCACTCCTTGTCTGCCTGTGCATCTGTCCATCCAGCAGGCATTGACTGAGCGGTCAGGTGCCCATGCAGGCGACCGTGCTGGGCTCTCAGGTGCACAGACGGATAAGACAGGCTGCTTATGTGATGGTGGGCCAGCATGCGAAGCGGTCAGGCTGTGGGTGATGGATGACGAGGTGAGGGTGCATCTAGAAGTGGGTCTGGGGAAGGCAGCTTGGCAGAGAAGGCAGGGCTGGGACTGGCGTGGGGCGTCCCGTGCAGGAACACGGGGTGTGAAGGCTGCTGCGGAGGAGGGTGGGGCCCCCAGCTCCTCTTGGGTGGGTGCCGGGCAAGGCTGCATGCAGGCGACCTTGGTGTTGGCCTGCTCACGCCGTGGGGGAGGACACAGAGACCTGTGCTGCACTGGCTGAGTGCTTCTGCCATGACACCCTGGGGGTGAGCTTCTCCGGAATGGGGTGGGGCTGGGGCTCCAAGGCAGGCGAGGCAGTGCCGAGGAGGGGCCTGCCTGCCACACGGGCTGCTGTCAGGGCTTGTCTTGGGAGGTGGGGGGATCCTGAGTTCTGACTCTGCCTGGGCAGAGTCGCATGGGCCATTCTGGGAAGCTCTTGAGTGCTCTCCGTTAAAATGTTCAATTAAAGGACACTGAGTGCTTCCCAGGCTTCATTATTTGAGTTTGGAGCAATAGTTTGATAACAGAAGTCACTTATTTTATTTATTTTTAAACAAATTATTAATGAAAATCTTTGTTGATGTTCATCACAATTATTTTTGGGTACATTTCCCTTCAGTTATTATAAATAGTTATAATTAATCCTGTTTTCTCTAATGGATGGCATATTCTTTCTTCTTTTTGGCGGTGCTGGGCATGGAATCTAAGATCTCACATACATCAGACGAGTGCTCTGTCACTAGGCCAGTCCTCCCCCATCCCAGGACTGGAGAGTGACCCTAGGGTGCTCCCTCTGCCTCAGCCTCCTGAGTAGCCGAAAGGCATGCACCAGCACACCTGGCTTTAGAGGGCATCCTGACATCAGACCTAGCTGATCCCATATCTTGTGCTGTATGTAGGTCTGCAGGGAATGGGGAAGGGAACATTGCCAGAACCTCTGTAGTGGGTCCTGGCCTCCTATGAGCCACCACAACCCAAGACAAAGGAATAAACAGAAACTAGACTTAAAATGAAGAAGCTGAGTCTTGGGGCATGATTGGTGCTGCTGGTAGCAGCAGAGACAAGGCCTCCCAGAGCACGCGGTATCTATTGAATACGCTGTGGGAAGGAATCGGGAGCCGGGTGTGCTTTGAAGGTACCTAGTGGAACACTGCTGAACACCTGGCACGACGGTACCAGGCAGGGCTGCTAGGGAGGAGGCAGGGCTGCTAGGGAGGTAGCACTGCTGATCTTGCTTGGACAGAACAAATTGGTACTGGGACGGGGTGCAATTAGCAAGCAACCCATCGGGTCAGTGAGAAGCCGTAATTCAGGCGAAAGGGTTTGAACTGGGGTCACGCTGACCTCAGCTGCATGTAACTCAGCAGAGCCCTTCCACTTCACAGACCGGGGCCTAGGTTTCTGTAGCAGCCATTGGGGGAGGGGCTATGCTTGCCCAGTCCATCATCTGACATGCCCATTTGAGTCATGTAGGGCTCCCGTCTGACTCCTGATATAAAATAATATAGCCCAATTATGGAAAGCAAGAAGCAGGTGCCACTCATAGCCAGCTAGTACTGGGCAGGGACGTCTGCTGCATAGGTCTCCTTTCCAGTTCTTTGGGTCTCCATCTCTGAGATCTTTCCTTTTTAAAGATTGAGTTTCTTGTTAAATATCATCTCATTCATGTTACTTTATAAACAGTCTAGGAGTATGCAGCCTACTTTGAGGAGGTTCTCTGCAGAAACCCTTCAGGCATCCTGTTCCCTTGTCACATGTGCAGCCTTTTAGTGTCATTCTTCCCTGGGTCCTTGCCACAGTGGACTCTTCCTGCTGCGGGGCTCTGTGACCCTCTAGTACTCTGTGGACTATATTCTTGTGGTTGAAATTGAGTGCTGCTTTCCCTGTGAGAATGTGCAGGTTGATTCTTTGGATTTTTGTTACCGTAACAAAGTACCCCACGATGAGTAACTTAGAAAAGAGGCGGGCCAGGGATTTAACTCAGTGGTTTCACCGCCTGCTGCGCAAGTGCAAGGACCCGAGTTCGATCCCCGGCACCAAAAAAAAAAAAAAAAAACCAAAAAAGAAAAGAGGCTTATTTCACTCACAGTTTTACAGATGGAAAATCTAAACTACCTCCTGCTGGCCTTGTCACTTCATGGTAAATGGCGTCATGGCAGAGCACGGGTGAGACAAGAAACCACAGAGAGATTTAGGGTCTGGCTCTGGCTTTCATAACAGTTTGCTCTCTCAGGAACCAACCAGGGTCCTGTGAGAACTCTGTCAGTCCCTTTTCATTGGGCTCTGGTTCTTAGAACTGCCTCCACCTGAGCACATCTCCGCACTGTGGACCGAGCTCCCAGCACATGCACTCCTGGAGATGCACGCAGACCATGTGTGTTCCACTGCACATGGTGTCTGGAACCAGGAAGCTTCACACAGAGTGCAGGTATCCAGTGAATGCTGGGCTGGAACCCCTGTAATGAGTCCTGATAGCGTGCTTAAAATATATCAGAGAGTTGAGAAGTGCTACATGTGCTCATGTAGATGGAAGAATTATAAACAGTCTGTGTAAATATGTTAGATATGACCCTTTCGTATGAGTGATGCTGAATTTCACCTTCTAAATAGGGTATTTAGTTCAGGGTCTTTTCTTTGGTATTTATTTCTAAAGAGTGTCCTCAAGTTTCTCTTTAATGCTTACTTGTGCATTTTTAGAGTGGCTTCAGTTGTCCATTTTCTCTGGAGGCCTGCAGACCAGCCAGATCCACTATAGCTACAACGAGGAGAAAGATGAGGACCACTGCAGTTCTCCTGGGGGCACGCCTGCCAGCAAATCTCGTCTCTGTTCTCACAGACGGGCCCTGGGTGACCATTCCCAGGCATTCCTTCAGGCCATTGCTGACAATAACATCCAGGACCACAATGTGAAGGTGAGCCAGACGTTCTCCCATTCTAACCTAGTATTCTGTTACCTGAGAACTTTGACGGTGGAATATTGTCATGCTTTGATGAATATAGCACAGACTTTGGCTATGCATGTTTGGAGGTGAGCAGATGATTCTGTTCTATATACCAGTGGGGTTTTAGAAGTTTGCTGATTGCAAGTGAGTCAGAAGCTGTGGCATTTTAAGATTTCTGAGGGTTCCTGGGATGGCTCTGAAGTTGCCCCCCCACATTTCTGTTGCAGGACTTTCTGTGTCAGATTGAAAGGTATTGTAGGCAGAGCCACCTGACCACACCCATCATCTTTCCTCCGGAGCATCCTGTGGAAGAGGTTGGCCGTTTGCTGTTATGCTGCCTCTTAAAACATGAAGATTTAGGTATGGAGCTTGAGACCCATGTATTCTGTGGTTTTAGTGATACCGTAGATCTTTCAGCAGGCATGCAGCATATTTATTCCTACCCAGCCTTCTTTTCAATGTTTTACAGGTCATGTGGCATTGTCTTTAGTTCATGCAGGCACGCTTGGTATTGAGCAAGTAAAGCACCGAACATTGCCTAAAGCAGTGGTGGATGTTTGTAGAGTCATCTACCAAGCAAAATGCTCACTCATTAAGGTAAGTAGGGTTTTTTTTTTTTTTTGTTACCGGGGATCGAACTTGGGTCTCTGCTTGCGAGGCAGGCGGTGGAACCATTGAGCTAAATCCCTGACCCCAGCGTAAGTAGGTGTTAATTCTTCTGTGGTGTGCAGATAGTTGCCAGAATATTGGTTGTTCACTTGTCTTTTCCTGTGACTTTGTAGACTCATCAAGAACAGGGGCGTTCTTACAAGGAAGTCTGTGCTCCCGTCATTGAACGTTTGAGGTTCCTCTTTAATGAACTGAGGCCTGCTGTTTGCAATGACCTCTCTATTATGTCTAAATTTAAGCTGTTAAGTTCCTTGCCCCGTTGGAGAAGGATAGCTCAGAAGATAATTCGAGAACGAAGGAGAAACAGAGGTAAAATGTTATCGGTTGGGAAACAGTTAAAGTGTGTACTTCCTTCATATGGTTCAGCTTGTGATTCCTGAGTTCCATGTACTGCTATAATATTTATATTGTAAATATAATTTATATGTTATAAATGTATATAATATTTGTTGTTAGGCTTGCTTATTTTCCTAAGAGATCAGATGATGCAAGTTGAAATTGTACTATGATTCAGTAACTAATGTGTTAATTCTACAAAAGATAAGTACTGTAAACTTCACTAAATTAATAGGGAAAGGGAAGTTTTCTTTTTTTTTATATTGGAACATTTAATCTTATAACTTAGTACTGCCACTTTTGTAAAGAAATTTTTGGTTTTGAAATTGTGCACAGTAAGTCCTCCACAGTCTGCAGGAGACCCATTTCAAGACCACCAGTAGATGTTCACAACTGCAGAGAGCACCAGACCCTCAATACACTGTTTTTTCCTTCATGTATGCGTCTGAGACAAAGTTTAATTTATAAATTAAATAAATTAGGCTCCATAAGAGATTAACAGTACGTAATAATACAATGGAATGAGTATAACAGTTTACAGTAATAAAAGCTCAGTGAATGTGGCCTTTCCCACTTTAAAGTTGTGATGCCTGTAAGTGATTTTGGACCGTGGTTGACCACAGGTGACTCACTGGACAGCGGAACTGTAGATGAGGAGGGAGCTGCTCCAGTCTGCTGCGTGGAGAATTACTATAAGCGGAAGCTAAAAGAGTTACTGATTTTTCAAGGAATGAACTATAAGAGTATGGAAAAGATTTGATATTAAATAACCCAAATTTGAGTGAAAATACATAAAGTATTTTAGAATTTAGTATTTGTGATTATAAATAAGCTGTGACTATATTCTTATGAATTTTGTTGGCAGTTCACAGACCAGGCTATTAAACAGTATTAGTTACTGATTCTTTAGGTGGATATTTGGCTCAATAAAGGAAGGCTGAGGCTTTTACTCATAGCAGGCACCCAAAATTGTTTCTGAATAAATCCTTAAACCACAACAGCTTGTCTGAAGTGTGGACGTGGTCCGGATGAGGGAGTCACAGCACTTACCGCTTCTGAGACCCTTTCCCCTCAGGCAGCCGGAAGACTCACAGCTGAGACGCAGGCCTGTGAGGAAGAATGACCTCCCTCTAGCCTGTGACCACATCATGCACATGGGTTCTGACCCGAGTTGTCACCTTTTAAAGTTTCTTTTTGTGGGCTCATAGGTTTATTGTGTGATGCTTGAAGCTGGCTTTTTCATCTTTCCTCCTCTCCTTTTTTCCTTTCTTCTTGCAGAGTATAAGCAATTAATACTACTGGTGCTGTGTCAGGGTCTCCATGCACACTGCAGCTGAAAGAGTCTGTAGGACATATGAGAGCATTCATACTTACAGTTACCCAGGGAGACAGCATAAAATGAGCAGAGGGAAGGGCACGTGGAAGGAAGTCCCAAGAATACTAGCACAGGCTTCCAGTCATCACTTGGGGACATGCTTAGTTCTCCCAGCAGTGATGTACGGCAGCATGTTTGAGGAGCTGTCCTTGAAGGAAGTTTATCTGAGCCTTGGTGTCTAGGGTTTTTAATTGGGGCTGGTTACCGAGGCAGGCAGGGCCCATGTAACTGATCTTAATTACACAAAGTGGGGGTGGGGGGGTGGTGGGGATTTAGCTCAGTGGTGCCACGCCTGCCTCGCAAGCTTGGAAGGTCCTGAGTTCGATCCCAGGTACAGAAAAAACCCAACTAGTTTTACTTACGCAGACTTGTGTGTGCCATAGCAAAAATAGATGATCTCACCATAAGTGACATTGTTAGTATCTCCCATCTCTACAAACTGGTGTCTCATGGCCTTGGGCTTCACGTATTCAACACTCATCAGGCAGGATAGTCCAGAGGCTTAGAACTTAGTTGTTGGAGCCAGCCAAGGGACAGGCCTTTCTGGGGAACATGCAGGCTTTGAGCAACTCAGGCCTGCTGTGTCAGCCCCTTACTACCCCAGCATGTTGCCATTTTTTTTTTTCTCTGTTTGTTTTTTCCAGGTACCAGGGATTATATTGCCATTTTTTGTACAGAGGTGAATTAGGCCAAAAACCTTAAAGATATTAAGAAATAGGGAAGAAATACATATCACATGGAAAATTCAGTAGAAATTTCTGTAAACATGCTAACATGGAAAAGGCCTTCATTTGGTTCAGTTACTCACTGGTAGCCAGCAAGAACAATCCTGAAATGGGTGGGCCACTGTGGCCTGTTTCTTGCTTTGTGTTGCCCTTGGGCCAAGGCTTGTTTTGTAGTTTTAAATTGTTTTTAAAAAGTCAAAAGAAGAACCATGTTTTTGATACATGAGAAATTCATGAAACTTAACTTGCAGCATCCATAAACAAAGTTTTTGGGAATAAAGCCACATCTGTGGATTTTGTGCTGCGAAAGTTGCAGAGTTGAGCATTTACAACAGACCGAATGGCCTGAAGGGCTTAAATATTTACTCTGGCTGAATAAGCTTTCTGATCCTGGGTCCCTCTTCTTCAGGGCTTCTTAACATAGCATTCTCACCCTGCCTCTCTGTCCCTGACATAGCATTACTGTTTGTCATGGGAGACTGCTTGTGATAGTTTTTATTTTTGTTATTTGAGCATTGGAGTTTACAATGTTGGTTGCGTGTTTCTTTGAAGAAAATTTTTATCCTTCATGAAAATTTCAAGTATCTCTTAATTTTAAATTAATTAAAATTATATTTAAATTACTTTTATAATGAATGATGTTTTCAGACATAGTTCCTAAGAAGCCAGAATCCACTGATGATGAAGAAAAAATTGGAAATGAAGACAGCGATTTAGAAGAAGCTTGTATTTTGCCTCATGGTCCGATAAATGTGGACAAAAGGCCCATAACAATTAAATCTCCCAAGGTGAAGTATCTTCTGTGATTCTGAGATTGGTGGAGTAGAAATATAGCACACAGCAAAGGAATCTACAAAACTGTACCTTTGTGCCAAACATCTGTAGGGTAGTGAGTGTGGTTGGTTTTTATTAAAAATATTTCCCCAGTGATGCTTACTGAACTTGACTGCTGGCTTCTGGTCAGAGCAGTAGCTGGAGAAGTGTTTGCTTTTGTTTTCGGCACTCATTGCATCATTATTCCTTGCATTCATGGATTGTTAGGCATCCTTTGTTCCGGAACTGTACTGACCTCTGAGACTGTTCCTGTGAAGGATAACTTAGCTTGATGTGCCAAGTTAGCCTGTTCCAAAGTATCTTAATGTAGAGATTATAAATACACATATAAGCATATTTATAGCATAATTTTTAACCATATGTTAGTTACTAAATTTAAAATATATCAATTTAAATCTATTGGCATTATTTAATATTCAAGTAACCATTTTAGAATACATGTTCTTAGGGTGAACTGATGGTGCAAACTGTTTCTCTTTGTTAGGATAAATGGCAGCCCCTGTTGAGTACAGTGGCAGGTGTTCACAAATACAAGTGGTTGAAGCAGAATGTGCAAGGTCTTTATCCACAGTCTGCTCTCCACAGTACCATTGCTGAATTTGCTCTAAAAGAAGAGCCAGTGGATGTGGAAAAGATGAGAAAGTGCCTGCTAAAACAGGTAAAGTTTTATGAGAACATGCTTCTGCGTTGAATAATGCACAACACTGAGTTGTATGCATTGATGTTTTTCAGCTGGAGAGAGCAGAGGTTCGCCTGGAAGGGATAGATACAATTTTAAAACTGGCAGCCAAAAACTTCTTACTTCCGTCTGTGCAGTATGCTATGTTTTGTGGATGGCAAAGACTTATTCCTGAGGGCATCGATACAGGGTAAAATTTTAAAATGTGTTTTTCATAATGATGGGAATCTGTGGAACATGACATTGTGCTATTAAAGTTAAGTCTGACAGCTGGATGTGTTGGTGTGCCCCTGTAGACAGCTGCCTGGGAAGCTGAAGTCGGGGAACCGCTTGTGCCCAGGAGTTAGAGACCTGCCTGGGCAGCCTAGTATAGTGAGACCTTATCTCAAAAGAACAAGAAAAGTCTGCCAGTGTCCTAAGTAAAGGTCTTTGTCTTTGTTTGAAAGGGCACCTCTTACTGATTGTTTGAAGGATGTTGATTTGATCCCACCTTTTAATCGGATGCTGCTAGAAGTAACTTTTGGAAAGCTGTATGCTTGGGCTGTTCACAATATTCGAAATGTCTTGATGGATGCAAATGCCAAATTTAAAGAGCTTGGTAAGTTAAAAAAAAACCTGATGTTCAAAAAGATGTTCCAGGCTGGGGATTTAGTTCAGTGGTTCTGCTACCTGGCTCGGAAGCACAAGGTCCCAAGTTCAATCCCTGGTACAAAAGAAAAAAAAAGATGTTCCAGTGCATCAGCATTGTTTCATAGTTTGGCCTTAACTATGTGTTGTAGAATCTTGCAAATGCCAATTTTTGCCTTTGAGAACTTTGTAAGTTATGTTAATAATCTAAACTGCTTTTAGCTTTTTCTTATTCTAAGCAGAACTTTCAAAAATTGGCAGATGACTCAATCTTGAACTACTCTAATATAAAACTTCACATTTTTATGTGTATCACTTAACCATATACTCTAAGGTGCACGTGCCCTATATTAACACTTAGTTCCAGCCTGGTGTGGTGGCGCACACCTGTACTCCCAGCACTCTGGGAGGCTGAGGCAGGAGGATCACTAGTTGGAGCCCAGCCTGGGCAGCTTAGTGAGACCTTGTCTCAAAATTAAAAAAAAAAATTAAAAAAAAAAAAAGAGTTATTGAGATGCATGCTTGTAAACCCTAGCACCTTGGGAGGCGGAGGCAAGAGGATTGCAAATTCCAGCCCAGCCTGGGCAATTTAGGTACCCCTATCTCAAAATTTAAAAAAAAGGAATGGGGATGTAGCTCAGCTCTGACCTTAATTCCCAGTACTGCAAACAGACAGACAAACAAACAAAAACTCAACTTATTTCCTGGATAATTGGAGCATCTACAGAGAAATTCTAGCGTTGCTTTTGTGGTAGAAAAATGAAATGTAACTTAGACTGGACGTGAAAGGAGGCCCTCAAGACCAGGAAGATAGCTCTGTGTGATGTGCAGGTGGCAAGACCATGGGAGAGAAGACAGAGCTACCCTACGTCCATAGCCTGTGGAAACCTGCTGAGAAATAGAGGTTAAAAACCAAACAAGAACAAAATCCAAAACTTTAGTGCTTTCTGTATCAAGTATATTCTTATTTCCTTGAATAAGAAATGTAAAAATTAAGTGGATGCCAATGCTTGTTAGGTATTCAGCCTGTTCCCCTGCAAACTATTACCAATGAGAACTCGTCAGGACCAAGCCTGGGGACGATTCCGCAAGCTCGCTTCCTCCTGGTGATGCTCAGCATGCTCACTGTGCAGCATGGCGCCAACAACCTGGACCTGCTGCTCAACTCTGGCATGCTGGCCCTCACGCAGACCGCACTGCGGCTGATTGGTAGGTTACACTGGCTTTGGGGCTTCTGTGGAAATCTCGTGATTTTGCTTTGATTTCTGTCTTTCCAAAAAAGAAGTTTTTATGATGATAAAATACAAATAACATAAAAGCTACCTTTTAAACTGTTTTTAATTTATGATTCAGTGGTATTAGTAAGTGTATTTACAGTTTCATGCAACCATCACCACTCTCTAGTTCTAAAACCTTTTCATCACAAACTCTGTACCCATTTTTTTCTTTCTGTGCCCATTTAACAGTCATTCTTGATTTCCTTACCCTGGTCTCTGTCAACTGCAAATCTGCCTTTTCTGTGTATGGATTTGCATTTTCTGGAAATTTCATATAGAATCTTATCGAGTCACAGGTTGTGGCCTTTCATGTCTGCCTTTCACCACATCTTGGTACTTCTTTTTACGGGGGAAAAATGTTGCATTGCTTGAAGGCTGTAGCCTTTTGCTTTTCTGTTGGTGGACATCTGGATTGCTTGTTATCTTTCAACTGCTAGGGACATTTGTACACAAAAAATTATTTTTGTTTCTAGTGTTTTTGATTATATACCTGGGAGGAGAATTGCAGGGTCATTGTGTGATAATGCATACTATGTTTAACTTGCTGAGAAATTACCAGACTCCAAGTCAGTGCTGTGTCATTTGCAGTCTCATCATCTTTGGACAGGAGTTCTGGCTTCTCATTTACTGATTTTTAGATTAAGACCATCTAGTGGATGTAAAGTAGTATGTTGTGGTTTTTAATTTTCATTTCACTGATAAATGACATTGAAACTTTTTACATGTACATGTCCATTTTCCTATCTTCTTTTTTGAAATACTCATTTGCCCATATTTTGTGGGGTTTTTTGTGGTACCGAGGATCAAACTCAGGACCAGGCACTTGCCAGGCAGGTGCGGTGCCACTGAGCTGCATCCCCCGCCCTCATTTGCCCAGTTTTGAATTGGGTTGTTTGTTGTCTTTTTGTTGTTCAGTTTTAGAAGTACCAGTAAATGTATCATGTAAATATACCGAACACTGAAAGAAAAGTCCTCAAACTCTTCTAAAGTATCCTGTGTGTTAGAGCTTTGGTATCTGTAGTAGACTTTTAGCAGTTGTACTAATTGAAGATATTTCCCCCTGTTTCATGGGTTGTATTTTCTTTTTTGGGGGGGAGGGGTTTGGTACCAGTGATCGAACTCGGGACCTTGCAGGCCGCAGAAGCACTGAGCTAAATCCCCAGCCCCTGTTGTATTTTCTTTTGATGCAGAAGGTTTTAGTTTTTTTTTTTTTTTTTGGTACCGGGGATTGAACTTGGGACCTTGTGCTTGTGAGGCAGGCGGCAGAACCACTGTGCTAAATCCCCGGCCCAGAAGTTTTTAGTTTTGATGAAATTCAATTTATCTTTTTCTTTTGTTAATTGTGCTTTTGGCGTCATAGTCAGGAAACCATTACCAAGTCTAAGGTGGATGAAGATCATCCCCTCTGATTCCTTCTGTTAAGTTTTATGATTTTCTTCTATTTAGATCTTTGGTCTATTTTTAGATAAATACACTTTACACATTGTGAGGTAAGAGTCCAATGTTTTCCTCTTTGTTATCCAGTTGTTTCAGCACCATTTGCTGAAAAGACTGTTCTTTCCCCCAAAGTTGTGATATTCCTGTGAAAACTGTGTTGTCCATTGAAACGGTTTATTTCTGGACTCAGTTTCATTTTGTCTTATGTTTCTTATCATTGTGCTAGTACCACATTGTTTTGAACATTGTAGCTTTGTTGTAAGTTTTGAAATTGAGAAATGTAAGTCTTCCAACTTTGGTTTTTCTTTCTCAGTATTATTTTAGCCATTTTGGGTCCCTTCTGTTTTGTATGAATGTCAGGACTGGTTTTCCATATCTGCAACAAAGGCCTTTGGGATTTTGCTGAGGCTTTGAGGAATATTGCCACCTGGATAATACATATTAACTTACATTTTTATGGTTATCAGAGCAACAGGGGCCTCACAATTAATTAGGCGTTCCTAATTATCTTTTTTTTATAAAGGTTTGCCGTTTGCCATTAGTTCTTTAAATTCACCTGTTAAGTCACGTGGTCCTGAGCCTTTCTTCTGAGAGCTTTTTGATTAGTGATTCAATCTCGTTACAGGTATATTCAGTTTTTCTATTTCTTGTTCAGGTAATTTGTGTGTTTCTAAGGTTTTATCTATTTCATTTAGGTAATCTCATTTGTTGCCATTCATAGTATTCTTTTATAACCCTTTTTATTTTTACAATGATAGTAATTTTCCTACTTAGAATTCTGTTAGTTATTTATATCTTGTCTTTTTTTTCTTAATCTATATCCATTTGTCAATTTTGTTTTTAAAAACCAGCTGTTGGGCCGGGGATTTAGCTCAGTGGTTTTGCCGCCTGCTGCGCAAGCGCAAGGACCCGAGTTCAATCCCCGGTACCAAAAAAAACCCAAACAACCCAGCTGTTGATTTTCTTGCTTTATTGTTTTTCTCTTCTGTATTTCATTTATCTTTGATCTAATCTTCACTTTTTCCTTCTTTCTGCTAGCTTTGGGTTTACTGTTTTTATGCCGCTTTGTGTAGCTGTAGAGCTATTGACTTAGAGTTTCTTTTTTAGTGCATAAATGTATGGCACTTCTTTTGCTGGATTACATAAGTTTTGAGATATGTTTTTACACATATCAAATTATTTTCTAATATCCCTTTTCTTTTTGACCCTCTGTTAGTTTTATTATGTTTGGTTTAATTTCTGTGTACTTGTGAATTTTCCAGTTTTCCTTTTGTTATTAATTTCTAATCATTTCATTTTGGTTGGACAAAGTAACTTTTATGGTTTTTTTTCTATTATAGTTAAGTCTTGTTTGTGATCTAACGTGGTCTGTTTTGGAGAATGTTCTGTGTATATTTGAGAAGAATGCTTATTCTGGTCTTTTGAGTGGAGTGTTTTATGTCTTTGTTAGATCTCATTGGCTTACTTACAGTGTTGTTTTTTTGGATGGAAACCAGAGATATTGCAAATCCAGTGGTCCATGTCCCACTGAAAAAACAAAGTTTTCTCAAACTTTTTAAGAATTGTAGAATCCACATTGACCCACTCAAAACTGCATTAGGCCGGAGCACAGTCAGCCTTTAAGAGCCGTACATCTGGGCTGGGGATGGAGCTCACTGGCACTGTGCCTGCCTGGCAAGCACAAGGATCTGAGTTTGACCCCTGGTACCCGAAAAAATAGTCACACATCTGGTTTCTTAAGGCCTCATTAGTAACTAAGAATTACTTTAAAAAATGACAAAAGTGTGTTTTCTAGAAATTGCCTCTCTTTGTGTTGTCTTTTTTGCAGAGGCTCCTGTAAGTAAAAGTCACAGCACAAATCATTAATTTGTTATAATTTGATAACAAGTTAGTGACTTGTAGTCTGTTAACAGTACTTAGGAGTTGAATGTCAGCTAGCTCACAGGCTGCATTGTCTTTCCTGAAGACAAGTCTATATTTTCAACTTTCTCTTATCAGAATGACCTATCATTCAGAGATTACAAGCCTATGACATTTTGTGCTAACTTTATGTGTATATGTGATAAACTATCTTGAAAAAAATTCGTCCTTTTTCTTGTTATAGATGTAGTCACCATTTCCAGGGGTAGGGGTCCAGCTGTGAGGGTCTGTCTGGACTGCAACCCCTGTGCCCTCCTGGCGGCCTAGGTCAAGGCAGCCACCGAGGTGAAGAAAAGGATGTTTCTTTCCTGAAGTTTTGCTCTAGCTCTGGGAATTGATTAACCTTTTTTTAGTCTTTCTTGAAGAGAAAACAAACTTTTTACATTTTTGGCCTACTGAAGCCTACTGGGAACTGTCTGCTCTTTTTTTCTTCTTACCTGGAGGAGCAAATGAACAAACAAGAAGAATAACAAAAAAGAGTGCAGAGGACTTTGTTTTGTTCCCCTTAGTTTAGCCACTGAGGCCAGAAGTAGCCAGGGGATCTAGCAGACTGTCTCTTTGGTTAGGAATTTACTATTTCTAAGCCATTAATAAAATTTTACTTTTAGCGGACAGCAACTCAGTTCCATTGATGCTGTAAATAACTCTGCAGCCACCCAGGCACCAAATATTTGTCCTGCCTTGCTCTTCCTTCTTCAGTTACTACACAGTGGTTTTGCCGTGTTTGTTTAGGGTCTTTCCCCTGCTGCCTCTGTGAGGCCACCCCCAGGTTTGATAATCTGCCAGGAAGGCTCGCAGACAGCATGTAGTTACACTAAGGGCTAAGTTTATTAAGGGAACAGCACCCAGTAAAGTCCAGAAGAGACCAGGCTCGAGCTGCCGGAGTCCTCTCCAGTGCAGTCCCACAGGGTGCACTTCGAGCTCCCCCAGCTTTGAGGTGCGATGACCCACGAGAAGAGCTATTAGGGGAAGCTCACCAGAGACTTGATGCCGGGGTTCTCTTGGGGCTAAGCACAAGCCATGCCCTGCTGGCACACTGCAGTTTGAGCCCTCAGAGGAAACCAGGTTTCAGTCTGGACCACACTGTGCCAACACTTCAGCACGGGGCTGTGTGCACCACCTGGGGGGTGAAAAGAGCCTTCCTGGAGCCGGGTTCCCAGACCCCAGCCAGGGCCGCTCTCCACAGGTGGACAGACCGTGTCTCGGGACTGCTGCTCTCTATGCAAAATAATAATTCAAAGCTTGTTAACTTTCCGTGGTTACACGTTTAGGTGGTTATCTTTGATTTGCTGTTATAAAACATGTGATGGGTATTTTTCTCACTTAAAATCGACTTGTTCATTTGAGAGTTATAACTCCTAGAAGTAGAGTAACTTTTCTGGGCATTTTTGTATCTTTTATCTTCTGAATGTATTTATATATTTTGTCCTTTCCATTGCCTTTCTAAAATCTTAGATATAATCAATAAATTTTCTACAGTATCTGTCATATGTATTGATAAAAAAAAAGTACTTCCTGGTTTTTGTGTATTAAACAAAGGGCACTGTGGCCACTCACTGGCTCAGCTGTTGTTTTTGGTGCTCTGACAGGTCCTAGCAGTGACAATATGGAGGAAGATACTAATGCTTCTGCCCAAGGAGCCTCTGCTACAGTTTTGGAGGAAACAAGGAAGGAAACGGCCCCTGTACAGCTGCCTGTTTCAGGGCCAGAGCTGGCTGCCATGATGAAGATTGGAACCAGGGTCATGAGAGGGGTGGATTGGAAATGGGGTGATCAGGTACTCAGGGATTTAATTTACTACTTCAGCCACACGCTGGCCATCTCCTGCACATCTTGATTTATATGATATTAGGGAAAATTGGAATTGTTAGCTACTGTAATTCAGGATCTGTGAGATTGATAGATGATTAAGTGATAGATTCATGAGCAGCTGATGAGAAGCAAAGCCTACTACAGGGGACCTCACACAGAGTCAAGTTGAGGAGTGGCCGGTGGCTCAGTGTGATGTGAAGCTGGACCCAGAGTGAGAGTGAACAGGAGGCGATCTCTGAACTGGCACTGGGAGAGCTGTGAGGCAGGAAGCCCAGGTGCTGCCTCTGCGAGCCAATGGCCATGTGCCACAGAGTGCCCTGTGGGGTGTCCTGGCGAGTGGGTGGCCACCACTCCCCTCAGAGTGCCTTGCTCGCATATCTGTCAGTTGCCTGCAAACAGGCAGCACTTACTGGGGTGCTAGATCAGTCCAGGCAGTGTTCACCTTGCTTTGTCGCAGTGATTAGAGGAGTGAGAGTGTGTGAGGACAGGTAGCAGCATCATGTACACTGCGTTCTGCCCTTGAAACGGGAGCTGGAGTGTCTTCTGAGGCATGAGGGAAACGTGAGAGAGAGAATGTGGAGGTACTGGGACTTGTTTCAGGTTTTCACTCTTGCGTAGCCCCCAGGATTGAAGGGGTCAAGTAAAAGTCTGCCGGGACCTGTCTCTGCCTTTGCTCAGAGAGTGCCCTGATTGAGAGGATGCTTCCTCCCCTTATTTCCAGGGGAAAGGAGTATAAGCGTGTTATTTCAGGGCATTGAACTTGAAATGATCAGAGTTACAATTTGCACATAAGTTGGGGCCATCTGCGACTGAAGTCTGTGTGTGGTGATGTAGCCCCTTCCCCGTGGCAGTGTCTGTGTGCAGGTCTCTGTCGGATGGGTCATGGTGGGCGGGGGCAGGACTCAGTCCCCCTTCACTGGTCTTTATTTTGGCTTTTGCAGGATGGGCCTCCCCCAGGCCTAGGCCGTGTGATCGGTGAGCTGGGAGAAGATGGGTGGATCAGGGTCCAGTGGGACACGGGCAGCACCAACTCATACAGGATGGGGAAAGAAGGAAAGTATGACCTCAAGCTGGCAGAGCTGCCGGCATCGGCACAGCCTTTGGCAGAAGACTCGGACACAGACGATGACTCTGGTGAGTGAAGGCGTCCAGTTCAGGGCAGTCTGGTGAGTGGTTTAAGGCTGACTGATTTTCCTCCGGCAGATGTCATCTGCAGGCGGTGCCTTGGGTGTGGGTGTAATTGCTGGCCCGCCCGCAGTTCCGGCCACTGCCGCAGCCGATTCCAGGGCAGGTGCACACAGCAGCCAGGGAACCTTCAGCCCCACAGAGCTAACTTCTGAATTTACTCCTCAGCCTCCACCTCTGCCTTGGGAGCAGAATGGGAAGACAGACGTGGCCTCGATGCGAGGGCTTGTGCGGTTTGTGCTGAGCCCCTGTCTGACGGGGCCAGTCATGGCAGGGTGGGTTCAGCATGGCCCCAGGCTTTGTTGGGGCCCTCTGCCTCCTTCTCTACCAGGTTTGGAGTCTGCAGAGCGGGGACCTGTGTGCCCTCCTTCATCTCTCTCTTCAGAACACCTCGAATAATGTGGAGTTAGCACTTTATCACAACCCCCCCCCCCCCCGCCCTGCCCCGCCCTGCCCCGCCAGAACACAGAGGGGAGAATTGGGAGGTGGACTCAGAAAGTTTGATCTGCTCTAAGGAAAGCCCAGGTTGTGGGAAGAGGGCTTCACGGCATGTTTTAGATGTGTGTGAAAGACCCCACGGTGAAGTGAACGTATGGATGAAGCTTCACACTGCTCGCTGCAGTGAGTGCACCCGAGAGGCCAGAGCTACCTCGCAGGGCTCTGTGTCCGGTATCCTGAGTGCCACCAGGCTTCAGAGACTGCTGTAACCAAGCAGATGAAACCTGCAGGGTCGTTCAGGGGAGGGCAGTGGCATGGAGGGCGGGAGCCCCAGGGCCCATTAGTGAAGCACGTGGTCCCCAGCAGTGTGGTCCGGCTGCCGTCTCAGTGCATCTGACCTGTACGTGTTTCAGAGCAGGACTGTCCCCTCCTCTGCCTGCTCACCAGGGGAAGACGGCCCGGCTCTGCCTGGGAGCTGTCCTTGCTGAGGAGTTGGTGCTTGGGCAGGGGTGGCCATGTCACAAAAAGGTGGCCCCTTGCTCCACAGACAGTTTCATTGGACATGGAAGGGGCTGGTCGCCCTGCCCCACAGTTGTAGGTGCTTTCCTCTGGCCACATCAGGGCCGGCTCCTCAAATCAGCCTGGCATCTCATAAATTGCCTTCCTTGTCTTGTCTCCGTATTGGGGATTGAACCCCAATACTTCACATTGAACTACAGCTCCAGACTATCATTAAGTTGCCCAGGCTGGGCTTGAACTTGTGACCCTTCTGGTCTCTGCTTCCCAGAGTGCTGGGTTACAAGTGTGCCACACCACGGCCAGTTGTGAGTTGTCCTAAAGAAACAAAGCCTTGGAATCGTTCCTGGGCTTCTGAGGTATGGGGTTAGGTTGTTTTGTTTTTTTTTTTTGGTTAGGTTGTTTTTTTAAAAATTGTATTTTCGAAGTCTCATTTTCTTTGAGCCAGTTGGGAAGAGCAATGGCCAGGGCAGCTGGGCGCAGCGGTGTGTGCTTGCAATGCCGCCTCCTTGGGAGGGCCACTGGCGTCAGGGGCTTTGGACCTCTCTGCACCACACAGGGAGCTCTGCTGTCTTAAAATGGAAATGGTCAGGGCAGACGTTTAGTGCCTCCTTAGATCTGTCTTTTATACTTAAGACCTTCCCTTTCCAAAGTGAAAAAGAAGGATGCAGAATCTGTGCATTCCACCTGATTTTGCTGTGAACCTAAAACTACTGATAAAAAGTCTTTAAAAATAAAAGAATGTGATATTAAATCCCTTAAATTATGTGCAGAACCACCTTCCAATTTTATTTGGGTGTAGAGTTTCTTATTTTAATTGTCTTTTTCAGAAGCCGAACAAATTGAGAAGAACATTCACCCCACGGCAATGATGCTGACTAGCACTGTTAACTTGCTGCAGACTCTGTGTCTCTCCGTGGGAGTTCACGCTGAGATCATGCAGAGCGAGGCCACCAAGACTCTGTGTGGACTGCTGCGAATGTTAGTGGAAAGCGGAACAACGGACAAGACATGTATGAATGAATCATTGTGGGCCCAGAGTGTCACTAGCAGGGGGCTGTGAAGTTGTCAAGTTCGTGTGTATGTGGGCAAGGTGGATGTGCGTGTGAGCGCCTGCATTTGGTTGCTGTGGCTGCTGTCACAGTCCTGTGAGGCAGGTGGCAGACACAGCAGGGAATCTCAGCAGGGCTGGTTCCCTGTGGCCCTAGGGCTCTCTGCTAGTGTTTGGTGGCTTGCTGGTGACCTTTGGCATTCCTCGGCCTGCAGTGCCTCTCTCTGATCTCTGATTTCATGCTCACGGGATGTCTACTCTGTTTAGATTCACTTGTTTTTTGGCAGTACTGTGGATTGAACTCGGCCTTTGGACTACACTACATCCTGAGCCCTTCAGAAAAGACTTTGCAAAATGTATTATTATTTTAAATTTTGAGAAGGGTCTTGCTAACTCACTAAGTTGCTCAGGCTGGGCATGAACTTGGGACCCTCCTGCCTCAGTCTTGCAGAGTGCTGGGAGTGCAGGCGTGCGCCACTGTGCCCAGCTCACGTTTCCATTTATTAAGAATGCCAGTTAACCTCATCCAAGCTGATTACAGCTGCAGTAACCCTGTTTCCAAGCAAGGTCACCTTCCTACAGTATAAGGGCCAGTGCTTCACCATAGGGACTTTGCAGGGACTGTTCCGTCTGTAACACTGGGTTCAGATAACACATTTATTCTCAGAATTCTGGACGCCGTAAGTCTCAAGGCAAGTTGCCAGCAGGGCTGCGCTCTTCTCATAGGCTACAGGGCAGGGTCTTCCCCGGAGCTTCTGGTGGCCCCAGGCTTCTTTGGCGATGGCTGCTTCACTGCAGTCTCCGCTTCTGTCTTCACATGGCCTCCTCCTCTGGGTCTGTCTGTGTCCTTTCCTGTCTTAGAGAAATCATTTGCTGGATTTTTGGTTCATTCTACTCCAGCATGATGTCATCTCAATTCTTAATTATACCTGGAGATCCAAATATGGTCGTACCCTTTAAGGTTCAGAATGAATGTCAGTTTTGGGAGGTACACATTTTAATCTGTTAAGTATGTGAGTGCTTTCCCATGTAAGTATGTGGGGTATGAATTGGAGAAATGGGGTGCGTGTGTGTGTATCTGAAAGTGTGTGTGAGAGAGTGGTTGGGTGTATCTGGTGGAAAGTGAGCATCTGTAAGTGTGAGCATATGTGTTTCAAAGTATGGTTGTGTGAACATGTGTGTTAATGCATGGGAGTGGTGTGTGCTTAGATGTCAGTGTGTTATGAGTGTGAGAGAATGTTGATGATTGGTGGGTGAGAGTTTGGAGTAGGAAGTAGAATGTTTGAGTCTGTCAGCAATTATGTGGGTATACATGTGAGTACATGTATGTGAGTGGGTGTATGTGAGTGTCCATACCTGCATCTGCATCTGCATCTGGGTGTGCGTAAGAGGCTATGTCGGTCCACGTGTTAGATTACAGTGTGTGTGGGTACTCCAGGCCTATGGTGGTGTGGCAGTTGTGTGATTATGAGTATGTGACAGTTGTTTGAGAGAGAGAGGGTATGAGATTTGAGTATGCAGGAGCGAGTGAAGGTGTACTGCTGAGTGTGTGGATGTGAGGCCAAGCATGAAGGAATGAGCGTATGTTGGGGTATATCGTGTATATAGGTGAGAGTGTTCTTGTGAATATGAGTGTGTCATTGTGAAAACATAAGTGATTAATGTCTGCTCCAGTGTGAAAGTGTGTGAGAGGATGTCAGCATTTTGAGTGTGTCACTGAACAAGGAGGAGGCTGTGGTAGTACAGTTGTGAGAATGAAGTGAGAAAGTGACCTCTTATGGGGGGTTTGAGTGTAGATAGATGCGTGTGACAGTGGGTGTGAGTTCGTCTGAATAGTTGTGTAAGTATGTGTGAGCTTTTGGTGGCTATGTGTGACTGGGAGAGAGGGAATGTGAGGGCCCTGAGTGTGTGTTGGTAACCATGTGAGTTGGTCTGGGTGAGTGTGCCGAGGGAGTGTCAGTGTGTGTGTGTGTGTGTGTGTGTGTGTGTGTGTCTTGTGCTGGAGGAGAGCCTGGAGCGTGAAGCTGGCTGGGCAGTGGGGAAGGCAGGCTGCTCCCGTGTGGCAGGGCCCTGGGGCAGCTCTACTTGGGGGCACACCTCGCAGCGTGGGGAGGAGTGGAAAGGGCACGCAGCCTGAGTGGACATTAGTGAGCCAGGTCCGATGTGGTCCTGTTCCTGCAGCATCACTGTGTAAACCTGACCAAACCCTCACACCTGCTGAGTTAGTGCAGACTTCTCAAACTTGCCCTGGGAATTCACAGTGCAGACTAAACATACTGAGATCACGGGGATATTTAAAACACGTGAGATTTAAAAACTAAAGTAGGTGCATGTCACCAATTAATGCTATTAGAATTTAGGTCATTTTGTTATTTCCTAGAGACCATAAGTAAATGAGAGGCACTGATGTAGTTTCGAGTTACTACGTGTACTTTAAAGGCTTAGAGATGCTGTGAATTGTTTCTTGAGGTAGCCTAAAAGCCATCTCCCACTCCTTGCGCACTGCATATGCCCCACTGTGATAAATTTGTGAAGTAGCTTAGTGTCAATTAAAAATAAGGATTGTGCTCACAGTACTGTTTTTAGAGGCTTGGTGCCAACCATGTGTGTCTTTTCCCGGCAGCTTCTCCTAGCAGGCTGGTGTGCAGGGGGCAGCACCGGAGCTGGTGCACGCTGGGCTTTGTGCGGAGCATTGCTCTCACCCCGCAGGTGTGCGGGGCCCTCAGCTCCCCGCGGTGGATCGGGCTGCTCATGAAGGTCGTGGAAGGGCACACGCCCTCCACTGCCACATCACTGCAGAGACAGGTAACGTGCTGCCAGGCAAGCCCGGCCCGCTCCGCCCCTGCACAGGAGTGCTCCCGGGGCTCACATGGGGCCTTCTTCGGTAGCGAGGGCAGGAAACAGCAGAAGTAACATGAAGTGGCTCTTCTGCAGAGAAGCAGTTGAAGGTCTTGATTGCTTGTAGCTGTATAAGTTACCAACCAGTCCACTTGCCTTTCTGCTAAGGGATTAAATTCTACATATATTCTCTTCTGCCTCACCAGAGTGGTAGTGTAATAGTTTTCAGAAGAATTAAGTTAAAAGAACTGTTTTTAAATTAAATGTATGCATTTATAATGTAGTTTTAAAAATGATGATCCTTATCATTAATTGATTAAATAAGTATTAGTTTCACATGATTAATTGTGTTATAGCACTAGAAGTAAAAAGAAAAATCTGTAAACCCATAATCTATCAGATAGTGACTTTTGTTAAAGCATGTCGCTTAATTCTCTGACCAGATTTTAGCTGTGCACTTACTGCAAGCAGTCCTTCCATCGTGGGACAAGACGGAGAGGGCGAGGGACATGAAGTGCCTTGTGGAGAAGCTGTTTGGCTTCTTGGGCAGCTTGCTCACTACTTGCTCTTCTGATATCCCATTGCTCAGAGGTGGGTGGCTTTCCTCTCCCTGTGGCTCCCGGTGCAGGACAGTGTGCATGTGACTTCTCTCTGCTTGTCCTCAGAGTCCACGCTGCGGAGGCGGAGGGCCCGCCCGCAGGCCTCTCTGACTGCCACACACAGCAGCACGCTGGCCGAGGAGGTGGTGGCGCTGCTGCGCACCCTGCACTCTCTGACCCAGTGGAATGGGCTTATCAACAAGTACATCAACTCCCAGCTCCGTTCCATTTCCCACAGCTCTGTGGGAAAGCTGTCGGAAGGGGTACGTTCCACGGTTTCAGATGAACTTGGTCATTCTTGTTTTGGTGGTGGTGGTGGTACTGGGGATTGAACCCAGGGCCTTTGCCCTTGCACTGAGCTATGTCCCCAGACCTTTTTTGAAATTTTGAGATGGTCTCACTTAAGTTGCTAAGTTGCCCAGTTTGGGCTCCAACTTGGAATCCTCCTGCCTCAGTCTCCCAGGGTGCTGGGATTGCAGGTGTGCATCACCGCACTCAGCAATCTTGGTCCCTCTCCCCTCCTGTGCCGGGGACTGAACTCAGGACCTTGCGCTTGCGAGGCAGGCACAGTGCCACTGAGCTACATCCCTAGCCCCAAGCTCGGTTAATATTTGTGGCATGTGAATTTTACTTTTAAATTATCTATCTAAACACTGTGTATTTTATTTAAAGACATATGCACAATATTTTAATGGAAATAATTATTGAAGAAATTAATATGAAAATTAGTTCAGAAGCCTGCCATGCTTGCACATCTCCGTCATCCTAGCTAATGGGCCTGGGAGTCCAGGGTCGGTGTGGGCAACACAGTGAGACTTCATCTCCCAAAGAAATAGCAAAAATTGCGTTGCGTTGTGAATTAATTTGTGGGAGGGAGGCTCTGGACGTCCCTTGTTAAGCTTGCCGTTTGCCGTCCACACCAGGCCCAGTTGGAGGACTACTCTCCCGTGCCCGAGAACCCTGAAGTGGGGGGCCTCATGGCAGTCCTGGCGGTGATCGGGGGCATCGATGGCCGCCTGCGCCTTGGAGGTCAGGTCGTGCACGATGAGTTTGGAGAGGGCACCGTGACCCGCATCACCCCGAGGGGCAGGATCACTGTGCAGTTCTCTGACCTGCGGATGTGCCGTGTTTGCCCGTTGAATCAGCTGAGACCAGTAGGTGAACTGAGCAGTACCACTTGCTGCCAGAGCTGCCTTCTCACGTGAGACCCTGCGGAGCTGGGCTCTGTGTCGCCTTCAGGAGCACAGGCCCCTTCCTGCCTGTGCGGGCTGTGCTCCCGGTCTCACAGGGAAGGCAGAGCAGTGGCTCACCTGTCGCCTTTTAGCCCCAGGACATCAGTGCTCTATAAGCCACTTTTAATTATGTTTAAATGAATTTATTAAATTCATGTTCTATTAAGAACTCAGTTTAAAAACCTTAAAATGATTCTCATAAGGAATAGTCTTTTTCACGTAGATAATGCTTGCTAATTAACCATGTTGGTGACAAGACTTTCTTAGCAGCTGCTGTGAGTTAGGAGCGCACAGGGAAAGTGAGCAATTTACATTATTTTGACGTGACCCAGAGGTGGTTTCACTGTATCTTTATATAAAATACTGTTTTGGCTTATTTTTTTTTTAATTTTTGCTTTTTAAAGGAAAAATGACTGCAATTTTATTCAGGCACATTGAATTTATAAAAATTCATTTTTTTTTTTTGTTACCGGGGATCGAACTTGGGACCTTGTGCTTACCAGGCAGGGGGCGGAACCACTGAACTAAATCCCCAGCCCTATATTATTCTTTTTTAAAAAGGAAAAGCATACAGAAAAAGTTACAACCTCCAAATGAACAAACAGTAAATTTTAAGAAGGAAAACAAAAGAATCGTCTTTGATCACCATGGAAAGGACTTTTTGCTGTAGAAACTTAGAGGGAAGAAAGTATGTAATTATTTATCCTTTCCTGTATAAATTGGCAAATCTCAGATCTCTCTAAGTAGCTGTATTTGGCTAAGTAAAGCTCTTTTTTTGTTCCAAACTTTTTGTTTTTTTTGGTACCAGGGATTGAACTTGGGCCCTTGCACTTGCGAGGCAGGCAGCAGAACCACTGAGCTAAATCTCCAGCCCTAAAGCTCTTCTTTTTTAAAAAAAATTTTATTTTATTTTACCCCGCTCCCCCAGCCCCCTCCCCTCCCTCTGTACAAAAGCTTTGTTTCCATTTTTTAAAATTATTATTATAGGAATATATGTTACAGAGTATTTGAAATGTATAGAGCATACCTAAGAAGACAGAAACTGCCATGCTGATGTAATTATCATAATTATCGGTGCCCCAGTAGTAAAGGAAAGGGTGATATAGATCACATTTTTATAGATATGCCTTTATCTTGTATTAGTATGGTGTTGTAAAATTTGCTCTCAGGTTGAAATGACTAGGTCATTGTGATGTTTCTGAGGTAAGACTCGGACGCTTTCACTTGTTGATCTCCTGGCCACACCTGACGGTTTCTGTGCCTTCTCTAGCTCCCTGCAATGGCTTTCAGTGTGACCAACCTGCCCTTCACAGAGCCCATGCTGTCTGTCTGGGCTCAGTTGGTGAACCTTGCTGGAAGCAAACTGGAAAAGCACAAGATCAAGAAATCACCTAAGCAGGCCTTTGCAGGTCAGTGTGTGGTGCTTCTTGGTGGGAGAGCTGCAGCCTTAGCCTAGCACTGCCTGGATGGTGTGTGCTTCCTGCTGAGATCCTGGGTCCCGTGGGCTCACGGTGTGTTGGCTGAGTTGGACCGTGTCCTGTGTGTGGTGTCAGCCTTTGACTCTGTGTCCGGAGCCAGTCTCAAGGGCCTCGTCACTCACCCCTTTCCTCAGGGCCAGTGTTTGTGCTGAGCAGGTGTCTGTTCCTTGCTCTGTGTTTACTCTCCAGAGCCTGATCTGTGGCTTGGTCATGCACTGCCTGTTCAGTGCCGGCTCTGTGGGACCTTCATATCCGTTCTGCCTTCCCTTGTGTGCACAGTGGGAGAAATGAGACTGTGTCTGTTCTTACTTAAACTCTTCTTCCTTTGGGTCTAGAATACTGCTCCTATGATTTTCCTTTTCCTTGCACCTCAGTATTCTTTTTTCAATGGTTTTTTTTTTTGGTGCCTGGGATCGAACTCAGGACCGTGCACCTGCGAGGCAGGCGGCGGCACCACTGAGCTAAATCCCTGGCTTCCCTGTTTATTCTTTACACTCTGGACATCCTTGTGGTTTTACCATAACTTCTGACTCATTCTGCTCATTGGAGTTTCCTCCCCTAACCTCTTCCTGCTGGTGCACCATTTTTATAACAACCCACAACACTGTATCTTCAGTTTGCAGACCTGACTGCAGGGCCCATGCATGTGATTGTAGCATGTCCAGAATTCGGTCCACCTTCTCCAGTAACCTCCCTTTTCGGTCATGCTGAACAAACCTGCCTGCCCACCTGTTGGTCAGGCTCAGGCCCAGGGCCCCGACTGCTCCCTCACCCTGCGTTCCCCTGCTGTCTCTGAGATCTCTGCCTCACCTCGCTCAGGCCTGCACATTCTGTGGCTCCCTTGGTCTGCTCTCAGCTGGCCATGCCTGACTGCACATCGCCAGATCAGAGAGGCTTCATCAGTTAAAAGGCTGGCTGAATCTGATGAAAGTTTCTCCGAGGAAATCTTACCAGAAAGCATGAAAGTATTCTGTTAGTAATATAGTCATCTAGTTGAAATTGTAGCCATTTGAGGAGCAGTTGACCCTGCTAATCGTAGCTGTAACCTGGTTCTAATCCTCACTGCAGCTTGTTGAAGTAGGTGCTTGGAGAGCAGGGCAGGGGGAAGGCCAGGGAGTGGAAGATGTCTACCCAGGTCCGTTTCCAGAGCAGGACGTGGCTTAGCTCTCCACTCAGAGGTAGCACAGCTGGTGAGGAGGAGTCCAAGGAGGCTGTGTGGTTCTTACTGAGTTCTTTCATTCCTTAGGACAAGTAGACTTGCATCTACTGCGGAGCCAGCAGTTGAAGCTGTATATACTGAAAGCAGGGCGGGCACTGCTTTCCCACCAGGATAAACTGAGGCAGATCTTGTCTCAGCCAGCTGTTCAGGAGACTGGAACTGTTCATACAGGTATCTTTTTATTTTTATTTTTTTTTCAAGAGTAGGAAAAATTTATTGAGAGAAAGAAAGCTTCTGCCTAAGAGAGACAGAAGGGGGACTGGAAAGTGGGTTGCCCATGAGCCCCACGGTTCAAATATGTTTTATACAGCAAAGCCATGTGGTGAGGTGGGTACAAAGTGGGGCAAAACTAAAGACCCATGGAAATTTACAAGGTGGGCATGAGGGGACAAAACCATGACCAACCAATAGGATTACAAGTACAGTCACCCAGGTGATATTGATTAAATGGGGGTCAAATGGGGGAGCGAGTCACTAGGAAGCGTACAAGGATTTTCAGTAGGGGTGGGGGTCAGGGATATTTCCTGGAGAGGCTGGGTTAGGACCTGGGCCCCCCACCCAGGTGACTGATACCTGTTTAGAATGTCAGTCACTGGTGTTCATCCTACGTGGGTGGGGTAGTTTCTCTCCTTCTACAGTGCTGGCCTTCAGTGAATGTGTCTTAATTGTCCTCGGTGTTGGCTCCTCCTGGAATGGCCCTGTCTGACTGCCTACAGGATACCTAATTAACTTACCTGTCTTCAGTATTCCCCCCTCTGAAGAAGGACCCCTAACTGGTGTGTGGGGGCACAGGGCGAGGACTGTCCTGGCTGCTTCCAGCTGAAGAGGGTCATATTTGTCATCAGCAGTTAATTACTCTACAGAGGGTCTGTCTAAAGGCCCTCCATAGGTGCCAGGGATTGTCATCGTGGTAGCCGTACAGCTTTGAGTCTGGAATAGCCAAAGAAACAGTTAAGAATACAGGGGCCAAATTACAAGGTCAGCAGGATTGCTATGAATATGGCCAAGAAGGGTCGCCCCTGGGAGGAACTAGCAATAGCCTCCCACAAAGAGGATAAGGAGAAGGTCCAGGAGACTTCAAAATCCAACATAGAAGTCGTATTGTATAGTTTAGCCATCATGAGCTGTTTACAAGGTCGATCTGGTGGATCTCAATAAAAGAAGTCTAGCACATGGGTCATTGGTCCCATTTGTGTGATTGCTTGGAGCTTGGCAGCCTCTAGGCAAGAATAAACAAAACTTAAGAAATTAGAGCACGCATAATCTACGCATGAGCACCCTGGAATGGAAGGGCAGGGTGGGGAGAAGGCCACACTTAGAAACTGAAGTAGTGATTGTAACCTGCCGGCTCTTAGATTCTTTTATTGATAAGAGGTTATCTATAAGTCTGATATTTTGTCATAAGTCTCTCTAGTTTCAACTGTAAGAAGAGACAATTTGAAGAACAAATTTCACTACAAAATATAAAACTCTAGCTGAGCTCTTACAGATTTTACCATAGATTGTTTTCTAGTGATCCATAATCATGGTCAGCTACTGGTAGAGCTGGAAACTGCCAGAAGGGGTCAGTGACTGGAGCCCCTTTTAATATCTAGCTTTATTACTATGGCATTGTTTTATACCTCTTTTGGTTATTCTTTTCTGCTGGGTGTTTAAGACCAAGTTAAAGTGAGACCTGTGTCAATCAGTATGAACCTCTTGCTGTCTATCAAGGTCAGTTAAGTCTCCTCAGGCGTTACTGTGGAACCATGGATAGAGCCTCTCAGCTCCTCAATCTGCCAGCCGTCAGGATGGGTCACGGCCTTGCTTGACCATGTTACTTTCAGTGAAAGCACGGGAGATCTTTCCCTCTTGGTGACCCTCCTTTGACACAGGGTACCTTTGTCCTCTGGTGCCCAGCAGTCTCCCTACTCATTCAGGTATCTTTTTAAAGAAAGTACCTACTGATTTGCAAGAGAGATCAGTAACCTGACCCCTGCTCTCAACGGCTGTGAATGCAGTTGTCTCCTCAAGGGGACGGTGCTTCTCTTTTGTTCTTTTGAAATGGTCTCCCTGGGTATTTTGGACTGGCCTTGAAGTTTGATGTACTTTGAGCCACTTATCCTGAGGGGATTTGTTACATGAAAAGCCATAAAGATGGCATGTTTATCAGTCCCCGTCATAGCTTCTTTTTTCGTATTGCTTTTATATCGAAGAAGTGGAGACAACAGGATCTCATTGTTATGTAGTGTGTCCATGCGGTGGCGTACCATGGTGCCATTTGAAATGAAGACACATGTGCTATGGTTAGTGCTATGGAAACAGGAAAACAGTGAGTGAGTAAACAACGAAAGCTGCATTGCTATGTCTGTGTATTTATAGACATACCATAGGTTCAGCTCTTTAGCAAAATACTGACGTTAACGTTTGAATGCTGGAACTTAGGTTGATTTTCTTTTCTTTGTATTTTTCTATATTGAGTTTTCTAGAATGAGCTTGTATCATTTTTCATAGAAATAAATTTTTTGATGATTGATCATAATGTCTTAAAACAGTAATGAATGACATTTTGCTAAGCATTAAGGGGAGATAGTGGTTGATTGTGATCGTCACGGTAGGGTTGCGGTGGCAAAAGAGAATGCGGCAGATGGCTCTGTCACTGTGTGAGGCCTGTGTGCTGTGAGATGTGAACGCAGTTCCCTAGGCATCGCAGCGGCAGGAGCAGGTGGCCTTTCAAGGGTGTGGCAGACAGATGCTGGGTGACAAGGAGTCACCATGGAGGAGTCACAGGGAGCACAAATAAAGACAGTGCGCCTTTGGAGAATATGCAGCAACTCTGCTTTGCTTCAGCTCAGGCTTTATTGAATGGTGGGGCTGGAGCTGGAGAGGTTAGCTGGCTGCCTTTAGAGCAGGTGAAGCTTGAGGCTGGCTTGGATAGGTGGGGTGGGAGACTGTGTGACAGGTGTTGATAGCAGGGCTGATTAAAGTACTAATGAGGCATGGTAATATTGGAAATCCAAGACAGGGGAAGGGAGAATTGTGCTTGTGTCAGGTGACAAGGTGCTCGCCAAGGGGAGGCATGAAAAGTGGAAAGAAGCTTCGGTAGAAACTGTAATGGAGCAGCCTGATAGGTAGTAACTGGAAAACCAGCAAAAAGGCAAAGATGCTGACGTTTTAATCTTGAGTTATGGAAAGAGGAGTAAGTAAGACATGTTTAAAAGAAATTAGGAAGTCCAGTGGAATGTGGAGTGTTTGGGCTTGCTTATTTCTGAGTCTTAAAAGGAGAAAGTATTGTGAAAATATTTTTAAGCCTACTGAGTATGAGAGAAATTGATCGGAAATGAAAGATTGATTCAGTAGTAGAGAGGTTAAGAACTTTGAAGATACTGATCACTGCAGAGATGAGGGAGCAGGAATCTGTGATAGCCCGATGGCCTGTGAGCAGTAATGGCACAGCTGAGTCAGGGTTATCGACTGTGCCTTGGGCAGAGCATGGGCTCCTGATGGAGTATCTACAGCAGGGATGCACAGATGACAGCAACACCTGCTTTTGTGAATGAATTGTACAAGAACACAGCCCAGCCATGGTTTATACTTCGTCTCTGGCTGCCTTTGCTCTGTAGTGGCAGAGAGGAGTAGTTATGACAGAGACCACGTAGCCCATAATCCTGAGGTATTTACTGTCTGCTTCTTAAAGAAGACTTCCAGTCCCTCTGGTCTAAATGGTTAGTTGAAGCTGTTAGCAAACAGAACCTTCAAATGCAAAAAAAGCACTGTGAATCCTGTGCATTTGTCCACAGGGCTGTGGATGTCAGTGGGACTGTGGTGAGCAGAATCTGAAAGGCCTCATGTGAGGCCACTCACCAGTCACCCTGACCATTGACACACTGGGAGTCGGTGTTATGTGGGGACCTGGACAGGCTTTAGCGGGAGAAGGCAGAGCTAGAAATACCCGTACGGGATGTGACTGTAACAGGAGTGCCTGGCACCATTAGCAAACATGAAGGATGAGGTAGAAGAATTGGACTGAGGGCAGGAATCTGGGAAATAACTTTTGTTGGCTCTAAGAGACAGATGAACAAATGAAGGACAGAGGTCAGAACGCAGGGAATGGAAAATCCTGTAGAGCCTAGTTTTTGTTTGATATCTGAGCCTGAAGATTTTGATTATCTACTACCTAGTAAAACAATAATTAGACCTGGTTTAAAATGCTCATTGCATTCTCTTTAATAATGAGGTGTTGCCATTGGAAATTGAAGGTACATACTCTGTTTCTAAATTCAGATGATGGAGCAGCTGCATCCCCTGACCTTGGGGACATGTCTCCAGAGGGGCCACAGCCCCCTATGATTCTCCTACAGCAGTTACTGGCTGCAGCCACCCAGCCATCTCCTGTGAAGGCCATATTTGATAAACAGGAGCTTGAGGTACACTCACATAACCTTGATGATAACCCAATGTATTAAATTGTGAATGACTTTTCTCCTAGATGTGTATTTCCTTAAAAATATATTCTGAGTTTTAAGTGATATGCCAGATAATAATTATGACTAGTTCACCTTCAGCTATTCTTGTGCGTAGTTAGCAGAAGTTAATACTGTAGTAGATAAAGAAGTCTAAAGTTAACATTATTTTGGACATGTGTAAATTATCTGAATAAATAACTGGGTGCAGCATGAGTTAAATACTCACACATGCAAAGGGGGATCTTTTCCCAGGAAGTGTTGTTGTAGAAAGGGACCCACTAGGTCAAGCCATATTGCACCTGTCATTTGTTCCCGAAGCCTTGCTTGGCCATGCTCTGTTGCTGCAGGCCCTCGGCCCTACCTGTGCAGCAGAGCATCTGAAGGTAGCAGTGAGGCTGTACAGTGTGGGCTACAGGAAATTCCCGAGTTCATGATTCCCTCCCTCCCTTCTTCCCTCCTTCTCTGCCCCCCGCCCCCCATTTGCAGTACGTAATGATTACTTTCATCCTGGGAAGTTGATACGTGTACATAAGACATCTTAATTTTTTTTACTTCTTCCCCTCTTCTCCCTCCTCCCTCCCAGAGTTCATAATTCTTATCAGCAGAGGGCTCTGTTTTGCTTCCCACATGGTGATTTTCCCTGTGAATTGGTGGTCCATGGAAGAGTCCTGTGTTCATTCTGGCCCATGTACAGAGGGAAACACTGGTGCTTCACGCTGGTCGGCAACACAGGGCCTGGTTATGGTGGGGCCTTTTCTCCCTGCCCCTTTGACTCACTCCATCCAGGCTTGGGGACGCTGTGACATTCTTAATGTACACTGGTACATACCTGGATAATTTACACTAGGCTCTGTGATAAAGGACTCAGGAGTTATTTGATCACCACATTTGTTACTTCACTAAACTAGGAAACTTTGTGTTAATGTTTTTGACATTTTATAATTCATTTAAAATATACCAGTGTAAATCTGGGCTTCCTGCACTTCTGTACTGCAGTTCTGAGTGGACATTGGTCATACATGTTTTGTGAGTGTGTAAGTTAGGTGAGGGCGCTGGTACCGACTTCCACACCCCTCTTGCCTGCCCAGGCTGCTGCTTTGGCTGTGTGTCAGTGCTTGGCTGTGGAGTCCACTCATCCTTTGAGCCCAGGCTTTGAAGACTGCAGCTCCAGTGAGGCCACCACGCCAGTCTCCATGCAGCACACCCGCCTGGCCAGGGTGAAGAGGCGCAAGCAGTCGCCTGTGCCTGCTCTGCCCGTTGTGGTGCAGCTCATGGAAATGGGCTTTCCTCGCAGGAACATCGAGTTTGCTCTGAAGTCACTCTCTGGTGCTTCCGGGAATGCATCTAGCTTGCCTGGTACCGTGCTTTCCTTTTTGGAGCTTGTTTGTGGTTCACATTTTAGCGCTGTCGGTCTTCATGGTGGCCTGTGTGTGTTTGCGTTTAGGTGTGGAGGCCTTGGTTGGATGGCTGCTAGACCACTCCGATGTGCAGATCACAGAGCTCTCAGACGCAGAGACAGCCTCTGATGAGTATTCAGACGAGGAGGTGGCGGAGAGTGTGGAGGGTGCAGCCTACTCTCTGGTCAGTCCCCGCACGTGCCCTGCCGTCTGGTGCTCTGAGCACTGTTTCCCCTTACCTCTGTCACTTAGGAGAGCCAGCTGTGCCTCCTGTGGGCTGTCCCTGAAGACTCGCCACGGTTCTGCTGGCACAGAACAAGGCTGCCTGTTTTGGTATTGAAGTGCGCATTGGGTTTTCTAGATTGTGATTTCTTTAAAAGAGACCCTTGTTCAAACATCTAATGGTGTTGTGTAGCCATGAGAAGTATTTCATTAAAAAGTCATGTTTTTTGATGACCCGCTTCTCACCAGAGTAAAGCGTTCCATAGGATTCATTTGGAAACCTTAAAACTTTTCTATACTTTCAGCTTTGGAGACTCATCTCTGCTTACTGTACTATTGGCTTTAGTATTTTTATTTATTTATTTATTTTTTGGTACTGGGGATTGAACTCGGGTCCTTGAGCTTGCAAGGCAGGCGGTGGAACCACTGAGCTAAATCCCCGGTCCTGGTTTTAGTATTTTTAAAATGATCACTTTTATAGGGAAGGCATTGCATTTATATTTTATAGATTTAACAGACTTCTTTTGCTTAAAGTAGGTTTTTCTGGTTCTCATTTTCTTCTTTTTTTAAAATGTGTTTATCTCTTGTAGTCTACTGGTGCTGTTGTGACAGAGAGCCAGACTTACAAAAAACGAGCGGATTTCTTAAGTAATGATGATTATGCTGTGTATGTAAGAGAGAACATTCAGGTGAGTTGTTGTCTTAGGCTGGAGCCTGCCTCATTTTTTTGTTCAGCAAATAACTTGAGCCTCTCCTATATGCTAAGCTGCAGTGGACAGAGGCCTCTGCCTCACATCGCCTGCTTTCCTTTGGCAGAAGACAGTCAGGTGTACTCCATAATCTCTGGCATCTGTTAGAGGGGAACACATACTGAAGAGGAGAAGGAGCCTACAGAGTAAAGGGACCAGAGTCAGGGGCTCTGTCAGGGTGGTCATTAGGCTGTGAGGATAGCTCAGGACCTCCAGGAGACAGCCAGGCATGCCACCCGCAGGTAGAGTAGTGGAGAGTGGGCAGGGGTCCAGAGCTAGAGAGCAAAGGTGGCCTGTCCATGGTGGAGTTGGTACAGAGATGATGTTTCTCTCTCATCCACTGAAATGTCATTGTGGCATTTCAGTTTTGTTTACATCGTTCTCATTGCCAGCTAACTTGAAGTGTTTTGTGTATTCCTTTATCTACCTTAAATCCTTTCTAATTCTTTTAGTATATTTGAGCAAACTTGAGAAGTACCTCATTTTGCCTGTAAATATGTCATATATCCTGATGAAGGGTTTTATTTTTAACATAGTGACATTCCTCTTAACCAACATTACCTAACAAAATGATTCCTTAATATCACCTCATATCCACTACTTGCTAATGTTTCCCTCGTTTTCTCAGAAAATGGCTCTTTATATTTAGGTGTTAAAATATAAACAAGATCATACACCTGTTTTTAGGTGGAGTGTCTCTTAAAACTTTTTAAAGCTAGAATAGTTTTCTCATGTCCTAACTCAGGCTACAGTATCAACACCATAGACTGAGTGGCTCCAACCACAGATGTTCCTTCGTCACAGTTCTGCAGGCTGGAAATCCAAGCCCAAGGTGGCTGCTTAGGAGTTCTCCGCTGGGGAACTTCTTTCTGGCCTATAGATGGTTGCCTTCTCACTGTATCCGCACAGAGAGTGGGCAAGGGGGAGTAGGAGCGAGCAGGGTAATGCTGGTGTCTTTTCCCATAAGGACACTTAATCCTTTGGGTTTTTTTATATCTCACCCTGCTTATCCTATTTAGCCTGAACTAGTTCCTTAATGGCCCTTTCTCCTAATATAGCTATATGGAGGGGCAGGGCTTCAACACATGACTTTGTGGAGAACATGCACATTCATTTCATAACACCCCCTTGACATCCTTTAGACCCTTCCATGTCATTTATTTATGGGTAAACCTGTGTTCTTGAAATGTCTTGCATTCCGGATTTGGTGGTGGCTCCCTTGTGGTGTTGGCTGACATCTTTCTTTGTCTGTGATGTTTAAGAGTGTTGGAAGGGGATTCAGGGTGAGCCTTAAGCAGGAAGCCTTCTTAGGTGCAGTGTGCTCTGTCTTGCCACGTGTTGACAGCACGCAGTGTGGGATAGGTTAGAGCTCGTCTTCCTGCTCTTTCCAAGAACAAGTTCTTCATTAGCTGTTAGTCTTGTAGCTCACTGGATACTCATTGGTGCATTGCCTAGGCCTCATCCTTGGGGGCTGCACAATAGTAACTTTCTAACTTTGTTGTTCTTTTCTAATTTATTAGCTCGGGTTCTTCTCTGTGGGGGAAAAAAACTTTTCTTGTCAGCTCTGGTTACTTTTCAGCAGTTTTTGCTTTGTTTTGTTTTGGTACTGGGGATTGAACTCAGGACCTTGTGCATGCCAGTCAGGCTGCGGCACTACTGAGCTAAATCTCTGGTCCTCTGGTTACTTTTCATAATAGTTTTTACAGGAAAGGCAGCATAAAGGGTTGATTCATTTTTTTCAAGGAGAACTTAGCAGTTTTCACAATGATGCCCTGGTGCCCCAGTGCTTACAAAGGTGACCAAGAAGCTTTAGTCTGCTGATTGTCACGATGATGAATGCATTTTCTTTAGGACTTGATGCATTGCAGCTGTGATTCCTTTTGACAGAGCAAGGTTTTGAGTGAGCCCAGTAACCTTTGATAGCTCCCCCTGTGGCACAAGTTGATCTAGGCTCATCTTGTATCTTTCATGCCCAGATGTAGAGCTAGCTAGTTTTTGGAAGAATCCTGGTTCCATTTAGTGTAGATAATACTTAGAACACATTCCAGGTGCTAAGCAAATCTTAGCAATTACTATTACTTAAAATTCTTCATTTCATTTGGATACACTGGACTGGACTTTTCATTTTAATTTTAGGTGGGAATGACGGTTAGATGCTGTCGAACATATGAAGAAGTATGTGAAGGCGATGTGGGCAAGGTCATCAAACTGGATAGAGATGGATTGCATGACCTCAATGTGCAG
Organism: Heterocephalus glaber; assembly: GCF_053883595.1. Lineage (NCBI taxonomy): Eukaryota > Metazoa > Chordata > Mammalia > Rodentia > Bathyergidae > Heterocephalus > Heterocephalus glaber. Next base: position 493,836 of record NW_028258194.1, on the reverse strand, counting down.
TGTGATTGGCAGCAGAAAGGGGGCACGTACTGGGTTAGGTATATTCACGTGGAACTTATAGGTGAGCATATTCTTTATTAAATATTTTGGGGTTTTTTTAGAGACAGAGTTTCCAGAAATAAATGCTAATTATAGTGTATTTATTGTTGAAATCTCTAGGCTATCCTCCACCAAGTTCTTCTTCTCACATCAAAATTGGTGATAAAGTACGGGTCAAAGCCTCTGTTACCACACCAAAATACAAGTGGGGATCTGTGACTCATCAAAGTGTGGGAATTGTGAAAGGTAATACTACCTAGGCAACAGCGTTTCAAATGTTAGTTTTTCTTTAACTCAGAGCTCCTCTTCCTCCCTAATTTAAAGGTAAAAAAGTACAAGTGTGAAGAAAGTGTTTTGTGGTTTGTCAGTGCTCGGTAGCCAAAGGCCACCAGTGCAGTATGTGTGCAACTGAACGAAGTCAGATCTTTTAGTTCATTGCAGTGTGGGAGGACATGGACCCAGGGATTGGCTGTCTCCATAAAGGATGTTAGCAAGGGCTCATGGTGATTGTGTTGAGTATTTGGGAGACAATTTGAGGAAGCTCGGGGAAGTGCAAAGATTGGGTATCTTAAAATTAAGATTGGTAGAAAAGTAGTCATTCATATTAGCCAGGATAAAGAAATGTGGTTATATTTGTGGGTTGGATTAGAGTTGAGTTTGGTCATACAAGATTAAGGAGGGCTTTGTTTTAGCCTCGATCCATCCATCACAGGATGGCCTTGTCTGATGTTGGGGTTCTGTTAATTTACCCTGTCATTTGTTCTATAGTGGACCACTATGTTAGACTACCTCCCAGCTGTTAGGAACTGTGCTTCTGTTTTTCACACTGAATAAAAATTTAGGACTGGATTTAAGACGTGGGAATGTGCCAAGTATGGGCCTTAGAACCGGAACACAAAAATTCTCCTCAGGTTCTATTTGATGTGGTCTAGAAATTCCCAAATATAAGACACACTCTGAAAGAAATGTCTGCTTTTTTGTTTGTTTGTTTTTGGTACTGGGGATGGAATTTGGGACCTTGTGCTTGTGAGGCAGGCAGCCGTACCACTGAGCTAAATCCCCGGCCTCAAGATACATTTGTTTTTAACAGCTGCATAAGAAATAGATATGCATATTGTTTATTTTATGGCTAAATGCTTTTTTTTTTTTTTTGGTACCGGGGATTGAACTTGGGACCCTGCACTTGCGAGGCAGGCAGCAGAACTGCTGAGCTAAATCCCCAGCCCACTAAATGCTTTTGATAGCACAACGGTAGTGCTTCTCAAGTGGATGGGGGACATTGTTAGAAATTCTTGTGTATGCAAAAACAAATGGCTTACTTGATATTTTACTTGTTAAAAATATTTTTCTTTGCTTAAGAGATTCTTCTTTCGAAAAGAATGTGGTTTCCAAGTCAGTATTTTGAGCAACACCTTGTTTTTAACAAAGAATAAGAGAAGTCTTAACGTTACTAACATGGTTTTTATTTCCCAATGTACCAAATGTACCAAGTGGAATTTTGTTACTTCAGGGTGGAAAATGATACATATATATAAAAGTTGAGAATACAGTATAATGAGCTTTCATGTGCCTGTTATGCAGCTTCAACAATGGCCAGCTCATAACCAAAGCTCCTTCATTCACCATCCCCGCTTTTGATTATTTTAAAGCTAGTTCATTTCATCCATAAGTACCTCAGCACATACCTTAAACCTCTAAGAGAGAAGTATTGTTTGTAAAATCCAAAGAACTCTGATGTAATGTTACGTGGCCAGGTGAGTTTCAGTTTTAACTGTGGGTTTACATTGGTGATGAAGACGCCTCAGGTGATTCTGTTCTGCCCCAGCTTTTAGCGCCAATGGAAAAGACATCATTGTTGACTTCCCCCAGCAGTCTCACTGGACCGGGCTGCTGTCAGAAATGGAGCTGGTGCCTAGTATACATCCTGGGGTTACGTGAGTTTTCATTTTTATGATTGCTACATTTGTTTTTGGGAAGAAGGGTTTTCTCTGAATTAAATTTAATCTCATCTTTTTTTAAAACAATCAACTCAATGACTGTTTTTTAAAAATAGGTGTGATGGCTGTCAAATGTTTCCTATCAATGGATCCAGATTCAAATGCAGAAACTGTGATGACTTTGATTTTTGTGAAACGTGTTTCAAGACTAAAAAACACAACACTAGGCATACATTTGGCAGAATAAATGAACCAGGTAGGACAGAATGGTTATCCACTAAATATGACTAGTGAGGTAATTACTGTGAACCCCAGTGTACTGGAATTTGTTCTGTTCTGTTTGTTAAGTATATGCTGAATACTACAGAGTGAGCACAGCTAGATGAAAGGGACAGTGCTGCCCACTGGTGCTAGCGGGGTTATTGTTTTAAATTAGAGGAATTGGAGTAACAGGATTTGTGTGTTTTGTTTATCCTTTCAGCTGTCAGTGGCTATTTGAGTTGCTTCTGCCTTTTGGCTGTTAGGAATAATGTTGCTCTTTGCATCAGTGTTCAGGTGTCTGTGTGAGTCCTTGTTTTCAAAACTGCTGGATATGTACGTAGGCGTGGACTTGCCAGGTCTTATGGTAGTTCTTTAATTTTTGAAGTTACTGCCAAAATGTTTTCAGTAGTGACTGTACTATTTTGTATTCCCACCAGCAATGCAAAAGGCTTCCAGTTTCTCTTCTTCCTCACCAATATTTGTAATTTTATAGGTTTTGATCATGGCCATCCTACAGTGGATGAGAAGTAGTATCTTGTGATTTTTTTTTTGTACCAGGGATTGAACTCGAGTCCTTGCGCTTGCGCAGTATCTTGTGATTTTGATGTGATTCTCCCTAATGATAAATGATGTTGAGCCTGTTTACATGTTCTTTTTTGGCCATTTGTATACCTTCTTGGAGGGGGGTAGTTTTTCAAATTCTTTGCCCATTTAAAAGTGCCTGATGTTGACTTGTAGGTATTTTCTGTATATTATGGATATTACACTCTTATCAGATATATATTTACAAATATTCTGTCTCATTCTGTGGGTTGTCATCTTAATCTTTTTTCCCCCCATGCACTAACTTCCATTTATTTTGCTAAATCTTTTCCCCATGGTGATTTAGTGGATTTTCAAGCCAGTATAAGTATTTTATAAATATTTGGCCATTTGGGTATACACCTGCACAATAGCTCATATCTTTCAGCAAGAAAAACACTGAAGAGTAAAGACCTGACACATTAAATAGGTACAATGAAAATCTGCTCCAGATATTTGTTTTTCTGAGGTAAATGCACCACATACCATCTTTAGGACACAGGAAGATTTTTTATTGTTAAGTAGGGCCTAGAACACTTAGCCACTCATTAGTGCCGAATGCAGAGCTACGCCAGGCTCATGCCATCAATCCACAGGGAACAGGTCCAGCAACTCAGGCCCCTTCCCCCTGGCCCTCACAGAGTGCGCTTCTCTGGCGGGGCAGGCTGGCGCATCAGTGAAGCCAGGTACCTTCCTCTGGCTTCCTTCGATTTCTCATCATTTCCTCGACACGTTTCAGGAAGCGTTCTCGACGCTCTGAGTGTGTGATATGCTCAGTGCCCGAATTAACCCTCTTGGCGGGTGTCTTGCCCTTCACTGGGTTGTTTGCCACAGTGCCAGCAGCACGCTCTGTAACACTGTAGACTTCCGGTGCTGCCGTGGTAGCATTTGTGTGGCCTTCCTCTTTAACAGCGCCCAAGCCCCACTGCCTACAGCACCACCCTTTTGTAGATTCCCATGTATGTGGCCAAAGGAACAGCCCATGTTTCCTGAACGGCCTAGAGAACATATTCTGGTTCCCTTCCTCTTTCTTGTGTTCGTCATTTTGGCAGATTTCTGGAAGTTGGCACTTCCGGCCAAAAGGTGTCATTTTACTCCTAACAGGGTCCTGTGGCACACAAAAGTTCTTCATTTTAATAAAGTCTAGTTTTTCTCCTTTTCTATTGCTTGTACATATGGTGTCTTGTTTTTGTTGTCAGTTTAACAGTTGTCACGAAGATTAGCTCCTGTGTTTCTAAGAATTTTGTAGTTCTTAAATTCAGCTCTTTGATGCTTTATTTTGAGTTAATTTTAAAATATGGTGTAACCTAGGCATCCAGCTTCTTCTTTGTCTTTTTTTTTTTGGTACCGGAGATCGAACTTGGGACCTTGCGCTTGCGAGGCAGGTGCTGGAACCACTGAGCTAAATGCCCGGCCCCTAGCTTTAAATTTTATTTTAAAGCGAGGCTTAAAGCTGGGCCCCGCAGTACTGATACATAGGTGTAATTTCATTGTCATTTGCTTCACAGTATTTTAAAAATTCTTTTGGAACGTTTTCCTGTGTTCATTGGCCTTTAGTTTTCAAACATGTAGTACCTTTTTATCATTGATTTTTGCATTGCATTCAGAAGAGGTACCAGTTGTCTGTGGCCATGTCATTCTGAACATGCTCAATCTCGTCAGAATAGGTACCAGTTGATCTGACATTTTTTGAAACTTGCATGTGGTCATATGATCCAGGATATGATTTGGATTTTATAAATATTGTGTGTATATATAAAGGAAAATTCCTGTGGTTCACTGAGGGTTTTTCGTTTTTTGCAGTACTGGGTTTTGAACCCAGGGCTTTGTGCATGCTAGGCAGGCTCTACCACAGCCCTTTTTATTTTACTTTCTGAGGACAGGGTCTCTCTGAGTTGTCTGGGCAAGCCTAGAACTTATGATTCTGCCTCAGTTTCCTGAGTATCTATGATTAAATGTACTGCTGTGCCTGGCTTTCATCCTACACAAGTTTTACCTAGGGATAGAGAAATATTTCTTCATATTTATCTCTATGGGAGTTGGCAGGCTTCTTAACCTAGTGGCTTGCTATCTTTTGTCAGTTTTGGAAATACTTTTGTCATTTAGTATTTTTTCACATATTGCATCTGCCCTATTCTCTCTTGTTTTGGGGGGCTGCCTTTTTTCCTTGTTTGGCTTTATTTCTATTCAACAAGTCTTTTATATTTTCTAAACTGTTGCCCCTCACTTCCTCATTCTGGATATTTTGTTACCTTTAGCGCCTCTCACATGCTAGGCAAGCACTCTACCACTGACCTACCCCCCATCCCTCCCTGTTCATTAAGTTCTTACCTTTAATTATTGCTTATATCAGTTATAGACTTTCTAGGTTTTTCTTTTCAGTTCTCTACTAAAATATTCTATGTCGTCTTGCTTTTTTGAACATCCTAAGCATAAAGTCCATGTCTTATAAATCCAATTTCTAGAGCCTTTGGGGCTATTTCTATTCATTTCTGCTAGTTTTTAGTTGTTTTTTCTTGTGTCTTATGTACCATTATGTTCTGGACATTGTATTTATAAAATCATTTCTTGAATTAAATTGAAGTTGATGTTCTCTTTCTCCAGAGATCTGGGAGGGAGGGTTGTTCTAGGCATTTGGGTTAAGTAGCTATCTGAGCTCGCTTTAGTCAACTTTGAGTGATTGAGATGATTTCACACTCACAGTCTGTTAAAAAAAAAACGATAAAAAGAAAAAAAAGAAAAGAAAAAGTTAAGCAAAGCCCCCAAACCTTTCCTAGCCCATCTTCTTTCTTATTTCCTACTGGGATCTCAAGCAGATTGTTTTCTGCAGACATCCCCACCCTCCGGAGCATCTCCGACTCCGCTTGCGTCGCCTTCCCCACCTGAGGCTGTTGGAGTGCAGTTGGTCCTTCGGGAGCTCTGAGTGGAAACTGACAGATACCATCAGGGTCTCCAATGGGTATCTGACCTGGGTGCCCGGGTGAGACACCTCCACTCATCTCCAGTGTTGTTTAGATTATGGCCATGTGCTTCTTTACCATCTCATTGATTCAGATACTTTCAAGATGATTTATTCATTTTGAATATTTTGTCTAGCTCTTCTAGTTGTCCTCAGTGAGAAAGACCAGTTTCTAAATTTGTCACTCCAGGATATGGAAGCATTTTACAAATTTGCTTTTTCATTCAGCATTTATGAAAGGATTCTTATTTTTTGTGGCATTAGGATTGAGCCCAGGCCCTTTGCATGCTAGGCAGGCAGTCTATCACTGAGCTACACCTCTAGACCCCAAAAACATTTTTGAGTAGAATATTTTTTGGAGGACTGATACTGAACTTTATCCACAATTTGTCAGCATCCTTTTGGTTTAGAAATATCCTACTCTACTATTGCCTGAGAGATTTATATTTTTATTAAAAAAATTTTTTTTTTACCTTAGAGATTTAAGTGGTGTAAATTATGACATTATGTGGACTTCTCATAAATCAGTGTAAAATGTAGTATTTTTGATTTCTTGGTCATGAGAGTTCTTCCCCACTTCAGCAGTGTTAATTCTCTTTTTGACCACATGCCACAGGACAGTCTGCAGTATTTTGTGGCCGTTCTGGGAAACAGCTAAAGCGTTGCCATAGCAGTCTGCCAGGAATGCTGCTGGACAGCTGGGCTCGCATGGTAAAGAGCCTGAACGTGTCATCTTCAGTGAACCAGGCTTCTCGTCTGATCGATGGCAGTGAGCCTTGCTGGCAGTCATCAGGGTCACAAGGAAAGGTAGTGTGAAATGGGCACCTGAGGAAGTACTTTTGTTTAGATTTTCAAAATGAACTTTGAACAACCTACCATTTTCTGATGGTACCCGTCAATACTCATTTTATATTTCACTTCATGAATTGTTTGCAAATTATAGGTAATATCCAGTTGTCACGAGATTTAAAAAAAAAGAGATTTTTTTAACTTTTTAAAGTATATTGGATTTTACTTAACTGATCAGTTGATGGAGGGTATAGCAGGGCTTTTGTTTTCCTTTCCCGAATCTCACACAGCCTTCTGGTGCTATCACTGCAGAGCTCTCACGACTGCCCTCCCAGGTGGTACACCTCAGGTGGCACACAGGGGAGGCTCAGAGAGAAGGCCATCTTCTCCACCCTTACCCTGGTGTTGTCTGTCATTGACTCTGCTTGGGATGGGAGGGCTGTCCATGCTGAGGAGTCCATGAATATGACATTTCTGGAGTTTAGAGTGAGACTTTCCTCTAACAAGTGATGATGGGGAGGATTATTCTGGTTTTGGCCAGGATAATACAAAATTTTCTCATGATACGTTTTATATTAAAGAACTGAAATAAATGCAAACTTCAGTGATATTATGGTAGCTAATATATAGCTTAATTTTGCTAACTGAGAATTTTCTTTTTTAAAGCATTGGATTCGTTTGGAGATTTTCCCAGATGTTCTTGTTCATAGATTAAAAATGATAGTAGATCCTGCGGACAGTAGCTACATGCCATCCCTGGTTGTAGTGTCAGGTAATTGAATTTGTTTACTGAAAAAGAAGTCTTTTCTGTTTTTAGTAAAACTTTTTTTGATTGCTTTGCTGTTTTTTTTCTGTAGGTGGAAATTCCCTCAATAATCTAATTGAACTAAAGACGATCAACATTAACCCCACCGATACCACTGTGCCCCTGCTGAATGACTGCACGGAGGTGAGTGCAGCTGTTGTCCTACCTCAAGTGATTTCTGTATTAGCCTTGAGCCTGACTTCCCCTCTTCATTAAATAATATTTATTGTAGAGTTTAATAGTTTCTTTTATGCAACTTGAATTAGCTGTTTTTCAGATCAACTTGAAAAGGACATGAAATAGATTTCATTCTGTTTCTCTTTGTACTTAATCTTAGCCAAAAGGCTGAGAAGCCATCTGTTTCTTTTCGGTAGCAGCATTAGAAAGTGTGGCTAGCACATTTGACTGAGGCTGCTGTTTGCATTACCTATTTTTGTCTTCATTAAATATCTTTTTATTAGTTTACCATGGTTTTCTGACCATATATGTGACATTGAAATTGTTTTCTTGTTGTCATACCCTTTGGCATCAAGTGCTGAACTTGGCATGTGGTAGTACTCTTTCAGTTGGTTAAGAAGGTAACTGTCAGAGTGGGTCCAGGTTTATTGTAAGAGTCTGAGAGAACCAGTGAGGGTTCTTTTAAACAGTCAACACTGCAAATCAGTGAGATTTTCTTTCTCAGATCCTCAGTGAATCTTTACACACAGAATGCAGGCACTGTTCTAATACATTAAATGTTACGTGTGCTGTTGTTTTAAATTGTTTAAATTTGTTTTTGTTTTTTTCTTTTTGGGTACTGGGGATTGAACTCGGGTCCTGGAGCTTGTGCAGCAGGTGGAGAAACCACTGAGCTAAATCCGCGGCCCTAAATTGTTTAAATTTGTTAATTGTTAAATTTTTAAATTATTAAAGCCCGCCCTTCCCTCCTTCCTTCCTTCCCTCCCTCCCTCCCTCCCCTTCCCCTTCCTTCCTTCCTTCCTTCCTTCCTTCCTTATTTTTGTGGTGCTAGGGACAAAACCTAGGACCTTAAGAATGCCAGGAAAATATTCTACCACTGAGCTATAGCCCTACCATTCACCGTTTTTTTGAAAACTCTGACTGTCTGTCTGTCTATCTATCTATCTATCTATCTATCTTTTTATTAAAAGCTCTATCTGTCTATCTGTCTGTCTGTCTGTCTATCACAGGACTGGGGATTAAATCCAGGGGTGTGCTACCACTGAAATACACCCACAGCCCTTTTAGTTTTATACTTTGAGAGACAAGGTCTCAGTAAATTGTACAAGGTTGGCCTCCACCTTGCAGTCTTTGTCTCAGCCTCCTGAGTAGTTCAAATTACTGATGTGCAGCACCACACTCAGTTTAGATTTAATATTTCCCTCCTTCCCTTCTCCTCCTGCCCTGTCCCTGTCCCTTCCTCCTCCTAGTCCCCCCACCCCCTATCTCAGAGCCTGAATTCAGGGTCTTCAGATTTAGACAGGATCTCGCTATGTTTCTAAATTGCCCAGGCAGAGCTCAAACTTGTGATCCTCTCGTGTTGGCCTCCTGGAGTGCTGAGATTACAGGCTTGTGCCACCATGCTTGGCATGTATATTTCTTAAGTACCAGCCTGTTACTCCATTCTCCCTGGTCCAAACTTTGCTTCACTTCTTTATTTTATTTTTAATTGACAATAATTGTATATATTTATGGGATTCATTGTGATGTTTCATTTCATGGTACCTTTTAATATCATGTGGCTAATTGATGTAGTAATCACCTCAAATATTATTTCTTTGTGGTCAGATTTTAAATCTTCTCTTAGTATTTTGAAATATATAATACATTATTCACTGTAGTTACCATTCATTTTATGATATCTTGATGAATATTTAATCAGTAGCAGTGTTAATGAATACATTGACATTATAAAAATGAAAAATAACAGTCAGTATTTCTGAGAAAAAAGTAATACTGAATTTAGTGTGTTTTACTGTTAACTTGTTGCTAGGTAACTGAATGCAGCTTGTAGTGCCTTATAGTTTAAGTATTTTCGTGTTTTAACTAAACCAGTAAGTATAGAGTTAATTAAACCAGCAGATTTAATAAAATATTTCCAACTCAAAACAATTTAGGCTGTAATATTTGAGAAGTACAAAATACTGTATATCAGGTATGTGAGAAATGTGAAGTATTGTGAGTGAATGAGAAACTCATGCCCCAGCCAACTGAAAAGCTTAGAAAATACCAGACTCTTACATAGTCTCTCCTGTGTATCTGGCTTGTTATGGAATTTCTAGTGTATAACCAAAAATAGAAAGCATACTGAAACCTTCCAGAGCCCATGCTTCAACACTTATCAGTATTTTTCCAGGTATATTCCATTCATTCTCTCCCTCCATGTTTCTTTTCAGTATTCATTTCTAACAAAGACTTCTTTAGTAGCATTATTCAATCCAGCAATTATTGCTTAGTGTCATATAACATCCAGTCGGTGTTGATTTTCCAATTTTCCCATAAATGTCTTTTTGCAGTTGGGTTATATGACTGGATTCAGACATTGTCTACACTTTGAACTGCATTTAACTCTTAGTTCTCTTGGCTTTTTCTTGCTAAAGGGAAAAAAAGACTAGGTCTGTTATTTTCCTGTAACATTGTTCATTTTCTTTTTTTTTTTAAAGTTAAGGATTGAACACAAGGTTCTTGCACTGAGCTACATCCTCAGCCTTTTTCTAAAAATTTTGAGACAGAGTCTTCCTAGTCACTAAGTTGCCCAGGCTGGGCTAGAACTTGGGGGTCCTCCTGCCTCAGGCTCTCAGAGCACTAGGGTTACAGGCCTGCATCAACGTCCCTGGCTAGCATTGTTCATACTCTTACCTTGGCTTTTGTATTGTCCATGTGTATTGTTCAGCCTGTGAAATAGGTACATCTTGAGGTTTGGTCAAGTCAGAGTTAGACACTGAAAAGTAATTGTGTTGTGGGCTTCCTGCTGCATCACTTTGTTCACGCATAACAAAAGGATAGAAGAATATTGTCAGGACCACCATAGGGATGCAGCCTGCCATGTACAGGGTGTGGAGCACTTGTGGGAACAACACATAGACTTTAAAGAACCACAGAGATACAGCAGAGGGGCCTTGGGTCTTATTTGTATTCTGGTTTGAATAATTCAACAATGATCCCACAGTAAAATAACATTTATGATACAATCAGAAGTTTGATTACTGTACCATATTAGATGGCATAGGAATTATTGTTTGAGCTATGATAACAATAATGTAGACATATTTTAGAAGCCTGCTGGGCTGGGGATTTAGTTCAGTGGTGCCACTGCCTGCCTCTCAAGCACAAGGTCCCGAGTAAGAACCCCTCTACTAAAAAAAAAAAAAGCCTATTGTTCAGTAATATATACTGAGGTTTTGAAACAACATAATGCCTTATGATAAGCCATATATAAACAAGATTGGTCACAGGTTGATAATTATGAACTGAGTGATGGCGTATGGAGTTCTTTGTACTTTTTTCACTAATTTGTATATATTGAAATATTTTATCATATTTTAAAAATTATGACAGTTGTGTGGCTACCTGACATTAAGTCTCTTTCCAAGGTAACACATCTTCATTTAAGAAAACTCTGAAAGAAGATGGTTTGCCATTTAGTAAGGCTTTCATCCTGCTTAGATTGATTGATTGATTGATTGATTGATTGATTTGGTACTGGGGATCGAACTCGGGTCCTTGCGCTTGTGAGGCGGGTGGCGAAACTACTGAGCTAAATCCCTGGCCCACTGCTTAGTTTTAGTGGGAAAATTAGTGCAAGTCCAAGCCATGAGTAGACACATTTGATAAGTTAGTAATTTCTTTTGAAGGCTTACCTTACTTGGATGTGATCGCTCTCAGGTGGCATTTCCAGAACCTGAGCCTGACTCTCCACACGTTCTTCTTCATCTCAGGCATCCTGAGATCTCCTCTCCAGCTGCAGTATAGAATGTGTTTGAGTCTAAAAAGTGTAGCTCGTTATTTTCTGTCTAGTATCACAGGTACATTGAAATTGCCATAAAGCAGTGCAGGAGTTCAGGAATCGACTGTAAGATCCATGGGCTCATCCTGCTGGGGCGCATCCGTGCCGAGGAGGAGGACTTGGCTGCGGTTCCTTTCCTGGCCTCAGATGATGAAGAGGAGGAGGACGACAAAGGGAGCAGTGGGAGGTGAGAGCAAGTGTGACTGGTGCTTGCCCAGCTTCACCTTGTCCCGAGTCCTCTCTCAAGTGTGTTGCATCGGAGCGCTTTATGTAGAGAGTAGGGTTATGCCTGCAAGAACATTAAGTTTACAAAAGAAGAATGTTTTAACTTTTATCTTTCAGAGAACATGTAATGCATATTGAGGCCATACTCTTAAGTGAAATAAATAGGACACACATGTGTAAATACTGAATAGTTTCTCTGGTGTGAGAAACTGAAAGTGTAAATAAGGACTAAAATGATTAAAACAAATAATTGATAAATTGAAATAGGAAGAAAAGGTCCAAAGGGGTAGGGGTGTTGTGAGGGGAAGGGGAAAGGAAAGGAGGGAAAGGAAAAATTATGAGAAAAGAAAAAAATGGAAACAAAGCCTTTGTAAATAGGGAAGGGTGGAGGGGGTGAAGGGAGGGCAGGTAATGGGGAAAAAATAGGAACCAAGATCCATCATGTACAGGTACAAGCACCCAACGATAAATGTAAACATATACCTAAGATGTACCAATAAAAGAATTTAAGAAAAAAAAAAAGAACATGTAAGCACATGTTTTAAAAAATATTGTTAAAATGAAAACGCTTGCTTTTTCTATCTGAAATAGCACTTTACTCTTGGTACACTATCTTTGTAGTTTATGGTACATTTTATGGGTTTTTTTCTGATACGCATTTATCATTACCTTTAAAAGAAAAATGTATTTTTTTTTTTTTTTTAATGGTACCGGGGATCGAACTCTGGTCCTTGTGCTTGTGCAGCAGGCGACGAAACCACTGAGCTAAATCCCCGGCTATGTATTCATTTTTATTACGGTAAAATATACATAATTTACCATTTTAACTTTGTCTTTCTTCAGTACTGGGGATTGAATCCAGGGCCTTCACACTGAGCTACATCTGCAACCTTTTTCTTTTATTTTGAGACAGAGCCTTGCTAAGTTGTTCAGGCTGGGCTTGAACTTGGAATCCTCCTGTTTCAGCTCCCAGAGTGCTGAGTATTCTACACTAAGCTCCATTCTAACCATTTTTAAATGCAGTTCAGTGGCATGAAATGCATTTACATTGTTGTGCAGCTGTCACTACCAGCCACCTCTGGAATGTCTTGTGTCTAATGTTGGAGTGCAGTATTTCTTCTTTTGACTCTTCTCAGTTACTCGTTTAAGTTCTCCCTGTGTATGATATGAGTGGTGTAGTGATGCCTGTTACTACTCAACATGCATCTACATGTATCAATATGTATCTCTGTTGGCCAGTACTGTGGAGAATGTGTAGAACAAAACCAGACAAAACTTACCAAGTGTGTTGCTACATGAGTGGCCAGAAGGCCTTGAGGGTCTCCAACAGAGTACAGTCCCCAGACAGTACAGGAAGAGTCAGTGTTATCAGAGCTTCTGGTACAGGGAATAGCAGTGTGCCAGGCAGTAACAGTATCTGTCATTCGTGCATTTATTCCAAGACCTGTGTGCTCTAGGCCCCGTTTACTGTTAGCAACACACAGTGTAGACCATCACTATCCTTATAAGTGGTATCTTCCTCGATTAATTGCTGTAAGTGAAAATGCTAAGTCAGAGGCTGTGCAGTATGTTTTGGGCTTGGGATGTACTTCAGAGATAGAGTGCTTGACTTGTATGCGCAGTGACTTGGGTTCAGCCCCAGCACCCCAAAACCAAAATCTAAATTGGTGTGTTTTCCTGATTCCCCAAGGCACTGTTGGGTTGCTAGTGTGGGCCTGGCCCTGCAGACAGGCACCAGAGGCAGGCCACCAGTGCCAGCTTTGCCCTGTTGACCCAACAACCTTTGTGTAAGTTCTTTGCAGTGTGTGACATAAAGAGACAGAGGTAATCATCCACGTCACTGTCAGGCACATTCTCACAGTCACAAGTGGGCAGCTGCTGTGCTAAGAAGTATTCTAGGGCTCTCATCTTGATGTTAGATTCTGTCCTGTTTTATTTCAAAACCTTTGCATAAAAAGTGAAAAGAGGATAATATGTACATTGCTACCTTATCTAAAATGTTGGGCTATATGTCAGGCTGATCATATCTACACATTAATTAAATGAAGAACACATCAGTTCACTTAAATAAGGAAATCATAGGGTTTTTAAGAGAAAATTGAAGATTAGCATTTTCTTATTTGATAGCTATTAAAATGAATTGGGCAAGCAGAATTAGAACATATAGTATATATATGAAATAACCGTAAAGTTTTGGCTTTACTTATTGGTCAGATTTTTAAATAATTGAATGCATTAACAAAAGAAAACCTAGATATTTAAATGTAATTTTTTCATTAATTAATAACTTCAAAATGAATCAGTGGCGCCAGCAGTCCTCCACAGGTTGGCACCCAAGCGGGAAGTGCCCAAGTGCAGCTGACCTTCCCTGCACATGGTGGATAGTGAGGTGGTGCTGGACATTAAGTGTTCTGAATGTCACTCCTGGTTTCTCATCTGTATTTTGACCAATGATATGTATAGGGTATTTCAGTACCTTGTACATAAGCTTGCTTTCCTGGGCCTGGCATCTGATGAAAGAGTTTTTCTACATTTTCATTCCCAAACCATAAAATTTTGATCCCATAAGGTAAATATTTATTTGTATGTAACATGTTAAAAAATTCTTACCTATCTAGAACCTAGTTTCCGGAGTCTTCAGTCTCCCATCTTAGCTTACAAAAATAGATCAAAAGTGGACGGGCGATTTAGCTCAGTGGCATCGTGCCTGCCTTGCAAGCACAAGGTCCTGAGTTCGATCCCTGGTACGTCCCCCGCACCCCCCCCCCTAAAAAAGATCAAAAGCTTTTTACTGAAAGCCAAAAACCCTCACACATAAAAGAAGCAGTTCCTTAGCACTTGTCTGTCAAAAGACCAACCAAAAAAATCTAGCATTGTCTTGTGTGTTTTTGCGGTTTCAAGTTCAAGAATCTGAGTGTTTTGCCTGCTGTTGTTTAACTTCCCCAAGAAGACAGTTGAGGGGATGAGATGAACAAAGTGGAAGGAGCAAGTCTTCTGGAAAAGAAAGGTGGCAAGGACCTTCCCCAGCTAACCAGCAGTCAGGCCTTCTGGCCATGCCTCGGGCAGAGGGTGTGAAGGAAGAAAGTAGCATTTGGCTGTTAACACGTGTCTGTTAGGCAACCCCCAAGATCATATGGCTACATCTATTTTATTCTTTCTTTGGGGACAAAACAGCCAAATGTATGTCCAGATTTAGAGACATTGTCACAAGGCCAGTCCCAGTGGCAGTTCCTGGTTCTGTGTGTGGTACCTGTGCGTTTTGGTGACAGGTGTCAAAATTTTTGCGCGCTTGAGTTTGCTTTCCTTTTATGTTGTAAATGTTTTATGCTGTTGTAAATGACCTCTGTTTCTTTGTTTCCTTTTGGTCAGCCTTATTAGAAAGAAATCTGCGGGCCTGGAATCGTCAGCTGCAGTGAGAACCAAAGTGTTCGTGTGGGGACTGAATGACAAGGACCAGCTGGGTGGGCTCAAAGGCTCCAAGGTACCTTCCTTCCCCTCCGGGCTCGCGCTTGCACTTGCGCCACCTGCGCCTGAGAGCGGGCTGTTCTGTAGCGCCTGCACCCACAGAAGGCTCAGCGACAGCCCGTTTCAGTCAGACTTTTACCTTCTGTATGTGGTTTTTAAAATTGGCTCTTGGAAAGTAATTCTGAAACATTCTGAAAGGACGTTATCAAATTTAGTTTCTGAGAAGCCTCTGTCCTTGGACAGTAAGTGCACTTTAGATGTAGCTGTATTTCCTTCAACTAGACTTTGAGAAGAAATGCATAGGTGAAAATTGTAGACTATAACTGTATTCATCTTTTTGCTTACCACAAACAAACAAAATGCTGTGTTCAAAATGCCATAGGGGTATGAAGATGAGCAAGTTAGGATGTCTGCTCTTTATGTACTTGGTACTCGAATACTTCAGGGTGAAATTCTCTCTGTAGAGAGAGAATGCTCTGGTAACACAAAGACACAAAACGTGTGCACACGTGCACCACACACATGTGTCATCTTTGGGGGGCTTATTTTGGCTGGAGAGCTTCATGTTCCCATTCATCTATTAGTAAATCATGAACTCATGGGGAGGCTGTGCCACTTACCTATCCCATAAATAGTTAGATGAAAGATTAATTTGAAAAGTATGTATGTTGCTTATCTATTCTTAAAAAAGAATAGATAAAACTAATTCTGCATTTGAACTAGAGTTGAATTCAGTGTGCCTTCTATCACTCAGTGTCTCTTGTCTGAGTAGTTCCAAAACAATTTCCTCCAAATGTCAGTACCCGGAAACACCTTTTCATTTTGGAGGACTGAACCTGCTTCCTTCTAGTGTTCCAGTGTTCATCATCCATCATAAGTTCTCTTCTTACCTGCATTGCCAAGAAACTAAGACAGTTAGAACTTGTTTATTTGAACTCTTGCCCCATCGAGGTCCAGCCAGTTTTTATCTTTGTTTTGGCAGCCTTGAACTGCACTTGTGTGTTAAGATCGCTCACCTCCGTTTTGAAGTGGGCAGGGCAGTAAGCTCTGGTGTCTTATCTGTTTCCTGGCAGGGCTGTCCAGTGGTCACTGAGGCATGGCTGTTGTTGGGAGCCAGGACCCCAGTCAGTCACACATGGAGCTTTCATAGGAAGGACACTCAGTGGTCCGCAGTTGTGATGATAACCCTTTCTTCTACTGCAGGAGTGACTCTGATAGTTTACGAACCTGTCTAAAAGGTTTCTTTGACAAAGGGCTCCAGGGGTATTTATTTATTTAGTTATTTAGCAGTACCAGGGATTGAACTAAAGACCTTGTGCTTGCCAGGCAGGCGTAGCACCACTGAGCTACATCCCTGGCCCTCCAGGGATTTTAAATTAAGTCACGCTCACTCACAGTGGCAAATATAAGCATATGATTTCTTAGAGGTATCAGAGTCAGAATCAAAGAGAATGAGCAGGACTTGACCTAACTTTTATTTTTCACCTGTACTAATGCATTTTATTTTCACCTTTTATTGTGTACACAGATAGAAAAGTTAGGGTTGTACGCTCTCATGTCCTTGCTACTAGCATCAGCAGTTACCAACAGCTGACTGTAGTTTTGTCTTTATTTTCTGTTCATTTTATTTATTTATTTATTTTTTGTACCGGGGATTGAACTCGGGTCCTTGCGCTTGCGCAGCAGGCAGGGAAACCACTGAGCTAAATCCATGGTCCTGCTCATTTATTTTAAAATAAATCTCAGTATATCCTTTTATTCTTAACTTACTTTAGTGTTAGAAAAGAACCGTGGCTAATATAACCATAAAAATTTACAGTGATTCCTTGTAGCATTGGTTATTTAAAAATTTTAAAGTGCATATAAAATTCTTTTTCTTTTTTACTTTGCTTTTTTAAAAAATCTTTTTCTAGATAAAGGTTCCTTCCTTCTCTGAGACTCTGTCTGCTTTGAATGTGGTTCAGGTGGCTGGTGGTTCTAAAAGTTTGTTTGCAGGTATGATTATTCTAATATTAGAAAAAAATTTAAATTATTCTTAGCACATACATAAAAATAGCTTTTGTGTTGTGGAAATTGAGTTTTCTTCTGTCTCTGGTTTTTTGCAGTGACCGTGGAAGGGAAGGTGTACGCGTGTGGAGAAGCCACTAATGGCCGGCTAGGGCTGGGCTTATCAAGCGGGACAGTCCCCATCCCACGGCAGATCACCGCACTGAGCAGTTATGTGGTCAAGAAGGTGGCTGTTCACTCAGGTAAAGGGCCTCCTGCCACCACCGTTGGTGGTGGAGAAAATCTGTCACTTCTAGAGTGCAAATAACTTAAGGCCTGAAAATAATTTCCAAGACGTCCTTCCCTTCTTTTTCACATTTTACCTTAATTAGCAGGAAGAACAATTGGATAATGTAAATCTCTGGGTAGTCTGGAATCTAATTAGTGCTACAAAATTAGGTTTTTTGGAGACCAGCATTGCCAGTATTTTAGTTGTGTGGGTGTACCCCTCCAAGGATGGGGTGTTTAGTCTTGGAGCCATGGTCTTCAGCCCATTGTATCAATAAAATTATTAAGTTTTGTGCCTAAATATGTTTTTTTTTTTTTTGAGAGTTTTATCAGACTCCTAAAAGTGATTGTGAACCTCAGAGATGAGAAAGATCGTTAAAAAGACACACCTCCTCACTCTCCTTCTCTTTAGAGCAATTTTATCAAATGCTATTTTGGTTTTTTGTTGTCGTTTTTGGTATGGGGGATCGAACTCCGGTCCTTGAACTTGAAATGCTATTTTGAAGCACAGTGCTAGATCTCTGAGGAATGGAGTTGAAGTAGATACGAAGTTTAGTGCCTGCCGGTACCAGAAGGGGTTAGATACAATCCCATATAACAAGGAATCCAAGTGATAGTGCCCTAAGCCAAATAGAGGTTACTTTCCTCCTCTGTGAAAGTCTGTGGTAGGTCTGGGCCTGTCCGTGTATCCTCCCTTCCCACCCTGGGACGGAGGCCCTGCTGCAGTACCCTCTAGTCCTAGGCCCAGGTGGGAGCAGAAGGTGGGTCCTCCAGTCCATCCAGCCCTTTCCAGAGTGTCCTGTGGGCAGGGGAGGCCGGGAAGACTGGTTGTTAGCTGAGCACTTGCTGCCCCGATAATAGGGGATTCTGTTAATAAGGAAGTGGGAGAATGAATGTTCAGGACTGGCAGAACAAGTTACACCTGTGACCCTGAGGGGTCGGGTTGGTGTGTGGGCCGGGAGAGCCCTGCGTCCTGGGAAGGAGCTACTGTGCTGTGGGAAGAGGGAGTGTAATGACTTCCTTGCAAATGATGGTACTTCTGCTTAAATAATTCCACTGTTGGCTACAGTGCTCAGAATCTTAAATTGCCACCATATATGTCAGTTTTCCCAGTCACAAATGTACTTATTTTTACTTTTTTAATCTAAATTTTGATGTTTTTAGATGTTTAAATAAGAGGAACACTATTGATAATCAGCATTACTTTGCCTCACCCCTACAAATAAGTTTTAGAGCTGAAATGTATATAGATTATTAAAAATTCATCTATTTTGCACATGTCACCAGAAAGCTTTCCTAATAACTAAATTGTTGATCCTGTTTGCTCCATTTATTCAACAAATAGTCATTGAGTGTGTGCTGCATCCCGGGCACACGGAGTGGCTATGCTGTGAACTTTCTGTACCTGGGCCTGTGTGAATATTGCAGGTGGCCGGCATGCTACGGCCCTCACCGTTGACGGCAAAGTGTTTTCTTGGGGCGAAGGTGACGATGGAAAACTCGGACACTTCAGCAGAATGTAAGAGTATTTTTACTTGTTAGTAAGAAGCTGTTACTAATAGTAACAGAATGCCTTTTAACAGTTGTTTTGTAGGGTGTTAAAATGGGATAGGTTCTTTGGGGAAATAGGGCTTTAAGTTTTTAACATGGACGAATATGTGATTTAGCTTTGCATACTCTTTTTTTAAGGTTTGATAGTTAAGTTGGTTTGTGGATCTTGTGTTGCCTGAAGGTAGATCAGTGTGGATGTCTTTTTGCCTTCTTTGAAGAAGGGTGGAGTGTGGTTTAATCTTGTTTCAGGAACTGTGACAAGCCAAGGCTGATAGAGGCACTGAGAGCCAAGCGTATCCGGGACATTGCCTGCGGGAGCTCGCACAGTGCAGCGCTCACCTCCAGTGGGGAGCTGTATACCTGGGGTCTTGGAGAGTATGGTCGGCTGGGACACGGAGATAACACCACACAGCTGAAGCCCAAAATGGTGATTATACCATTTCATAGGAAAGCTTACTGCCTGGCGATTTCAAGTGGAGATAAGCCTTAAGTCTAGAAAAGTTCAGGATGATGTGTGCATTATTAGCTCTCGGTCTGTGAGAAAATTTCCCCTTTCTCAGTGCTTGTGCTTGACTCTGTTTTTAAATTTGTAATTGAGTAGGTGAAAGTCCTTCTTGGTCACAGAGTGATCCAGGTTGCATGTGGAAGTAGAGACGCACAGACGCTGGCGCTGACTGACGAAGGTGAGTACCTGTCATGAACTCAGGGTTCTGGGTGGGTGGAATGTTATGAAGCCCTGGCCTGAAGTGCTTCTCTTTTAACCTAGGTTTGGTATTTTCCTGGGGTGATGGTGACTTTGGAAAATTGGGCCGGGGAGGAAGTGAAGGCTGTAACATTCCCCAAAACATCGAGAGACTGAATGGCCAGGGAGTGTGCCAGATTGAGTGTGGCGCTCAGTTCTCCTTGGCACTCACCAAGTCGGGAGTGGTGTGGACATGGTACGTGGACTTCTCCCTGTCTCCAGTGCGTCTGTTTGCGCGAGGGCTTCTGAATCCTTTGATCCTGAAAGAGGTTTATGTTTAATTCTTGTGAAAGCTTTTTTTGTTAAAGTGCCAAATAATGGGTGCCCATACCAACTTTGGATGGTGTCATTATTGTGACCAGAAGCAGCTTGAAAGGACATATACCATGCAGCACTTTGGAAGGAAGTTTGTGTTTGTATCTTATGTTCAGTCTCTTTGTATGAAAATCTGGAATAGTGACCTAAATTGTGGTAAAGCATGTATTACAGTATGAAGGATCTTGATAGCTGAATTAATGAATTAATGAGTTCACAGTTTATGGTTTTAGAATGTAAGTTCAATGACCTTGGGTGCTACGTGTGGCGGACTCCCCGAGTCGGTTCTGAAAGATGTGAGACAGTGAGCCTTTTCCTGTACAGTACTGCCAGAGTATGACACTGCAGTAACACTCACCCTGTTGACCTCTCAGGGGGAAGGGGGATTACTTCCGGCTGGGCCATGGCTCTGATGTGCACGTGCGGAAGCCACAGGTGGTAGAAGGCCTGAGAGGGAAGAAGATTGTGCATGTGGCTGTCGGGGCGCTGCACTGCCTGGCAGTAACAGACTCGGGGCAGGTAAGGCTGCAGGTGCCCTGGAGGAGACGTGGTTTTCTGAAGTGCTGTGTAACCTGATAAGTTGAGTCCTAGTGCCAGGAGAATGGTGAGGGTGGGCCAGTACCATTTTGTCCACTAGTGCATCTGCCTGCTCACCAACACGGGTGGGGGCAGGGCCATGGGAAAGAGTTGTTTCGCTCTGAAGACCATGTGGGAGTGAGAAAAGTACCATTGTTAGTACTGCTTTTGCTGAGCTGTTAGTATTTTACTTTACAGAGTTGATAGATGATGGGCGAGACATAATTTGAGAAATAAAGTTAATACTTGATAAGCATTGCTCATTCTGTTGCTTTGAGAGGTACACACTGTGACTCGATAATGGGTGTCATGTTTTAGGGTTCATTTATGGAAACAGCACACTGTTTTTCATCAGAAATGAATGACACCTTCTGGCTTTAGAAAGGCAAGCACATTACTTAAAAATAAGCGTGGTGTTTTTTATTGTTTTTTGTTCTAAAATAAAGGAAAAAATGAATTACTACTTAGTTGAAGGAGAGGATCCCCTTTGCATTCTATAACAAAACAAAGTGGATAAATTAATTGGGTTGATATTAAGTAGGTTGCATTTATAGCTGCTGGGAAGCATTTTCATGGTTACATTGCACACCTGCCATTGTATAAGATTATGATACTATTTTTTACCTTTAAGAGCTCAGTTCTTTGAAGTACCATGACAGATACTTTAAGCATTTTCAAGAAAATGATCTGAAATGTTGAAAATTGTGGTTTTTTCCCCCTACAAACAGGTGTATGCTTGGGGTGATAATGACCATGGCCAGCAGGGCAATGGCACAACCACAGTTAACAGAAAGCCCACACTTGTGCAGGGCTTAGAAGGCCAGAAGATCACAAGGGTGGCTTGCGGGTCCTCTCACAGCGTGGCATGGACGACCGTGGATGTGGCCACACCCTCTGTCCACGAGCCTGTCCTTTTCCAGACTGCAAGAGACCCTCTAGGTGCCTCCTATTTAGGTAACACAGATCTTTGTCTTCTCTGAGATACTTTTGCTAGTGACAGCAGTGTTGCCGATTGGTTAATTGTGCTGTATTCATTGCATTATGAACCAGCTGAGGCATGGAAGAGTTACGGTATACTCCTGTGTGATTTATGTGTGCTTGAATGGAAAGTTTTTAGAAGAAGGTATGATACTGATTCTTATCCTGGGCTGCTTCAAGTTTTCTAACAGCTTTACTTAGTTTTCATTGACAAATAGTGAATCACACCCATTTAAAGTGTACATTTTGATCAGCTATGAAATACACATGCATCTGTGAAATATAACCACAGAAGATTATGAACAATGGGGCCGGGGATTTAGCTCAGTGGTTCTGCCGCCTGCCTCGCAAGTTCAAGGATCTGATTTCAATCCCCGGTACCAAAAAAAAACACCACACACACACACACACACACAAAGATTATGAACAATGCAGCACACCTGATGTTTCCCCCCATCCTTCGCAGCCCTTCCCTTCTGCTCTTGGCTCCCCTCCCTTCCCTCTGGTATCTACTGACTTCTGTTCTGTCTCCAGTTTGCATGGTTTGGAACATATAAATGAATCCTATTGCATGTACTCCTTTACCTTGCGTTTTTCACTAAGCATAATGGGTGATTAGTTATTTTTGGGTGTCAGCTTTGGTCTGAGGCATGCTGTGTTAGCTTTCCATCTCTGACAAAAACACCTGAGGAAACAGTTTAGTTTAAAGGAGGAAAGATTTGCTGTCTCATGGTTGGCTGGCTCCATTGTTCTGGGCCTGTGGTGAGGCAGTGCCTTCTGGTGGTGGAAGGGCGAGTGGGAGCAAAGCTGCTCACCTGTGGTAGCCGAGAAGCAAAGAGCAAGGTTTTCTGCTACTGTTGTCTGTGGGCATCAGATTCCAGGGCCTTCAGCCCATGAGTGGGGACTTTGGCACCAGTGGTGGGGACATGAGCATCAAATTGGAGCAGCCCCTCGTTACTTGGATGGAGGGGTCAAAATCAGTATACTACAACAGGAAACAGTTCAGAGATCTTTACTTTCTGATCCTGGGCACTGAAGGTGTGTAATGAGTTGTCCCTTTTATTCTGTCCAGGCTACATGCCGTTAGGGCAGGTAGTACTCATACCCAGGGTGGGTCTTCCCATTATCTGCATCCAGAACTAGGCCAAACGATCGGTGGGCTAATTTAATGATCACACACACTTAATACTAGTAGCACACACTCTAGATTCAGCCACCTCTGAAAAGCCCCACCTGTGATCTCATGAGGCTTTGGGCGGGGCAGCCAGACACAGCCATAACAGTCATATGCCAGCTTCCTTCTGTTTGAAGGGCTTCTTTGTTGTGTCTCATAGTGTAGATGTGCTCATGCATTCAGCTTTTTAAAGTCTGAGCTAATACATATTTGGCTTTATTTTGTAGGAGATCTTTGCTGGGTATAGAATTCTAGTTTGACAGTTTGTTTCTTTTAGTGCTTTACAGAACTCATTCCACTTTATGGATAAATGTCATTTACTCTTTTCTTTGTTCTTCTGTATGCAGCATGTCTTTTTTCCTCTTGATGTTATTAAGATTTTTTTATTCCTAGTTTTGACCGGTTTGATTATGCGGTGTTCTGATGTAGCTGTTCTCATGGTTTTTGTGTGTGTGGTTTACTGTGCTTTGTGGGTCTGTTGAGTTTATAGTTTTCATTATATATGGAAAACTTTCCATCACTATTTCTTCAGATTTTTTTTTCCTTGTATCTTTTTGCCTCCTTTAAGAACTCCAGTCCATGTATATTAGGTCTTTGAAGCTGTCTCCAGGAAACTGCTGCTCTGTTCATGACTTACATTCTTTTCTGTTTTATTTTCGATTGTTTGTATTGATATATCTTCAGATTCAGTAATCTTTTTATTTTCATTTTTTAATTTTCTTTTTGGTACTGGGGCTCAAACTTGGGTCCTTGCGCTTGCGAGGCAGGCGGCAGAACCACTGAGCTAAATCCCCGGCCCAATCTTTTTATTTTCTAATGTGCTGTCGATATCACTAAACTATTTTTAGTCTTAGACATTGTAGTTTTCCTTTCTAGAAGTTTGATTTGGCTATTTTTTGTATCACCTCTGTTTTTAGTTGTATTTTTGAACGTGTGAAATGTAGCTGTAAGAAATATTTTAATTTCTTTGCTGATTCTAGCATCTATTGGTTCTTGGTTGTCTGTTTGAGTGACTTTTTCTTGTTATTTCTGTGTTGTGTTTTTGTGTTGTATTTTCTTGTTGTTCTTTTACCTAGTGGTCTTTGTCTGGATGCCACACATGATGAACTCTGCTCTGGATTGCTGGAGATTTTTCATGCCTGTAAATCTTGAGCTTAGATGTGGCTGAGTTACTGAGCAGCAATTTGATTCTTTTTGTTCTTGGTTTTAGATTGGTTAGGTGAGTCCAGACCAGGGGCCGATTTCCTACCACTGAGGCAAGATCCTTCTGAGTACTCTTTCTAGGTCTTCCAGTTAGGTGCTGACCTGGGGTTTGTGTGTTTGCTGGGTGTTGTGCCTCAGGTCCTTTCAGGCAGCAGTTCTTTTTGGCTTTGGATAGTTTCTTCTCCCTTGTGTTCCCATCTGGCTAGTTTCCCGTCTTGGCTGGGGTGAGAGGGGGCAGGTCTCTCTCTGGTGCCTTGTTTTCTTCCTGGTCCTGGCCGTCAGCCTGTGGCTGTGTTGGCCCCCCTGACTCTTAGCTCTGCCTTCTTCACCTGGAGAGCTCCAGGCTCCCCTGTCCCTTCCCTCTGGTGAGGGCTGGTGGCTCTCAGACCAGTGAGCATGGGGAATGTTTAGACTGTTTCATGGCCCGCATCTTTCTTTGTTGTTTTTGATTTGTTTTTGTTTTGTCTTGTATTGCAGGAGCAAGTAAATACAGATAATTATTGTACCATTTTCACACATTATATGTACGTAACATGAATTTTTGTAAATGTATTTTAAAAAAGTGTTTATAACTTATTTTTGCAGTTCTAATGAACTTTTGCTGAATATGGCTTCTTTATGGAAGTATTGATAATTTCCTGTTAACCCTTGAAAGACTGTCAGTGAGCCTGATACATACTCTATGAAGTAGCAAAATGCAGGCTGTGGTGTGTTTCGGAGCTAACCTAAAAGGTCAGACTTTATAGAAATAGAAGAAAATGTGATCTCAAAAACAGATTTTTATTTTTCTGATTTTAGGTGTGTCTTCGGATGCTGATTCTTCTGCTGCCAGTAATAAAATAAGTGGTGCAAATAATTCTAAGCCAAGTCGCCCTTCTCTTGCCAAGATCCTTCTGTCGCTGGACGGCAGCCTGGCCAAACAGCAGGCCTTGTCACATGTGCTCACAGCGCTGCAGATCCTGTATGCCAGGTAGGCTGTGTGCTGATGTTTGAAGTCCTACAGTTATGTAAACTTCACGCTTTTGTAATATTTTGATGAACTAGATGTTTCAGTGTTGTGTTACTGTTTGTAAATGCTATGAGTTGCAAGTCGCATATCCTTTGATGGTGATCTTTGTGATTGTCCTAGTGGATGTTGAAATATGAATCAGAAAACCAAGTTAAGGAACATAATCATTTTTCTTTTTGGTCAGTAAACTCTACTATTTGGGGAAAGAGAAGAAGATTTCATTGATACTAGCTTATAGTGATGTTTATGATGACATACCCTCTTCACTCGATAAGGCGGAGTTATGAAACTTCTGCTTTTGAAGTATTTGCTGTTGTTTTCTGTCAGCCTGTATTAGTCAGCTTTCCATGCCTGTATCAAAATACTGAAGCTTATAAAAACGAAAGATTTGTTTTGGTTCCAGCCTGTGATTGGTTTGGGCATGTGGCAAGGCAGCACATGATGGTAGAACACATAGCAGAGCAAAACTGCTCACCTCATGGCCAGGAATTGAAAAGAGAAAAAGGAAGGGACCAGGCTCTTTATGACAAAAAGACCCCCTCTAGGCAGGGTTCTGCCCTTCACAGTAATAACCACACAGAGGACTCAGCCTTTAGCACGTGGCCTAGGGGGACATCGCAGATGCAGACAATTGTGCAGCCTCAGTGAGCTGCATCTCTCAGTGTGTCACGGGTGTGGGCTTGACCGATGTACTTCTGTAGGAACCTTGGTTTCAGGACAGAGCCCAGGTCAGCTGTTGAGAGGACATTCAGTCCTTGCTTTCTAGCATGTGACTGGCTTTTAGTAAACACAGAATCACTTGGTGTTTAATTATCCAGCTCCTGGTTCTAACAACAGCCCATGAGAGTTTCTTAGGGTGAACCAGAGACTCATTCTGGTCTGGCTCACATGTTGTGTGGTCTCACCTGTTACTACCATGATCACGAAGTCTAGCCAGGCACTGCTCAGCAATAGAAATAATTCTGGGACGTATGTTGTGTTTCTGTCAGTGAAGTCACACGAATTAAGCAGGGTAGCTATTCAAATATAGCTGCCTATAAAGTTCCAGGGAGTACCACCCTATGAGGTCACTGTCATATACGGAATCTTTTCTTGGCCAAAATGTCATTATGTGGGGCATGACTATAAGTAAGGTCTGCAGTAAGCACTTCGACTGATAGCCCATGGCCACCTGACAGCCATGCCCAGTGTCTCTCCAAAATTCCTTTACCACATGCCCTACTGAAACGGGGACATGCTTCCATGCGCGTTCACCCC
The DNA here is from genome assembly GCF_053883595.1 of Heterocephalus glaber. Lineage (NCBI taxonomy): Eukaryota > Metazoa > Chordata > Mammalia > Rodentia > Bathyergidae > Heterocephalus > Heterocephalus glaber. Next base: position 467,692 of record NW_028258194.1, on the reverse strand, counting down.
ACCTTGCTGCCTTCTGTTGCGCTGTGGTGAGAGGCAGCTCACTGTGGGCCTGGCTTTCTGTTCCCGCAGGGATGCAGTGGTGGGCGCCCTGATGCCGGCAGGCATGATCGCCCCAGTGGAGTGCCCCTCGTTCTCCTCGTCAGCACCACCTTCGGAGGCGTCTGCCATGCTCAGTCCCATGACTGTGGAGGACTGCATGCTGGCTATTGATCTCGAAGACAGGCTGAGTCCCAGTCCATGGCAAGAGAAGAGAGAGGTAAGAGCGACTCCTAAAGCAGCATGTATTAGATCTAAAGGAAAAGGTAGCTTCTTTGTATCTAGGAAAATCTCAGTCATTTTGTCATTTAAGCTAGGCTGTTTTTGCACCCGTTACTTAGATTTTCAACTTGAATTATAAAAATATACTATTAAAATGAGCTTTTTTTAGTATTGAAATACAAATGGGTCTATTCTTTTAAAAGTCATTAGATGGAATTTTGAAACCTTAAAGGTCTAAAAAGTCAGAAATGTTGTAATTTGTCTTGGGGAAAAACCCAATTTGAAGAGATATGAGCTCATATTAGTCTGATTCAAGTGAGCTGCTATGAATATTAATAGTTTTCCTGGAAATATGAATGGTCTTGACTTGCAGGGCTGCTCTAGGCCCAGCAGGGTGGTAGTAGACATGTGGTGTGAGCACTGTGTGGTCTCTGTGAATGTGGAGCATTTTAGACAGCCCCAAGTGGGTTAGATAGAAACCCCTGAACTTGTAGGGCATCGTGCCATGTTGTTAAGCTTTTCCACTCTCCTGGTGTACTCTCCTTTAGATTGTCTCCTCCGAGGACGCTGTGACCCCTTCTGCAGTGACACCATCTGCCCCCTCAGCCTCCTCTCGGCCCTTCATCCCTGTGACGGATGACCCTGGAGCTGCCAGCATCATTGCGGAAACTATGACTAAAACCAAAGAGGTCAGGAGATGCTCTTCTGTAACTTTTTAATGTGAAATAATCTTAACTGTACACAGAAATCACAGGACTTGTATTAGAGATAGAACACGGATACTTGGTTGACCATTCAGCTGAGTTTTCCAGTTGTTGGCATTTCTGAACAACCTGTGGGAATGCTAGGTGTGTTAGTTACTTTTCTCTCATTGCTGAGACAAAATGCCCAACACCCAAAGTTAGAGAGGAAGGAGTTTATTTGGCTCACAGTTTGTAGAGGTTTCAACCCATAATCGGCCGGGTCCAAGGCAGGGATGACAAATAGCATTGCAGAGGAGAAACAGCATGGCTCCCACACGGTAGCAGAGGCAACAAGCGAATTTAACAGCATCTTCCTGCCCCTCTTATCTTAGACTACCTGATTAGGGCAGTGCTAAACCAGTCACTCACGAGTAGTGGTTTAGTATTCACAGGCCCTGAACCCCAGCATTACAAATTCCAGATTCAACAGCCTCTGGAGAGGAAAGCCCCACCTCATCCTCCTGAGGCTTTGGGGGACGTCTGAACACAAACCACAATACTAGAACACAAGCCTGTGTGTATCTGAGTATGAGGCTATCACAGGGATCCCGGATTCCCTTCTAATCCCTAGACTTGTTCAGATGTGCTCATGCTCCTGACAGTACCCTTCTGAGTCTAGCACCCAACCCAGGAATGTGTGTTGTTTTATTACTCTAATACAGAGCAGTTCATTTTGACAAAACCTCTACATGAATGGTGCAGAGTTCTGTCTTGTGCATTTGCTGCATTTCTGGTTATGACTATTAACCCTTGGTTAAGAGTCCAGTTCCTCCTCTGGAAGTTCATGTGTACTTATGTTCATAAGTACAGTAAGTCCCAGATGTATGAATGAGTTGCATTCCAGGAGAATGTGCGTGAGTCAGATTCATTCATAAGTCTGACACCTTTGACACAAATATGTAAAACATAAAAATCCAAATGCAAAGGCCAGGGATTTAGCTCAGTGGTTCCATGTCGCCTTCCTCACAAGTGCAAGGTCCTGAGTTCTATCCCCGGTACCAAAAAAAACCCAAAAACCAAACAAACCAATAACAAAACAAACCAAATGCGAGGTCCATTCATACCTATGAAAGTTCACAACTTGAATGTTCATAAGTTGGGGAGTTACTGTGCTTATGAGGAGATGCTTTGAGATGATGCAAATGCCTTGTTCCTCCTCAGACTTCTGCTCTGAATCTAATACTGATGTCGCCTAAACCAATCATTTTTCAGTTGCCATCATTTCTTAGAGAGTGAGTGAGTTGCCATACTTTTGTAAGGGAGAGCTGACCTTTCCTGACTGTATGTCTACCTCCTTACTTATTGTACTGATATAGATTCATTAATTCCTATATTATTCAAATAGTGACACTTGTTGCTGCAGTCATCATTTGACACCCAGATTATCCCACAGTTGCCATTGTGCTCCCTTTGGACTAGTTCCTTAGTCTTTCTGAGGCATCCTCAGAATTCTTGGAGCATTTCCTTATTTTCTGTCACAATAGTGTGTTCTAGACTCATCTACCCTGCCCTGGAATCAGCGATTTCCTCAAGGAATCTCTGCTTCCTTTTTGTGGTTTGCAAAATTTGGAAACCAAAATAGGCGCTTGGTAATCTGAGTGCTACCTGACATCTTTGGATAGATCCTCTCAGCAGACAGGCGTACACTTATGTAAGCATTTATTTCTCCTTCTGTATCTTGCCTTTCCAATAAAACTGTGGACAGTAAAAACTAATACTTTCAATTCCAGTCCAACTGGAGAGTTTATTCTTACCCTCCTTTCCTGTGCTTTGGTATCTAATCCTTTTATATGGCTTCATTTACTACTCTTTGATTGGATTTTTGATCTAAATTCGTGAGGGCTGCTGATCTGTAGTTTTCTTATGATGTCTTTGTCTGGTTTGGTTTGGGTATTAGAGTAATACCAGCCTAATGGATTGAGTTGGGAAATGTTTGTGAAGGATTGGTGTTAATTCTTATTTAACTACTTGGTGGAATTTTATCTGTCTCTCTCTGAGCATTTCCTAGGTTTCTAGCACAAAATTCCAGGGTCAACAGATGTTTTATGCTCCAGTTTAGGAATCAGATGTTCTCCCAAAAAAGAGAAAGTTTTGGCTTTTTAAAAAAAATTGGCGAGTGGTATTTAGACGCTGAGATTCAGGGTCTTCATGTGCTCTTTGCTGTTGGGTGATAGAACTAGGGAGTGTGTGCGTGTGTGTGCGTGTGCGTGTGTGACCACCACCACCTCTTCACATGAGTACAGTTGATTCTAAGCTAACTAGTATTCACTGTATTTCTGTATTTACAGTCCTCTTCTCTCAAAGTGAAAAATCAGGCTGCTGTCAGAGACAAGCTTTTTTTTTTTAGTTTCCGGGGATCGAACTTGGGTCCTTGCGCTTGCGAGACAGGCAGTGGAACCACTGAGCTACGTCCCCGGCCCTGATAACAAGCTGTTTACTTACAGTCCAGTCCCAGCCTGCCATCTTGCCTGTTACCTACCCCATAAACCCCTTCTCTCTGCGCATAGCCTCTGGCATTCAGAGGCAGTCTGCTCTCCCTGGGGACTGCCTCTTCACCTTGTTTGACCTGTGACTTCCCCTGCCTCTAGGCCACCTATGACAGGCCTAGACCTCGGCACTTTCCTCCCTTTGCAGCACCACACTGGCCCTTCACCCTCCTCTCGCTTTCCCCTTTGGCAGTCTGTTCCCCATTGGAGACAAACATGCCTTATTTTTTTTACTAGGAACGCTGATTTATTGCACTGCTACTGCTGGCAGAAAATATGTCCTGTGGAAATTATTTATAACCATCAGTGGCAGTAAGAAAACCACTATAAATTAGGTCTCTGGAATCAATTTCTGATTTCTGGAGATCCCCTGGGTTGAGGATTTAATGCAGAAATTATTCTGAAGAATTAGAAGTTTTGCTTTTAGGTAGAAGGAGGATAAGATTTCTTTCCTACACATTTGTTTGCAGTATAGGCATTGAGGTTATATCCTAAGTTCCTATCATTTCCATTTTGGTTTGACTCCTAAATTATGGCAGGGTGATTTTCATGTTAGTATTGGGCTGTAATTGATGTGTGTTGTTCTTTTTTTCCTCAGTACCGGGGATCAAACTCAGGACCTTGTGCTTGCCAGGCAGGCGTGGTGACACTGAGCTAAATCCCCAGCCCTGTAATTCATGTTTAGAGGAAATGCTACTGATACTTTGCTTTTTTAGCAGTTCCTCTATAAACTATTTCCTACTTTTTTAACATCGTCATAAAAAAGATTAGGTAACGTTTTAATTTCACGACTGAATGTATTACATGTAATTAGCATACTCTACCGGATGCTTTTACTGTTCTTTAGTGGGTCATTCTAGAATGTTGTTGTTTCTAGTGGTTTTCACTTACTAGTCCCTGGGTCTCCAGTTAAAGGTCTGCCCTCTAAAGGGGGAACCTGTCCCAACGCCAAGAGACCTAGTTCTCAGGGTGTAGCAGATGGGTCACATTCTCATTAGGATTCCTGCACAGGGCTGTGTTGTGCCCAGATTACGAAGTTCCAAAGACCACCAGGAGGCCGTTTCCGATGTAAGCACAAGAGGGTCGTTTATTCACGCTTAAGCAGGGACTCTCAATTGTCACCGACACAGCGGATCGAGATTGAGAGCCCCGAATTCCAAATTAGCAGGGTTTTTATTGAGATTACAGCAAGCTTTGGTCATTAGCAGCCATATGATTGGTTAACATTTTGCAAGTATGAAGTGTAGATTTCTGATTGGCTAGGCTCATTGGGGGTTGAAGGGGATTACGTATAGGTTTTTACAAGAAAAATGGGGACAAAGATTAGTGGTCTACTGTCACGTACTGATGGTCAGCAGACATCCTGACTAACGGTCACGACCACCCTGTGTGGATAGTCAGCACATTAACAGATTGTCCTATAGATAGTGGGCCCGGGACATTTGTTTCTAGGGCAAACAGATGGCTGAGTAATAAAGTTAGGAATCCTGAGTTGCAGATTACGTCTTTTGTCCTAGTTCAAGCACATTTACTCATTAATGTGAGAGGACAAAGGAGACTACTCCATTTTGGGCAAAATGGAGTCATTCTGGTCTCACATTAGCAAAATGGAGTCGCTTTGGTCTCACAGCTGTGCTTTCCATGCACCATTCTGTTTCTGATCGAGTTAAACTGGATTTGCTGAAATCTAGAAGTCAGCAGAGGCACTTCTGGCTCTTGTTCTTTCTCTAAAGAGCCTGACTCTGCCTGGGGAATGTGAAAGGCTGGTGCCCACTCCTGTTCTACACAGAGTCGCAGTGATTCCCACTCAGAGGCAGAAGCTGGGCTGTCCGGCTCTGATGGCTGGGTTGCCTTTCTGCTTTTCATGGGCCCAGCTCCTTTGCTGATTGCTCAGCCCAGGACCTACCATGTGTTGCACCTCACTGAGAGTGGTGTGTGCAGCACACACAGCCTCCTGAGGTCAGTCTTGGGCTGGGCCCATGAAAAGCAGAAAGGCAACTCACTTAACTCTCTTCGGAGCCATGGTTACAATATTTTATGCAAACGAAGCACACAGAAAAGCACAATGACGAATGTTTTAACCCATTAACACAAGCACTCTTTGCTATGTAAGTGAGAAAGGCGCTTAAACTGATTGTCACCGCTCTGTGTCTGCGGCCACACACGACTCATGACTCGTGACTCACTCTCAGGTAGTGCAGACTTTTTCAAGTCAGATTTTTTTTTTTTGGTACGGGGTTACCGAATTTGGGACCTTGTGCTTTCAAAGCAGGTGGTGGAACCACTGAGCTAAATCCCTGGCTTTCAAGTTAGATTTTTGGTTTGACTATTGAGCAGAGTTACAAATCAGAGCAGTTTTTTTTTCAAACTTTGCTGTTTGAGTGGTGGAAATTTTGAGCTTGGAGCCATTTGACAGCTGAGGTATCACTGTACATGTCTTGGTGAAAGTATTAGAGTCCTGGCACTTCTTAATTGACCTGGTTCTTCACATTCCTTTGTCATTGTGGGTATGTGTTCTCTGAGTTCATGGGTAAACTGATGAGGCGCTCAGCGTTATCATTCCTCATTTTAATTGTTGGATATCATGTAATACAGGATGTTGAAAGCCAAAATAAAGCATCAGGCCCGGAGCCACAGTCCTTGGATGAGTTTACCAGTCTGCTGATCGTGGACGACACCCGTGTCGTGGTGGATCTGCTCAAGTTGTCTGTGTGCGGCCGGGCTGGCGACAAGGGCAGGGAGGTGCTCTCCGCTGTGCTCTCTGGCATGGGCACTGCCTACCCACAGGTGAGTGGCGGCAGGGTCCAGGCCACCTCCTGCTTCTCCTCGCTCCGTGTTGGGCGGCCTCCTCTGCGGGGACACCGCTGCTCTTCACACGTGAGTTTATGCTGGAGTTGCCATGTAAAAACATTCCTTTAGACAGATCCATCTGGGCTGGAAGTGTAGCTTGGTGGTGAAGCACTTGCCTAGTATGCATGGGGCCTCTGGGGTGGGCCCCCAGCACTGCGAACGAGAAAAGAAAACAGCAGTGACGAGAACGTTTAACCCCCGCCCCCAGAACTGATTTTGTGCACCTTGTTCTTATTGATTAGTAGAATTCCTTAACTAAGTCCCTTTTCTATCATATGCTTTGCAGTTTTACCCCAAATTTGCCCTTTGAGGTTATTTTGATATTTTTTGCCATAAAGGAATTTCAGTTTTATGTAGTCATATCTGTCAGGTTTTTGCTTTTTTGTTTTTTCCATTTATGACTTTTGGGTTTTGTATTATGCTGAACAGATGCTTATTTATGTGACATTGCTTCAGAGAATTCTCCCAAGTTCTCTTCTAATCATGTTTATGATTTCATTTATTATGTTTACATTTTTTAGCCATCTGGGGATTATCTTGATGTAAGGAATCAGCTTTATTTTTTCATAAATGGTAAACTACTTGCCATAACGTTATTTATGTAATAATTCATGCTTTTCAGTGATTTGAAAACTACTTTTATCTTACTCTGAATACCTGTGTGTGTTTGGGTCTGTTTAGAGACTGTGCTTGTTCCATTGAAATAACTCTTTGCTCTAATATCACAGTAGTTGGGCAGTTTTATATTTTTGTGACGGGTAGTGCAGTGTTCAATATGACTTTCTGTTTTTGTGGAAATGGACTGTGGACAGTTGACACCTCGGGCTGTGGAGCACTTGAAATGTGCCTAGTCTACCCGAGGAATTAAAGCTTTCATGTTACTAATTTAAATTTGTGTGGGTGTGTAAGGCTGGTGGGCGTCAATTGATGTATCTGGGTTAGTCAGTGTCATTATCGATATGTCTTAGCAGTAGGATTGATCAGTCCTGGAGTCCTGGGGCTCCCGTGTGGACTTGTACTATTTAGCAGCAGCCTGGCTTTGTCGTGTCAGAACTCCATGTGCCAGGGAACCTGGCGTGGTGTCTCCTGTTGCAGATACTTCGTCTGTGTTGGTCTGGGCCTCACATCACTACCACCAAACAATAAAGTACGTAAGTACTGTTGAGTGCTCTTAAACACAGTGGTGATTTGGTGGACATTTTTAGGGGCTTGTTATTTCTCAATCTGTTACTGCGGAAGAGTTTAAAAATTCAAAGCTTTCTTCTTGCTTATATGCCTATGTGACAGTGATATTAGTTGTGAGTAGGTAAACAAAACTGTTATTAAAATGAGGAAAGATAGAGTGAAAGAATAGTTTATTCCTGAAAAGTATAGAATGGGCAGTACAGGGGGAAGAGGAGGTTTTTTTTTTCTGAGTTGAAAATTTTTGGGTTAACACATTATTGCTGTTAATATATAGTGTTGTTTGTTTTAAAAAATGACCAGGAATTTACTAGTATTAACTGCTCAAGTGGTATGAATCACCACCAGATTTTTAAAATAAAATAAGGACATGATGGATTATGGAGAGAATGTGGCACGGGGCTCACCCCCATGTCCTGGGTCAAGAGAAAGTCCCCCTCGTGTCACGTTTGCTACCCTTCCTCTGAGATGCTCTGCCACGGTTGGACCTGGTGTCTCAGTTGTTTTCTATTCCTGCCCCTACTGAGACAGACTTTCCGCACTGGAAAGTAAACTTTGGTGTAAAAAGAAACTTGTCATCTCTGGTTTTTATCAGTTGACCTGAACTGTGTTGTGTATGTGGTGCCTTCCAGCTACCTTTATACAGATTGACTCTGAGCCTCATGGAGCCTTTGCCAGCTCTGTGATGTCTTGATTATATGGGTGAGGAAATCAAGCCCTAATTTGAATTAAATTTCTCAAACTCCACATCTTCCACTCTGCCATCCTGTGCCTCTGAAAGAATCCAGGGCAGGATGAAAAGGACAACGTCCAGATGACCAGGGTGGAGCCAGTCACCCTCTCCTCCTCCCCAGGTGGCAGATATGCTGCTGGAGCTCTGTGTCACTGAGCTGGAGGATGTAGCCACAGACTCGCAGAGCGGCCGCCTTTCCTCTCAGCCTGTGGTGGTGGAGAGCAGCCATCCCTACACCGACGACACTTCCACCAGTGGCACAGTGAAGATACCAGGTACCTGAACCAGACCCTGGAAGGGGCTGCAGACTTCACTGCTTGGGCTTGACTTGACTGTGCAATTACTTCTGCTTTAGAAAATAAGTAATAGAATTGTTTTGGACGCTCTTCCCTCCCTTTTCTAAAATACTCCTTTCCCAGATAAAGCATGATACAGTAAGCAACCTAAAGTAGATGATTAGCTTTGACGGGTGGGTGGATGCCCTGTGACCATGACCCAGGTGTAGTCTCACCTGTACTGCATCCCAGAAGCACTGCTGTGCCCCCTGACGTGACGCCGTCCTGAAAGCCATCACTGGCTTGCAGTGTGGACAGACTCCCTTCCTCCTTCTCTTCTTCCTCCTTTCCCTCTCCCTCTCTCCCTCTCCAAACTTCTCAGCGGGATCCCCCAGTGAGCTCCTGCTGCAGCTCAGCACATCCTGTCCTGTCCTGTCAACTGGTGCCTGAGAGAGAGGCTCCATCAGCCCACCCTTTGCTGAGTGTGACCCAGCCTTGGGAGCACCAGGGGTCTGTGGCCTTTTCTTGGGGATGGCCCTGAGAGCACTGCTGCTCTAGAGTTGCACACAGTGCTGCTCCAAGAGAACTGCTTCTTCCTCATTAGCTGGAGTACTTTAGAAAGAGATGTCCCCTCACCCTTCAGTTGGTTATCCAGGGGTAGTATCTGCATGAGAAAGTCAGGAGAAAGTCTTATTTCTTCTTTTTTGGTCCTTCCTCTCATTTATAGTTTTCAAGGGAATGAATCAGTTCCCTATCACTCTTCTATCAAGGTATTTATTTTGCAGTGTTGGTATTAAACCTAGTACTGAGCGTATTCCTGGCCCTTTTAAAGTTATTCTTTTAAATTTTTATTTGTTTGTCTGTTTTTTGAGACAGGGTCTCACTATGTAGCTCAGGCTGGTCCCTTTGCTTTGGGCCTATGGCAGGAGCATATTGGAGAGCAGAGCTGCTCACCTCATGTCCAGAAAACAGAGAGGACGAGGGCCAGAGTCCCATATTCCCTTTCTGAGGCACATCCCCGGTGACCTAAGAACTTCCTCCCGTAAGGCTCTGCCTCGTAAAGATAGTGCCATCCTGGGAACCAGGTGCTGAACACACAGTCTTTGGGAAGGTGTTAAAACCCAAACTAAAGCACCCATCCGTACAGCATGGTCTGGCATTTGGGGCTGCAGCATGGCCCTTTGGCCAGAAGTGATGGCACCCAAGATTGGTCTTCCAGTCCACAGGCACAGTCTCCTGTTGGGGAAGAGGGTGGTGCATTTTCAGAGCTTGATTTAGAGGCCAGTTTTTCATTAGCTCTTAAACATAGCTGTAGCTGATCTGGTTTTGCTTGGGTCACTGTGGCTTTGTTTGCTGCCTGGGAGTGGTCACTGTTTCTGCTCGCTTGTCCTCCAGGTGCAGAAGGCCTCAGGGTGGAGTTTGACCGCCAGTGCTCTACAGAGAGACGCCATGACCCTCTCACAGTCATGGACGGCGTCAACAGGATCGTGTCCGTGCGGTCAGGTGAGGAAGGGAGGTTGGACAGGGCACAGCCTTGGCCTCTGTAGAGGGAACTGGCAACATTTTTAGGACAGCCTGTTGCTGCTTCAGTCTGTGGGAGCTTTAAGGAAGGCACAATAAGCTCTTTAGCTGTGAAATATGGTTTTCCTTTTCTCTTCCTAGTATTTTTATAACGTAGTCATCCATGTTGTATGTGCCTCACCCCACTGATGGACAGAGTTCCTGAATGACTGGCGTGAGATTTGGGTCTTGTTGGTCCGTACTTAGCCTTATCCAGACAGTTGGAGAAGGGGCTGTAGTTGTCTGAGAGTGCCGGGGCCTGTGGGGCCACAGCTTGGTGTGTCACGGAGCTTGCTTGCTATTTTTTTTTTTTTTGGTACTGGGGATCGAAGTCGGGACTTTGTGCTTGTGAGGCAGGCAGCGGAGGCACCACGGAGCTAAATCCCTGGCCCTCTACTTTTGGTTTTTTGAGGCAGGATCTCGCTAGGTAGTTCAGTCCAGCGTTGAACTCAGTGTGTAGCCCAGGCTGGCCTTGCACTCACTGTTGTTGTTGTTGTTGCTGTTTTGGTAGTATAGAGCTTTTTGCAAAAGGGATTTGCTTTGGATTGATTGCTTTGAGGACTTGGCTCATGGAGAATTCTGTCCGGATTGGGGGGGGGGGTCTTGGGACAGACAGGAAGCATTGGGTGCCATCCCATCTCTGCTAGGCTGTTACGCCCTGTGGTCAGGTGGGGTTGAGGACCCTATCTGTAGGACTGTGAGATGCTACACATCTGGGCATTTCAGAGTTTCAGTGCAGGGCTCGTGTCTTTTCGGACCTTTTTATTCTTCATCTGGAGCAAGCGGCAGATTTTCCCGGTATGAGGGAAAGGCCAAGTGAAGCCTGTGAGGCTCTGTGGGCCATGTCTGGTCTTAGTCATTACTGCTCACAGAGACTGTTTGTCAGCGAGTGGGTGTGGCTGTCCTAGGGAAACACTGTGCGCATGCCATTCCTGAAATCCCTGGTTGAAAGATTTGGATGATGTGACATTGTCTTCACAAACATGAGTTTTTCTGGCACCTTGACAAAGGTCTGTCGGGATAGTTCTCAGTGGTGGTGTTAAATGTGACATGTCGCTGTGGTTCCAGCAGGAAGACTGTCAGGCCATTCCCATGCTGCCGTCACAGAGCCCTCCAGCACACAGTTGGCCAGGGTCTCTCCAGCTCTGACAGTTTTGCTTTGTATTTAAGGAGTTTATATTCATTGGATGATGGATTGAACCTACCTACCCCCAGGGTATGATTTTCTCCACCAGGCCGAGAGTGGTCCGACTGGTCCAGTGAGCTGCGGATCCCAGGGGATGAGCTGAAGTGGAAATTCATCAGCGATGGGTCTGTGAATGGCTGGGGCTGGCGCTTCACTGTCTATCCCATCATGCCAGCCGCAGGTAAGCGAGGGGCTGTGGCCAACACAGTTTGATGGCAGGCTGTCTTAGCCAGGCAGCTTAGAACTGCAGGTGCTTTTCATTTGGTAACTTGAGATTTGCCTTCTGGTGTGCCGGGAGAAAACATTGCCAGAGGCCCTGTTGAGGCAAGGATCCCGCTACAGAGCCCTCCATCTTCTAGGGTACTGGCCCTCTCTTCACCCTGTGGGGAAAGGTTTTTTGCTGGTTCCAGTTCTTAAGGCTGTCTGTTTACAGTTGAAATCTCAGGGCAGAGTGTGGCTCATGTGACGTCGACAGCGGTACTGTGGGTACATTTTTTCCTGGTATGTTCCAAGTGCCCTAGTCAGTCATACTTGGAGGTATCTCCTTACACAATGGTCCCTCCCGTGTCATGTACAGGGACATTCGTAGTGCTCCTTCACAGGCCCCAAGGACCTTTTATCCGACCGCTGTGTCCTCTCCTGTCCATCAATGGACTTGGTGACCTGTCTCCTGGACTTCCGGCTCAATCTCGCCTCCAACAGAAGCATCGTCCCTCGGCTTGCGGCCTCGCTGGCAGCATGCGCACAGTTGAGTGCCTTAGGTAATGCCGCCTTAGGTAATGCTGCCTGTCTCGCTGGCTAGACGGAAGTGGTCAAGCTTCTGATATTTGTTGTCTGCTTATTTCAGCCGCCGGTCATAGAATGTGGGCCCTTCAAAGACTGAGGAAGCTGCTCACAACGGAATTTGGTCAGTCGATTAACATAAACAGGCTACTTGGAGAAAATGATGGGGAGACAAGAGCTTTGGTAAGGAGCACTATGGTACAGTTTCTAGACATTGGGCCCTTTGGCAATTCAGTGGTTGCATTATTGTTTAATCTAATGAATCATTGAATAGAGCTGGGAAATTTCCCCTGGGCATAAGTAGGCCTTTGTCTTTGTTACATGTAGACTTTTTCTTAAATTGCTGTGTATACTGATTCAGACTGGACTGTGGTTTTCTTTTTGGTACCGGGGATCAAACTTGGGTCCTTGCGCTTGCGGGGCAGGTGACGGAACCACTGAGCTGAATCCCCGGCCCCCTGAACTGTGGTTTTCTAAAAATCAGTGTGTTAATAGCTCTGAAGTGGGATGGTGTTTGTTGGACTTTACAACCATGTGAGTGGCCACCCCCCTGTGTGTGCTGTGAGGTGGTTCCCTATCCCTTTGTGCATTGGGATCCACAGGAGCTGCTTCCGGCAGGGGAGGGGATGGTGTCCTGAGAGTGGCTTTGCTGAAATTGAGACCAGATATTCTTTTCCTTTTCATTTTTTCTGTTTGGACTTTCAGACGCATGCCTGTGATCAGTTATTTTTCTCTCTTTTACTCTACCTGGGCTCCTTTGATTTTCTTTCACTTCCTTCAACTCACTCATCCCTTTTGGTCCATCTTTTGCCACCCGATACCCTCATTCGTTGAGCTCTCTGCATCCCTTGCCTCCACTGTGCAGGAGTCTCACTAGGTCTGAAGCGATCCCTTGATCTGGATCTGGAAGGAGTTCGATAACGCCTTGGTCCTCTTCCTTTAATTTCCCTGCCAGATCTAGTAACTAAGAGTCGTCTCTGGTGTGAAGCAGGCTGGGAGTTAGGCACATTACACTCTCTCTCTCTTTCTCTCTCTCTGTTTTTCCGTTCCTTGTCATCAGCTTTAGGAGGACTTTTTCTCATGAGGAATCTATTTTCTGGTATAGGAGGGATCTCTTCTGGATTCACAGTAGACAGGGTTTGTGCGTCAAGATTTTCAGCTTCAATTTCACTAGATGCACTTGCTTTTCTTTCTCTTCTTCTTTTCTTTCTTATGTTTCCAGGAATTTTTTCTATGTTTCTTTTTTCTTTTTTTTTGATTTCTCTTCAGAAGCACTTTCAGAATCAGAAGACTCAGAATCAGAAGACTCAAAAAAGGACTGAGAATCACTTGAGCTATCTGAATCATTGGATGATGAACAGGAAGAGGATGATGATTTATGCCTTTTCTTTTCTTCTTTTTTAACTTTAGATTTTGGGATCAGCTCTCCACAGCTCAGTATCCGTACCTCAGCAAATGGTTTGCTAGCTGCATCTGTTTTCTGGTTTTCTGTCTCACAACTTCTTGACCAGAGATTACTTGTCCAAAAACAACATGATGCTCCTCTAAATGAGGAGTTGGTTTTGTTGTTATGAAGAACTGTGAACCATTTGTATCTTTTCCTCTGTTGGCCATTGACAAAAGAAATTCTTTGTTGTGTTTAACAGCGAAAATCTCATCTTCAAAAAATCCTTTCTTAAATAGATTCTCCTCCTCTTCCATTTCCTTCACTGAAGTCACCACCCTGAACCATAAAATCCTTAACAACTCTGTGAAAAACACAACTCTTATAATGTAATGGCTTCTGAGTTGATTTCCCTGTTCCCTTTTCTCCTGTACAAAGACAACGAAAGTTCTCTCATGTTTTGGGGCACACATCACAAAATAATTCAAAGACCACTCTTCCAGCAGGTTGATTGTTAATGGCAATATCAAAAAAACATTGAGGACACTGAACCTTTATTCCCATGGTTCCAATATTTCAATGGTTCTGAAGCATCAAAAAATCGGCCTAGATCCCCAGAGTTCAGGCCGCCATCGCTGCTGCCATGGTATAGCTTGAGAAGCAAAATGCATCAAGAGACCAAATATTCTGAGACAAACATTCGCACTCCTTTTTTTTTGTTGTAGTGCACTTGTCCTTTTAGTCTTTTTCCTACTTAAGAATTTCAACAAGCTTTTTTTCAGTTTTTATTAGTACATGTTTGCAGTACATAAGGATTACATTCCTCATGGGGAGTTGGTGCGTGCACCTGACATGTCTTAATTCTTTTTCATCCCTTTCCCCTCCCCTCTCCTCAAGAAGCATCTTTTAAGGGGGAACAGTATTAAAATAATGAAACCTTTGGCTCATGAGAACAAAACAAACTGGAGGTGCACCTGCTTGAATTCTGCAACAGAATATTGTCTTACTGGTTTTTTTTTTGTCTTACTGTTTTTAAGAGTTTTACAGGCAGTGCTCTTGCTGCTTTGGTGAAAGGGCTTCCAGAAGCTTTGCAGAGGCAGTTTGAATATGAAGATCCTATTGTGAGGGGTGGCAAACAGCTCCTCCATAGCCCGTTCTTTAAGGTAATTGCTTGACTTAAAAGTGACAGTGCTTGACAGAACCACTGAGAACTGTGCCAGGGTACTGTGTTCTAGGCCTCTTTGAAGGTATATGTTGAGTATTGCTGAAGTTGGATATGCAAAAGCTCAATAAATGATTTTCTGATCAGAAGGCTTATACCTTAAGCCACTATATAAGTATTAGCATGCTTTGAAACGTACAAGTCCTCTTGTTAGTTGACACAGGCAGCATGTACAGCGTTGTAGCAGTTGTTGGGCCTGAGGTCCTGTGCTTATAGTGCATCTTGAGGAACTGTTAGGATAATCACACCCCTGATGGGTAGGAGGAGCTCCTGAACAAGCATCCTCGGAAACCCTGGGGTGGTGACTTGGGACCAGGTGGAATGAATATTAGTGCCAGTGACCCTGTGTTTTAAATGTTCGGTGGCTGCAGGTGCTCGTGGCTCTTGCTTGTGACTTGGAACTAGATGCTCTCCCTTGCTGTGCTGAGACTCACAAGTGGGCTTGGTTCCGACGGTATTGCATGGCCTCCCGTGTTGCTGAGGCCCTGGACAAGAGAACACCATCGCCCCGTCTGTTTCTTGATGAGGTATTATTGCACGCTATTTTGGAATCGCTTCTACAGTGCAGAAACATTTTTAAAATTTAGATATAGTGCAAAAAGATACCAATATTATGAGATACAAAAAAACTTTCTCTTCCTAAGAAATATCATAAAAAAACCACAAAAGTGAAAATAAGTGAACTAATACTGTGAATTTCAATTAAAGTTTATTTTTAGTAAACTAAAGATGTAGTGATACTGTCCAGTTTTTAATGTCTTAGTCTTGATACCACATTGATTTTACTTATTAAGTATAAAATCATGATGTTAATGTTGGTATTCCCTCATACTTCCTAGGCTTTTTTTTTTCTTTTGGTACTGGGGATCGAACTCAGGACTTTGCGCTTGCAAGGCAGGTGCTGGAACCACTGAGCTAAATCCCCGGCCCCCTGTCTTCTCGTCTTAATATTTACTTGTTTTATTCTTGACATAAGTGTTTGATTCATAATCTTACTGAAATGTTGTCTAGGTGGCCAAGAAAATCCGTGAGTTAATGGCAGACAGCGAAAACATGGATGTTCTCCATGAGAGCCATGACATTTTTAAAAGAGAGCAAGATGAACAACTTGTGCAGTGGATGAACAGGTTGTTATATCAGAAACAAGAAATAATGTTGCTTATGAGAGAAAGAGCTTTCATGAGCAGTTCTTTGCCATGTCCAGTGTTCTCTTAATTCTGTTGCAGGCGACCAGATGACTGGACCCTTTCTGCTGGCGGCAGTGGAACCATTTATGGATGGGGTCATAATCACAGGGGGCAGCTCGGAGGCATCGAAGGTGCAAAAGTTAAAGTTCCCACTCCTTGTGAAGCTCTTGCAACTCTCAGGCCCGTGCAGTTGATTGGAGGAGAACAGACACTGTTTGCTGTGACAGCGGATGGGAAGGTAAGGATGCATTTTTGGTTTCAGATTGTCTTAAAGACCAAGCCAGTTATGGCTGGGTGTTCTGTTTGATTCTTGTGCGTGTAAGTGGTCTGTACTGAAATACTACAAGATTAATAGCACTTTTCATATTGCTGGAAGCAATTATAGTTCCAAATACTTCTGTATGTCTTAAGATGTATTTTATAACTTTGAATATGTTTTATTCTGCAGCATGTCATTCTACAAAAGGGTTATAATTTTTGCTTGCATATCATTGATTAGATGGATTCTTTTCTTGTTTGCTAGTGTAAATGGTAACTTTTGAGAAAGTACACAGGTTGATGTGTAGGAGTAGCTGATGCTGTTTTCTTTCTAATGCATTTTTAAAAGTTTTTTTAATATTTTCTTTATAGAGAGCCATAGTCTGCAAATAAAAATTTTGTTCCAAGGTCCAGGGATTTAGCTCAGTGGTTTTGCCACCTGCTGCGCAAGTGCAAGGACCTGAGTTCGAACCCTAGTAACAACAAAAAAAAAAAAGAAAAGAAACCACTCATCTGTGGAGAATTCATAAGCCTGGGACTTTAATTGCCAACCTAAGCTATTATAAATTTTCTATCTGAGGATTATAGTCCATAGGTAGTATAAGTTCAGACTGAAAACCATCTTGAGGGTCAGTTTTTATGATTATGAATTCTCCTGGGAGATTCATTTCTCCTCAGTCAGTGCTAGGATTATGAAAGGTGACTTTCTTTATTCTTTCTTACTTTTCATTCACAGTAGTGCACACTGAAGGGATATCACTTTTCTACAGAGTCTTCTTTGAGGCTGGTACCTTATTCTCATGCCCCAGACCCTCAAATCTCCAAAACCTTCTCAAAGGAAGCTGGATTCAGGGACTCATGTATTTACCTGAGTTTTGGTTTTACTTCCTGTTTTAGCCCTTGCAGTTTCTTTACTCTTGTATCAGTGCATCGGTACATTTGAAAAAAGTCTACAACAGCATTTCTGTTTCTACCAAGAGGCACATTTGCTATGCATTTAGAAATAGCAATCTGATTTCTTTCCCCCCAATTAATGAAAAAGGTGTTTTGTGTCCCAAAACAATTTCCATTTAGAATGAAAAAATAGTGTTGTTTACTGTGTAAGTGCTGCCTTGCTGAAATACTAAAATATATTTGTAGTATTTCTGGTGTTTTTTTTTGGTACTGGGGATCGAACTCGGGTCCTTGCGCTTGTGCAGCAGGTAGCGAAACCACTGAGCTAAATCCCCGGCCCTATTTGTAGTATTTCTATAGGACATTTCGGTGGGTTTCAGGGATTTACATGTAGTAATTGTAGTTAGTATTCCAGAAGTAGATAAAGCTTCTAGGGAAAAGATCTTATTTTAATTTAATTTAATTTATTTATTTTTATTTATTTTGGTTTTTTTTGAGACAGGGTCTTGCTGTGTAGTTCAGGTTGGCCTTGAACTCGCTATGTAGCCCAGGCTGGCCTCAAAGTCATGGCAGTCCTCCTGCCTCACCCTCAAGATCTTATTTTTAAAATGCATAAATTTGTCATTTCTAATAGTTATATAAGTGTTTCTTTTATTTTTAGAGCTTTGATACAGCATATGCATATTAGTGAGCTTTCTGACACTAAGGAGATGCCTGAGATAGTTAGATCACAGTTCTAGAAGTCCCACTCCAAGATCAAGTCCACCCATTGGTTATGGCCTCCAGAGTGCCAGGCAGCAGTGGTAGGGAGCATTTGGTGAAGCAGACTGTTCACCTCCTGCAGTGAGGAGAAAGACAGCCAATAGCACAGTGCCCTACAGGCCCTGTCAGGGCCATGCCACTCGCCCTCACTGCCAGAAGTTGTACGTTCCGGTAGTACCACCCCTGGGGACATTCATCCAATTTCAGCAGTGTATAAACTCTTACACTTTCCTGTGGTTGTTTTCTTTAAATTTAATCTCACTATGGTAAAAATGTCTACTTGGATGTGGTGGCACATTCCTGTAACCTCAGCTGTGTGGGAGGTTGAGACAGGAGAACTGCACGCCGAGGCCAGCTTGGGCAAGTTAGTAACACCCTCCCTGAAAATAATAAAAAGAGCTGGAGGTAAAGGTTGGTGTTAGAGCACTGCTGGGTTCAATCTGTAGTAGCTCCCCCCAAAAGAAGGCTAGACCACTGATTAGTTTTGTTAATTATCAAACATAAGAATATTAAGATGGGGCCGGGGATTTAGCTCAGTGGTTTCGCTGCCTGCTGCGCAAGTGCAAGGACCCGAGTTCGATCCCTGGTACCCCCCCCAAAAAAACAATATTAAGATGAAAATCTGATGTTGCTATTATTTTTTCTCATTGTAGCTGTATGCCACCGGCTATGGTGCTGGTGGCAGACTAGGGATCGGAGGGACAGAGTCAGTGTCTGCTCCAACACTGCTAGAGTCTATTCAGCATGTATTCATCCGGAAGGTGGCTGTGAACTCTGGAGGAAAGCACTGCCTTGCGCTCTCTTCGGAAGGAGAAGTTTACTCTTGGGGCGAGGCAGAGGATGGAAAGCTGGGGCATGGCAGCAGAAGGTACTGAGTGAAAACAGCATTCTCAGCATTGCATCTTCCTTTGTTTCAATTCCAGGATATTGGCACTTTTTTTTTCAGAACAACATTTATATAATCTACTCATGATATTTATGAGTCATTGGCCAGGAACAGGTTGACATGCTAATCTGTGGGTTTGCCAGGATGACTACTATTTTAGGAGAAAAAGAGCCAGTGCTGAGTTTTTTTGAGTTATATATGTTAAGCTTCTTTGACCTCCCCCAAATGATCCACCAAATCACATTTGGCATTTTGTGTAACATGCATAATACTAAAACTGTAAATGCAGAGGAAATGGCAGGAGCAAGGGGGGAGGACATACAAATGATGCCAGTTTTTAAACAAAGGAACCAACCTACTGATGTAAAAAACATTAATGGCAACTACCAGCTAAGTGAGAGTAACAGACCTTTCCTATCTTAGAAATAGCTAAACAAATTAGACAAAATATAAACAGTTCTAAAGGCATTGCATATCAGGCAGCAAAGTACCGTATGCCCTGAGAAATGGGGAATAGACAAGGCTAGTTCAGAACGTTTCTCCAGTGGCACCTGCTGTGCCACAGGAAGAAGAAACCCTGGCAGATCGTAGAAGGCTCCCATAGTATAGAGGAGACAGAACTGGAAGTCCAAGGACATCGGTACCTCTAGATATGCAGAGCACCAGAAGGGAGAGAGTTGTACAAACAGAGGACTCAGACAGTGCAAAGCCAAACACCGCAATCACCTGTGTGAGGTCAAGGGACAAGCCACCCAAAAGGAGAACAGTCCCCAGAGCTCACACAGGATATGAGATAAAGCTCCTAGAAGCCTCATACATAATTCAAGGCATTAGAGTGCTAAAAATGGTGTTCCTTAATACTAGGGAAAAATAATCACACTATTGTTGCTATGATCATATCACCAAAATGTAAAAACAAGACCTGAGACAAATTGTTAATAAATAAGATATCACAGAAATTAAAGCCCAAGAATAATTTTCTGACTACAAACAAATCAGTCCCCTAACAAGGTAAAGTGTACAATGGCCTGTATGTATTATCATGTGCAAAAAACCAGAACACAATCCAAATGAATAGAAAAACCAGTCAGTTGAAACTGACCTAGAAATGATACAGTGGTAGATGAGAACTTCATTAAAACAACTTTTTTTTTTTTTTGGTACCGGGGATTGAACTCAGGTCCTTGTGCTTGCGAGGCAGGCGGCAGAACCACTGAACTAAATCCCCGGCCCCATTAAAACAACTTTTAACTACATGCCATATCTTCAAGAAGTTAGAAAGAAACTTGGACATGTTAGGTAGAGCCTGGAAGGATACGTAAATGCCCAAATCAAAGCCTTAAAGATAAAAAATACAATGTCAGAGATGAAAAATACATCGGATAGGGCCGGGGATTTAGCTCAGTGGTTCTGCTGCTTGCCTTGCAAGCACAAGGACCCGAGTTCAATCCCTGGTACCAAAAAAATACATTGGGTGGAATGAGTGGCACATGTTTCACGGGAGGAATCATGAAAATACAACAGTAGAAACTATAGAGTGAAGCACAGAGAAGAAGAATACACAAATGAACAGAATACCAGTGAACCGTGGACAAACCTCAGCTGGCCTAATATGTGTACAGTTGGAGTCACCAGAGGAGGGGAGATGGGGGACTTTGAAAATAATAACTGAAAAATTTTCCAGGTTGATTAAAAGTATACATCCACATATTCAAGAAGCTTAAAGACCCTAACCAAAAGAAACATTGGGGTGGGGAGATAACAAGGTAAAATGAATAGAGAAAACAATCTTTATTTATTTATTTATTTATTTTTGGTACCGGGGATTGAACTCAGGTCCTTGCCCTTGCACAGCAGGCGGTGAAACCACTGAGCTAAATCCCCGGCCCTGAGAAAACAATCTTTAAAAGCAGGTGTGGAGGGCTGGGGATTTAGCTCAGTGGTTCCGGAGCCTGCCTTGCAAAAGCAAGGTCCCAAGTTTGATCCCCAGTACCAAAAAAAAAAAAAAAAAAAAAATCAGCTGTGGGTTAGGAGGGAGGTGAGTAGACAGAGTAAACTGTTGCAGGCTAACGGTGTATTGCACATACTCTAAGCAACCACTAAAATAGCAGTTAGTAAAATAATAAAACATAAGCTGTTAATCCAAAAGAAAGCCGAAAAGGAGAGAAAGAGGTGGCAAAGAACAGATAAAACAAACAGAAAACAAATGAGGATTTAACCCTAATTAATAATAACATGAAATGAAATGATGTAAACACCCAAATTACAAGTCAGAGATTGTCAGAATGGAAAACAGTATGTTGCCTACAGTGATACTGCTTTAAAAATAGAGAATATAAATATTGGTACACAAAAATTTTTAAAAATGGGAAAATAGGGCCGGAGATTTAGCTCAGTGGTTTCACCGCCTGCTGCGCAAGCACAAGGACCCAAGTTCGATCCCCGGTACAAAAAAAAAAAAAAAAAGGGAAAATAAATGCCATGATAATGTGAATTAAAAGAAACTAGAATGCTTATATTAATATCATGCAAGGTAGATTTCACAGAAAAGAATATTGAGAGGGATTAAAAAGGCAGTTTCTTGATGACATAGTTCACTAAGGGGACATAATAATTAAACAGATCATCATTCCAGCACCTAATAATAGATATTTCAAAGACATGAAATTTTAAAAAGTGCTAGAACTGCAAGGAAAAAATAAATACCCCTTCTTTCATAATTGGTAAAACAAATAGATAAAAAAGTCTGTAAGGGATAGGTTTGAATATCAGTATGAACTATCTCGACTTAATCAACATTTTTAGAACACTGTACTAGATAAAAATACATTCTTTTCATGTGTACCTGGAACATCTACCAATGAACTGTGATGTGGACCATAAAACAAACCTCACACACCAAAAGAATCCAAATTATACAGAGTACATTCTCTGTTCACAAGGGAACTAAATTAGAAATCAGTAATAAACACTTTGAAAAAAGTCTTCAAAATACTTGGAATGTAATTAAAACATTTCTAAGTAAACTGATGGGTCAAAGAATGAATCAGAATAAATGAGAAATAATTTTGAACCATGAAAATACCATATAAAAACATGTGAGATCCATCAAAAGCAGTAGCTAGAAGGAAATTTATACATGAAACACATATTTTAAAAATGAAAAGTGAGCACAAAACCATGACCTTAACACCCAACTTAAGATACTGTAGTAAGAAGGACAAATACAGCCCAAAGTAATCAGAAGAAAGAGGCGATTCCCGGTACCAAAAAAAGAGAAAATGAAAAATTAGAGCAGGAATCCATGATATAGAAAACTGATAAAAATTAGGGTAAACCAAAGGAAACAAAATCTGGTTCTTTGAGATAAATGTAATTTGCAGAGCCTCCATTTAGACTGATAAAAAGTGTATTACAGGGCTGGGGATTTAGCTCAGTGGCACCGTGCCTGCCTCACAAGCACAAGGTCCTGAGTTTGATCCCTGGTAGGGTGCGGGGGGTATATTACAAATTATAGGAGTTTTCATCACTACAGAGCATACAAATATTAAACAATCACGAAATATTAACAACTTGATGCCAACAAACTTGACTTTTTAGGGAAATTGGACAAATTCTTAAAAAGATATGTACTTTCACAGAAAATTAATTTCCTACAAACAGATGTCCAGGACCAAATTACTAGTGATTTCTAATACACCTGTAACTAATAGACAGTTGCAGTTTCTCACATACTTTTTAAAAAAATTGAAGAGGAGGGAATTCTCCCAAATTAATTTTTGAAGATAGCTTTACTCTTTTTTCAAAACCAAACTCAATTATTAGGAAAATATAGACCACGTTTTCTCGAGAACGTAGCTGTAATCATTGTTAATGTTTTAGAAGTCAAATCCGACGGTATAGAGCAGATAATAGTGTGTGGCCAAGAGATTGCAAATGTGATTCGATGTTGGGAAATTAGTCGATGTGAAACACAGCATACGGCATCGCAGTGGATGAAGTGGGAAAAGCATTTGGCAAATTCTGACTCTGTCCCTGGAAAAAACTCTCCAGCAATGTAGGAATAAAAGATTGCTTCCTTAAGCTGATGAAAGGCATCTCTAGTAAACCTAGAGCTTACATTCTGCTTACTAGCGTCGCGCTCAGGAAGAGACAAGCATGTCTGTGACCGCCACTTGTATTCAGTATATACTGCAGGTTTAGTAAATGCAGTTCTACAGTACATACAAAGAAGTAAAAGGCATCCAGATTGGAACGAGAATTAAAGCTGTCTTTATTTGTAAATAATTTATGCCCAGAAGCGGATGTATCTACAAAAAAACTGCTAGAACTAATGTTAGGTTAACAATATTGTAGAATACATGATCCATAAATATTTATTTCTGTGTAATCAGAAAGTGAAATTTTAAAATGCTGTTTATAATACTCTGCATTCAAAATTGAAATCCTCCTGAATAAATCTGAGCCCAAAAATATGGGTGACCCATAGAAATCTACAAAATATTAGTGAGAATATTTTTTAAAAAACAAACTTAAAATCACGGAGGAGTATTTGTATATATGGACCTGAAGATTCAGCATTGTTAATTTGTTGTTTATCCCCGAATGTCTAGACTTGACACCTTGAAAGACTTGTACTGTCTGACTTTTACGAAGCCTTATTTCAAAGCTGTAGGAGCCAGGGCTGTGCAGTCTTGGTATTATGGGGAGCAGTGCAGCAGTGGTGCAGGGCAGGGAGTCCAGAAATAGATGAATGTAGAAAAGATGACACAGTTTTCAAAAATGCAAATGCAATTCATTGGAGGAAAGATAGTCTCCTCCATGATGGTTTTGAATAAGTGAATAACCATATAGTGAGAAATGAACTTAAATTTACACCTTGTACCATATCTAAGCATTAACTCAGAATGAATAATAGTAATCAATTTAAAACTAAAAACTTCCAGAAGAAAACATGACCGAAGACCTTTGTACCCCTAGGTCAGACAAAGATTTTCAGATAGAGCTCCAAAACTATGATTCATTTAAAAAAATACGATGATTTATATTTTATACAAATTATGCACAGTTCTTTGAAAACTATTTGAAGGGATTGAAAAGGCATGCCACAGACTAGGAATCTCATAATCTGACTAAGGTCTGATACCCAAAATATATGGAGTTTTCAGAACTCAATAACAGGTTTGTTAACCCTGCTTGCCACATGAAATGCTAGTGACCCAGCACTCCAGAGGCTGAGGCAGGAGGATTGCTGTGAGTTCAGGACCAGCCTGGCCACACAGTGAGACCTTGTCTGCAAAAAAAAAACCAACTTAAGTGAATATTTGTTTCAATAAAGGGCCAGGTAATAAATATTATAGGTTTTGCATTTGATACTTTAAAAATAACTCTAGATAGGAAATTTTGGGTTCAGGTCTGAACAGTTCTTAGGGACTGGCTTAATAACTACGTGGTTGGGGAGGTGTGTGTTGAGAGTTGTGCACTGACTAAATGAGCAAGACACAGAAGACATTGTGTTTAATATGCTTAAAAATATTTGAGAACAAAAGTGCATTTCGGTTATAGTTGGTGTCTTTTCCTGCAGTCCGTGTGACCGTCCTCGTGTCGTAGAGTCTCTGAGAGGAATCGAAGTGGTGGATGTTGCTGCGGGTGGAGCCCACAGTGCCTGCGTCACAGCAGCCGGAGACCTGTACACGTGGGGCAAAGGCCGCTATGGCCGCCTGGGACACAGCGACAGTGAGGACCAGTTAAAGCCAAAGCTGGTGAGGAGTCCCCACAGTGAAGGCCCAGGCCCAGGTCTAAGTGGCTGCGCGCTCCAGTGTTGGAGTGGCCGGGGTGGGGGGGGGATTTGTCATTGTCACACATCGAAAGCACACCCCATTTTATATTCTTTTCATTTTGGAGTTCTGGTCACAGGCTCATTATTGACAAGTAGGTTTTCTTTCTGATGGAAGTAACCATCTTGGCATGCATTCCTTCCATGGCTCGATTAAACAGATAGTATTTGAAATATCCTTTTATTTATGCAGTTGACCCTTGAACAACATGAGTCTGAATTGTGTGGGTCCACTTAAATTGCAGAATATTTTGGAGGGGAGGATTTGAAAAATGGTTCTCAGGGGAACTGCATAACCTAGAAATAACCAAAAGGTTAAGAAAAAGACATGTTATGAATGCATAAATGTATGTACATAATAGTCTGTTATCCTTTACTACCATAAAATATACACAGGTCTATTATGAAAAGTTAAAATTTAGGGTGCAGATGTAGCTCAGTGGTAAAGCACTTGGTTAGCATGTACATGTGTGAGGCCCTGGATTTGATCCACAGCACTGCAAAAAAAGAGTTAAAATTTATCAAAAAACTTACGCATACACTTACAGACCGTCCACGGCACCACTTGAGGTTGAGAGAAAGGTAACCGAGCAAAGATAGGGCGTTCAGTCTTAGCTGCATAGTATTGCCTATGGTGCATACTGCACGACTGTGGTAATTTTGTAGCTGCCCGCTGTTGCTGTTACAGTGAGCTCAAGTGTTGCGAGGGTCTGTTTAAAACATGATGCTGTCATCTACAAGTGAGTAGTTCATCTATCCTTTTAATTACATCTCATTGTACAAGGTGATCTCTCATGACTCTCATGTCTTTTACTGTTTATAAAATATGAATAATAGAAAAATATATGTTAACTGTTTAAGTTACAGTAAGGCTTCTTGTCAACAGGGTATTAGTTGTTAAGTTTTTTGGGAATCAAAAATTATATGTGGTTTTTTGACAGCTCTCCCATGTTGCTGAAGAGTTAACCTTTTTTTTTTGGTACCAGGGATCGAACTCGGGTCCTTGCGCTTGCGCAGCAGGCAATGAAACCACTGAGCTAAATCCCCGGCCGTGAAGAGTTAACTTTTTGATAGGAGGGGGGTGGAACAGTCCTGGGGATTGAATCCAGGGGCCTTTGTATTGAATTACATCCCTAGTTTTCTTTTTTTTTTTTTTGTTACTGGGGATCGAAGTCAGGTCCTTGTGCTTGCGCAGCAGGCGGCAAAACCACTGAGCTACATCTCCGGCCCTCCTTTTCATATTTTTAGTTTTGAGACAAAGTCTTACAGAATTGCTAAATTGCCCAGGTTGGGCTTGAATTTGGAATCCTCCTACCTCAATTTCCCAGAGTGCTGGGATTACAAGCATGCACCACCATGCCTAGCTAAGAGATAACTTTAATGATAAATACTACTTTGTACCTAGGAAAACGTTTCGGCTCCTAGAAGGCCTGCTGTCTTTTTGCTGGTAAGAAGTGAATGAACAGCCTTCATGGTAGCACAGGGTTGGCTCATCAGGACACTGATAACCCGCTTCCTACAGCTTAGATTTGTATAGTTCAAATAGAGGAAGGTGTTTTCTGTTTTGTCTCTTGAGATTATTAAAATTACCTAGATCTTTATAAAGGCTTAAAATAGGTACAGCCACAAAGAAAGAGTAGCAGCATTGCAAAGCCTGTCATTTGTAAGCCTTCGTTAGGTGTGGTTGTCTAACCCAGGTCCTTTTTTTTCTGAAGGTGGAGGTGCTGCAGGGCCACCGAGTGGTAGACGTTGCCTGTGGCAGTGGTGATGCCCAGACCCTCTGTCTCACGGATGACGACACCGTCTGGTCCTGGGGGGATGGGGACTATGGCAAGCTTGGCAGAGGAGGCAGTGATGGCTGCAAGGTGCCCATGAAGGTATCCCATTTTCACAGCCTGGGTCCACCACTGTTAACTCCCTCCGTGGCTGCCTAGGAGCCTTCTAACCTTATCCTTACCTGCTTTGCAGAAGATACATTGGGCAGTCGGGTAAAAAGTGAATGAATGACCTAAAGGCCTGAAGACATTTTAAGTACCGTGTGTATCCTCTTGGGTAATGTCTGTAGTCCAGCAGGGGCCTGAGAGCATCTGGTTTTATGTAGCATGTAACCTAACTGTTTGAGGAATGGGATAGCACATTGTTCCCAGTCAGCTCAGTTTACAGTGGTACATAGATGCCATGCCATATCTAGAGCGTGTTGAAAGGATTGTGTCTGGTTGGGTAGCAGCCACTTTCACTGGGACAGAATATCTGACAACTACAACTTAAAGGAGGAGCAGTTCATTTTGGCCCACTGTAGTCCGTGGTTGGCAGGCTCAAAGGCAGAAATGGCATAGTAGAAGGGCTTGCCTCAAAGGAGAGCTGCTCATCTCATGGTGGCCAGGAAGGAGGGGCCAGGATGGGAGGCTCACTCTTCCAGTCAAACCCCAGTGACCCACTTCCAACCAGACGCCACATCCTGACCGCATATTTAGCTGTGGAATCATCGGTGGACTAATCACATGATGAGTATGGCACCCTCGTGATGCAGTCGTCTTCCACAAGCCCCACCTCTGAACACATGGGGCTTCCGGGTCCAGACAGTGACCACAGGCATCCCGCAAGAAGCCAGGAGCAGAGGCTGTGTGGTGCCCTGTGTCTGCAGGCCTGGGCTAGGCTCCACTACATTGTTCCATGTGGGCCAAGTGACTAGGCAGCCCCTTAACTTTGCCAGACTGAATTTTGCCCTTGTGAGTGGGTGGTTGCCATTAAGGGAATTGATGTGTTTGGGTCACTTACCTGTGGCTTGGTGGCCTGCAGTACATAGCGCTGCAGGTGTAGTTGAGATGCTATACATACGCTGGGGAGCATGGGCCTGGTAGGTGAAACCCAGGATCAGTGAGTACAGGTGCAGAGCAGAGAGCCCAGTGGGGCCCAGGGGCCACTCGGGTGGGCAAGAGTGCAGCCCAGCCTTCAGTTTTTCTTCCTGGAGTTGTGCTGCCCAGTGCAGTAGATGTTGGCCACATGAAACTGTTTAAATCAACTGAATTTAAATAAAATTAAAATTCATACCCTCAGTCCCACTGATATGCTCAATGGCTACATAAGGCTCTAGATGGCTTCCTTTTCCTTTTGTCTAGTTCAGGTATATGGTGTTTTAGCACATTGTATGTTACAAAGGGTTTCCACCTGTATGAAAAAATGGTCTGTGTGTACCTCTTTTACTAAGAAAGACTTGATACGATGGCTTCGCACTTTCAAAGACTGAGCTACCGAGGGTTGGACGGCCCGGAGGAAGACATAACTAGCCACCGTGATGGGCCTGGAGTGGGGAGAGACTAAGAGAATGAATTTTTCATTAATTTAAATTTGAAATTAAATGTGAGCACACAAGTATTAGAACACAGAGAGGGCTGGGGATTTAGCTCAGTGGCTCTGCCACCTGCTCCGCAAGCACAAGGACCCGAGTTTGATCCCCGGTACCAAAAAAAGAAAAAAACCACAGAGAAAATAAGAGCAGAGTTTGCTGGGTAGGGAGAAGTGGCAAGTAGGAAAGTGAGGGCTGAGTGTGGAGGTTGGGCTCCAGGTATGCGGTAGTGGAGATGCAGCCCAGGCCTGCACCGCTGAGGTCACGGTGGCTCGGCTGACCTGGACAGGTGGACAAGACCCAGCTGCCCTGGCCGTCCCTCCTCTTGCCTGTTGGCCCTGCCTATGGGCCCAGGGTCCGAGGAGCCTGGAGAATGTGCTTCCACTCAGTCTTGGGAGAGGGCTGCAGCCTCTGTGAAACACCCCCTTCCTGGGGCCGTGCGCTGGATCCTGTTACCAGCATACCTGCCAGCTGTCAGCTGTTCTGTCCACTTCCTGAGGGTGCCTTGGTTAAGTAGAATGTAATTTAGAGTTGACCTAAATATTGTCATAGGCACTGGTTTTCAGAGTTCCTACTGGATGTAGTTAAATCTCAGTGTGGCTGCAGTAGCCAACAGTGCTCTTGCTGGAGCCGGTCTGATTGGACCTCTCTCTCTCTAGATCGAGTCTCTCACTGGCCTTGGAGTGGTTAAAGTGGAATGCGGGTCCCAGTTTTCTGTTGCCCTTACCAAATCTGGAGCAGTTTATACGTGGTAAGATTCTGTTTATTTAGTCCCACTGAAATCATATTTTTAATTGAAGCTGCATCAACCGCCTTTCCGTAGACCGGAGCATAACTTCTGTGGCAAGCTTTTTTGCATGCAGGCATTCAGGGCTTGCACCAGGAGGGTGGCAGAGTGGAAATAAGATGTCCTTCTCCTCTGAGATCCGTGCTCTTTGTGTGCAGGGGCAAAGGTGATTATCACAGGCTGGGCCATGGATCTGATGACCACGTTCGAAGACCTCGACAGGTCCAAGGGCTTCAGGGCAAGAAAGTCATCGCCATTGCCACTGGGTCCTTGCACTGTGTGTGCTGCACAGAGGATGGTAGGCCGGGTCAGCGCTTCTGAGCGAGGCCCATAAACCTGGGGGCGCTGTTTGGGGGCAATTGTGTTGTGGATGGGGCGGCCCCAGGGGATTGTGCTGTGTATGGAGGGTCCATCTGCTGGGCAGTTTTGGACCCATTGTCTTCAGCCTGGGGCGCCACACCTGTGGATAGAGAACGTTCTGCGGCTGGAAGGAAAGAGCTGCCGGAGCAGTCGCAGCCCGGTCTTTGGTGGGGACCTGGGCCTCTGGCTGGTCGATGAGCACGGCTCCCTGTGCAGAGCTGCGTACAAACAGCATGACCCATGCTGAAACCCGCTTTCCTCTGGGATGAGTTCAGTATTACACATTTGGTTGCAGTAAACGTGGGTGTGCTGGTATCCCTATAATAGGCTAACTCATTCTTTCAGGAATATACTGAGAAATGATACAGATGAATTGAATGATACCACTATTTTTAGTTTCTTGAGGAACTTCCATACTGATTTCCCTAATGACTATACTAACTTACATTTTTTTTTTGGTACCAGGGATCAAACTCTGGACCTAGCAATTGCGAGGCAGGCGGTGGAACCACTGAGCTAAATCCCCAGCCCTCTAACTTAATTTGTATTAACAGTGTAATAATGGTTGCTTTTTCCCAGGCATTCTCACTGGCATTTTTAAAAAAAAATTTTTTTTTTGGTACTGGGGATTGAACTCTGGTCCTTGCGCTTGCGCAGCAAGCTGCGAAACCGCTAAGCTAAATCCCCAGCCCTCACTGGGATTTATTGATAGTCATTCTGACTGGGGTGAGATAGAATCTCAGTTTTGATTTGCATTTCCTTGATGGCTAAAGAAGTTGAACGTTTTACTGAATGAATGGCCATTTGTATTTCTCCTCTTGAGAAGTGTCTATTCATTAGCCTATTAACTGGGGTAATTGCTTTTTTGTTACCTTTTTTTAGTTCTGGATATTGATCCTCTGTCAAAAAAGTACCTGGCAAAGATTTTCTCCCATTCTGTAGGTCTTCTCCCTGTCAGTTATTTGCTGTGTGAAAGCTTTGTAATTTGATGTGGTCCCTTTGTTGACTCTGGCTGTTATTTCTTGTGCTGTTAGAATCCTATTGAGAAATCTTCACCCATGCTTATGATTTCAAGTGTTTACCCTGTGTTTTCTTCCAGCAGTTTCAGAGCTTCAGGTCCTACACTTAGGTCTTTAACCCATTTTGAAGTGATTTTCGTACAGGATGAGAGATGGAGTCTATAGTTTCACATGTGGGTATCCAGACCCCTTTGTCAGGAACCAGGTGGCTGTAGTTGTGTGAGTCATTTCTGTGTCCCCATGCTGTTCCTTGGTCTGCATGTCTGTCTGATTACTGTGGCTGGGTAGCGTGTTTTGAAGTTAGCTATTGTGATGCCTCCAGCAGTGCTGCTGTGTTTCTGTGTGAGTTTTAGGATTTTTTTTCCTAGTTCTTTGAAGGTCACTGGTATTTTGATGGGGATTGCACTGAATCTGTAGATCACTTTTAGTAATATGGCCATTTTAACAATATTTATTGTGCCGATCCATGAACATGGAGAGTCTTTTCTTCTTCCAGTGTCTTTTTCAGTTTCTTTCTTTCAGAACTCTGTAATTTTTGTTTTAGAAATCCTTTGACTCTTTGGTTAGGTTGATTCTAGGTGTTTTATTTTAGAGTTTTTGTGAATGGAATTAATTTCCTGATTTCTTTCTCTGCAGATTTGTTATCATTATATAGAAAAGCTGTTGATTTTTGTGTCCTGCTGAATTTATCAGATCTAAAAGGCTTGTGGTAGGTTTTTTTTTTTTTTGAGACAGTGTCTTGCTATAGAGATCAGGCTGGCCTTGAATTTACTATGTAGCTCTGACTGGCCTCAAACTCGTGGCAGTTGTGCCTCAGCCTCCCAAGTGTGAGGATTATAGGGAGGCACCACAACTGGCTGGTAGAGTTATTAGGGTCTTCTAAGTAAAGGTTCATACCACTGGCAAATGGAGACAGTTTGACTTTTTCCTTTCCTACTTGTATCTGCTTTATTTCTTTCTCTTGCCTGATTGCTCTGGCTAATCGAATGCTATGGTGAGCAGAAGTGGAGACAGTGGACACCCATATCTCTCTTGATTTTAGAGGAAATACTTTTAGTTTTACTCCATTCAATGTGATGTTTTATACAGGCTCTATTAGGTTGAGGTAAGATCCTTCTGTACCTGTTTTCCTCAGAGCTTTTATCATGAAAGGATGTTAAATTTTGTCAAAGACATTTTCTGCATCTGTCGAGATAATCATGTGATTTTTATCCTTTGTCTGAGGAGTAGCTGGTAAAATTTTTTTGCTCATTATGTCGATTGTCTCTTCTCTCTGCTGGTGATTTCTTTTCCTTTGCAAAAGCTTTTTAATTTGATGTGATACCAATTGTTGGTTCTTTGTAGTATTTCCTATGTGAGCAAGGTTTTGTTTGTAAAGTCTTTGCCTACAACTGTGACTTCAAGAGTTTACCTCTTTTGTCTTTGAGCAGATCAAATGTGTTTGTTTTGACATTTAGATCTTTGATCTATTTTGATTTTAGTTTAGTGTGTGGTGAGAGATATGGATTTAGATTCAGTATTTGGCTTGTGGAGCCAGTTTTCCCAGCACCAGTTGTTAAAGAGGCCATCTTTTTCTTCCAGGGAAGGTGTTTGCCCCCTTGTCAAATATAAGGTGGCTGAGTGTGCTTGGAGTTGTTTCTGCATCTTCTGTTCTGTTGATCCTCGGATCTGGGTTTTTTGGTTTTTTTCGGCAGTGCCATGCTGTTTTTGTCGTGGTGATCCCCCACCCCAGCCCCGTATGAGAGATTGAACTCAGGACCTTGTGCTTGCTGGTTAGGCATGGCAGCACTGAGCTACACCCCTGGCTCATGATAGCTTTTAGTAGAACTTCAGATCAGGGATTGTGATGCCACTTGCCTTGGTTTTGTTGCCCAGAATTGATTTTGCTATTCTGGGTCTCTTCTGGTTCCATATGAATATTAGGATTGCATTAAATCTGTATGACAGTTTTGGAAGTATGACTGTTTTCATGATTGGCTCTGCCCATCCATGAATGGTATCTTTCAATTCTCTGATATCCTCTTTCATCACAGTTTTTTATTTTTCAGAGTACTATAGTTTTCACTGTAAAGGTCCTTTACTTCCTTTGTTAGATTGATTCTTAAGTCTTTCATTTTTCTTGATGCTATTGTGAAAAGTGTTATTTCCCTAATTTCTCCCTTGAGTTTGTTATTCATATATAGGAATGTGATTCATTTTTGAGTGTTGACTTTGTATCCAGCTACGATACTGAATTTGGTTATTAAATCTAGAAGTCTTGTTGGAGTTTTTGGGATCTTCTATGTAGAGTATCATGTCATCTGCAAATAGTGATAATTTAACTTCTTTTTTTCCTATCCTTATTCCTTTTATTTCTTTCTCTTGTCCAATTGGTCTGGCCAATGTTTCCAGAACTATATTGAACAAGAGTGGTGATAGTAGAAGCTTTATAGAAACTTGAGGCTCAACATTATTTTATTTATTTGAGCTGACTCTGTTTTTCTGATGTGGGAATTCACCACTATAAATTTCCCTTGTAGGATAGCTTTCATGGTGTCCCATAAGCTCCGGTATGTTATATTGGCATTATCTTTTTTTTTTTTTTTTTTTTGTGGTACCGGGGATTGAACTCAGGACCTTGCTCTTGCAAGGAAGATGCAGTGCCACTGAGCTAAATCCCTGGCCCTTTGGTATTATCATTTAATTGTAGAAACTGTCTTATGTCTTCTTTAATTTCGTCTAAGACCCATTGGTTGTTCAGGAGGGTGTTATTAATTTCCATGTGTTTATACAGTTTTTATGGTTTCTTTTGCCATTTATTTCCAATTTCATTGTGCTATGATCTGAAAATATGGATGGGATAATTTCAGTTCCTTTGGATTTACATAAGCCTGTTCTGTGAGTTAGTATATCGTCTCTTTTGGAGAAAGTTCTGCATGCTGCTGAGAAGATTATTGTGTTGTTGCGTGGAGCATTAGATTTCTACTAAGTCTATTTGTTCAAAGGTTTTGTACAGCTCTGATATTTGGTTGATTTTTTTTGTCTAGTTGATCTATTTGTTACTGGATATTGAGGTCCCCCATGATAATTGTATTAGTGCTTATCTGATTTGTCATATCCATGGGTGTGCCGGTATTTGGTGCATATATATGTATGATTATTTTGTCTTTCTCTTGGATTGTTTCTTTAACAAGTATGTAGTGACCTTATTTGTCTCTCCTGCTCAGGCTTGGCTTGAAATCCATTTTGTCTACAAATAGAATAGCTAACTTTGCTTTTTCCTAGGTTCCTGTTGGATGCAATATTTTTTCCATCCTTTGACTTTCTGTCTATACATTTCTTTTTTTTTTTTTTTTTTGGTACCGGGGATCGAACTTGGGTCCTTGCGCTTGCGCAGTAGGTGGCGAAACCACTGGGCTAAATCCCTAGCCCTGTACATTTCTTTTTGAGTTAAATATGCTTCTTTTTTTGTACCGGGGATCTAACTCTGGTCCTTGCACTTGCGGGGCAGGCAGCAGAACCACTGAGCTAAATCCCCAACCCTAAATGTATTTCTTGTATGCAGCATATTGTTGGATCTTATTTCTTGATCCATTCTGCCCATCTGTTTGTTTTGATTAGTGAATTGAGACCATTCACATTTACGATTGTAACTGATAGTTATTGACTTGTCCATGTCAACATAGTATTTTCCTGTTGTTGATTCCTTTTCTTTCCCTTGTATTTAATTGCTTGCCTTGCCAGGTGGATTCATTTTATTGGTATTGGAATTGTTGTCTTTTTCTAAAATATCCTTCAGAACTTTTTGGAGTACTAGTTTGATGGTCGTGAATTTCTTCAGGTGTTTTTTATCATGGAAATATCTTACTTCTCCATTGATTTTGAAAGGTAATTTTGTGGAGTACCTCAGTCTAGTTGGCAGTTATTTTCTTTTAGGGCTTGAAATACTTCACTCCATCCTCTCTTTGACTGAAGGGTTTGTGTTGAGAAGTCTGTGATTCAGATGAGCTTTCTTTTATAGGTGATTTGTTTCTTTTCTCTAACAGCTTTTAGTATAGCGGACCCTTGACTTACAAACTCAATTTATACTCTGGGGCTGGTTGTAACTCAAGTTGGTTGTAAGTCAAGACTATTTTTCCCATAAAAAATTATGGAAATACCCATAATGCATTCTGAACCTCCCAAAGCACCCTTTAACTAACCTTTTCATAATAAAAAGTGTTGTAAAATGTGCGTAATTTACTAGAACACCAGTAATTTTCCTAGTGTATTCACCAAAAAGTTATAAAATGTGCCTAGTTTACCAGAAATAATTTCAAACTGTACTCACCATTACATCTTTGGCTTGCAGGAAGAGAGGATGAAATGGAAGGTGGTTATTGTGTGGAAGGAGAGTCCCTTTCCGTAAGAACATCAGGAATCTGCCTCTCTGGTGTGCTTCCTATCCTTGGGAGAGTCTGTAGCCCACTAGGACCTGCTTCTGGCTCACTAGGTCTCAACCTTTTCAGAACTAAAAAGTGGTCTAAGGTTGTCTGTTTCTTTAGTATGACATGACATTGTCTTTAAGCAAGTGATGCAATGATTGGAATTTTCTCTGTCTGGGTGGTCTTCTCTACAAATGTTTGTAGCTCTGTCCAATTTTTCAGGATTTCCTTTATTTCAGAGGAAGAGCTTTGTTACAGTGATTATTGATACTCTCCCTCCCCTTCAGAAAGCTCCTCAGCTGCCATTCTCTGCTGCTCAGCCAGAAGTTGCTGAAGTTCCTCTGTAGACAGTTCCTCCGAGTGTTCCTCCACCAGTTCCTCTACATCACCACTGTCTGCCTGGAAGCCTCTGAACTCTGCTGTAGTTACAATGTCATCAACCACAGGGTCAACTGAAGGCTCAGCTCCTCCACACAGCCTTTAAAGTCTCTCTCCTGTATAATTTTAGGCCACACTTTCTTCCAGGCAGATCTCAGTGTCCTT
Organism: Heterocephalus glaber; assembly: GCF_053883595.1. Taxonomy (NCBI): domain Eukaryota; kingdom Metazoa; phylum Chordata; class Mammalia; order Rodentia; family Bathyergidae; genus Heterocephalus; species Heterocephalus glaber. Next base: position 432,749 of record NW_028258194.1, on the reverse strand, counting down.
AGAGAGACATTGGCTCAGGATTTCTCAGTTAACCCCACACAGGAGAAGACCGGCAATTGGATTGTAACTCAAGACTTTGGTTGTATGTTAAAACTAAAATTCCATTCGTAACCCAAGTTGTTCATATGTGAGGCCAGGCAAAATTCAAGGGTCCGTTGTATTCTGTTCTAGTGTTGAATTTCTAGAATCTTGAGTATTATATGCCTTGGTGTAGGTTTTTTCTTTTTTCTTTTTTTTTCCTGATTGGCTAATTGGAGTTCTAGATGCCTCACTTATCTCTATGTCAAATTCTTTTTCCATGCTAGGGAAGTTTTCTGCTATTATTTCTGTGAACAGGTTTTTTTATGTCCTTTGTTCTATCTTCTGATTTTTCATTGATTCCAGTTAATTCCAGTTAATATGTTACTTGGCTTTGTATCATTTAGCATTTGTTGGATTGATTTTTTATGGTCCCTTGGTTTTTTTTAAATTTAAAATAACTTTATTATCAAACCCATACACATACAAAAATTAAAACCATTCAAAGAAGAACAATGAAAGGGGAAAAAACTACAATATTATTCAAATACAGTAGAACTCAACCAAAACAAAACTGAAAAGCACTTAAACATTTTTCCATATAACTTAAAAAAGCATCTCAAGCACAAACAAGACACCGGAGGATGTAATTTGTTTCATAAAGATCCCCAAAACCAACATTGAACAAATAGTGGTCTGGAAAAAAACTCCAGTTAGCTAGCAGACTCCACATAAGTAAAGCTTCTCCCTAATTTAAATTTCGATACAGTTGTATGACATGCGATGGAAACACAATCCGAGAAATATGTTATTAGGCAATTTCATCCATGTGTATCCTTATTTACACTTTCAGTTTCTCACACTAGAGAAACTATTTGTATTTACACATGTGTGTCCTATTTATTTCACTTAAGAGTATGGCCTCAATATGCATCCATTTAGCTATAAATGTCTCTAGTTTCTTGTTCTTTATGGCTGAGAAGTACTCCATTTTATAAAACAAACACATCTTCTTTATCCAATTTCCAGTTGATGGGCACTTGGTATTTTAGTTTTTTGTGGTTTTTTTTTTTGTACTGGGGATCGAACTCCGGTCCTTACACTTGCGCAGCAGGCAACGATACCACTGAGCTAAATCCCTGGCCCGGCACTTGGTATTTTTAAGAAGTCTTTCATTTGATGATTGCTAACTGGAACCCTGTCTTCTAGATCTGATATTCTGTGTTCCCATTGGCTGGCTATGCTGTGTCTTCTCTCAATAGAATTTTTAATCTCCCTGCTATCTGTTAAATCTGTTTTATGGAATCCAGTTCTTTCCTATGTTGGGTGTTCATTATTTGCATCACTATCCTAAGCTCCTTGGTTGTTTTTAATCTGTATCTACTATTGATTTACTAATCATGTCCTTCATTATGGCCATCATTTCTTTAATTATCTGTGTAATTATTTTTGTTTTGTTCTTTTCTTAGAGACTCATTTATCTGCTTTATTTCTTCTGTTGCTACCATTTCAGAAAGTTCAGCTGGGTAGCTTTTGATTTTTTCCACTGCCTTACCCCTTGGATTTCCCTGGGGCCAGCCGGAGGTGTGGTGTTGCATCTTGCTTTCTCATCTTGTTTTCTCATTTTCTATTTGTTTTCTCCATTGATACTTATAAATTGCTTATGGTAGGTAGATTTATTAGTAGTATTGAGACCTCTTTAGGAAATGACTTCTTTTCAGAGATGTCTTCTAGGCTTAGCTGGCTCTTAACCTTTGAGTCTGTCCCAGGATCCTGCCTCTTTTGTTTCTTAGGGATGTGTGGTTTGCAGCCTATTTGGCTTACACCCAGTTCTTTGGTACTGGACTGTAGTATTGTTTATATCCCCCAGACGTTCTAGATCTAGCCTACAAGGAAGATCAATTGGTCACAGCAACTATGTCACCCTGGCTAAAGTAGTAGCATCAAACAGACTGGGAAATGACAAGCTGTGATAACTAATAATTTGCCACTTTTAACCCTATGTATAAAATTTGTAGTATATAACAAAATCTAAGACAAGTGAGAAAATTATATATAGTAAATGTCCACTCAGCAGAGCAATTTTACCCTAACAGGAGAAAATTAAAAGGGAGAAGAGAAAAAATAGAGAAATAAAAGAAGAAAAAGAGAATGGAAGCAAGGCTGAAGGACAGAGAAAGATTACTCAAGTTTAAGAAACTGGTGAAGACAGCAGAGAAGGAAAGAATGAAAAAACAAGGACAAAACAAAAAAAATCTGCAAATAATTTTTACCCTCACAAAGAAAAACAATCAGAGGAAAAAAAACCCAGATGAACAAATCAACCACAAAAACATTTCTCTGTGATTTCAGGCCTGTGATTATCTTCTGGGGTCTATAGTTTTGTGGCAGTGTCCCATTCAGGGTGTGACTGTGCTTGTGCTGGTAGACAGAGGCCGAGCCTGATATCTAGTCATGGAGTGGGGGCCTCAGTCATTTAGCTTGTACCATTCTGGGAGTCTCCAGCTGGCCTGCCCATAGCTTCCTCACCATGGACGTCTCCCGAGTCTGTTCCTCACCCAGTCACTATGGTCGCTTAACTTCGGGAGCCCTGATGTGAAGCCGACCCGCAGCTTCTGAGCCCAGGCTCAGCTGGCCCGTCCCTGACATGGTGCCTGACCAAGCATGCTTTCCAGGGGACCCAGCAGTTGTGTGAATTGGAGTCACTCACCAGCTGTTGTAGTGCGCAGCATCCCCTGTTCTGTTCCACTGATGCGTTTCTCCCTAGAGGCCTCTGGAGTCACCACTTTCACCGTGTCTCTGTAGATTTGATCTTCCTTTCTCACACCACGAGTCAGGAGCCAGGGAGAAAAGTTCTGGTTGTCCCTTCCTTTTTCTGTATTGTGGTCTGTCTCTAATTATCTGTAGGCTCAAGTTTTCCCTTCAGGTCCTTCCTAAGTCTCAAGGATCCACCACTCTTCCTTTCCTTCCCCAGGTTATTTTCTAGTGTCTGAATTCCAAATCTAGGAGAGGTTGATTTGTTGCTGCTTACCACTCTGCCATTTTCTCGGAAGTTCCCACTGTCCATTTTTATAATTGGTTTAGTATTTTGTCATTGGAAACCATTGCTGTGGATGTGTTGTCTTTTGGAGGAGCCATGTCATGTTGATTTTTGTTTCTTGTATTTCTGCATTGACATCTGTGCCTCTAGTGGGATGGGGATGTCTTCCACTCATACGTGAGGGCCTTCTTAGGAAGCCTCCTCTTGATGATGTCCCCTGCACTGGTGGTTTGTTGAGAAGGGTCTAAACTAATCCTGTCTGGGCTTAGCTGTGTGACTGCCCTGAGACTTCTCTGCCTGTGATAAGTGTGTGTGGTGAGACTAGCTCTTTCTGTGTGACTTGCAGGGTGGGGTCCCTCTGGTAGTCATGCAGATGTGTTGTAAAGAGCAGAGTATGTGGAGTGCTGCCCTTGTGGTGACACCTTCAATCTTGTCATTGGTGTGTTATCTGCAGAGATATGGGAGCCAGGCATACTGAAGCCCTTATAGGTGCAGTGTCTGTAGCAGTGCGTTACTTCTTTCTGCTCTTGCTGTGGGCATGTATGCTGAGCAGGGCAGCTCCAGGCTTTAGCCCATAGTGCCTTCCTCTGGGTATGTTGTTGGTGGGGACTTTTACCTCCCTGTTCTTTAGGTTGAAGTATCTGCCAAAGTCGGAGCTGGACTAGGTTGTGGCTAGAGTAAGATGCAGTTTCTCCCAAATGGACTGTGGGCAAAGCTTTGCAGCAGTCCACCCACTCACTGGGCTCTGGTGCTAGCCATGGTCCCCAGGGCTACTCAGGGGAAGGAAGCAAACAACATTAACAGCCACAACCAGAGGTAAAGCTGCAATAAAATACAGAAACGATTCTTTAAGAACTACCACCATCATGACACTAACAAAAGAAGGAGCGAGATCAAAAGTGTTACACAATAGCCTAACCAGCTAAAATTAGTAAAACTGATTGTAAAAAAAGAAAAAAATCCTTGAAAAGTACAATACAAAAAAGATAAAAATATGGAGGAAGTAGTAAAAATTTCATGAAAGTTAAACGACAATATATAGACTAGATAGAAAACTGGGTGTGTGGGGGATTTAGCTCAGTGGCACTGTGCCTGCCTCACAAGCACAAGGTCCTGAGTTCAATTCCCAGTACTGAAAAAAAAACACCTAGCTATAGAAATAAAGTAACAGTCTTTTAAGTCTTAAAAGAACCACATTAAGCCAGGTAGGGTGTGTTTATAATCTCAGCACTTGAGAGGCTGAGGCAAGAGGATCGTCATGAGTTTGAGGCCAGCCTGGGTTACATAGTGAGTTCAAGACCAGTCTGAACTAGATAATGAGACCTTGTCTCAAAAAACCAGACAAAAAAGATAAATAATTTCTGAGAAAAGAGGAAAAAGACTGATGATGGGAGATGGAGGGGGATATTCTGTCAAATTATAGGATAGGAAACAACACTTTTAAAAAAATAATGAAAAATACAGAACAATAGAAATAGTAAACAATAGATTGATGGTAAATTAGCTATGGAAATACAGTAACAATCCTGCCAGAAATACCACAATTTGACATCTAATGAGCTACAAAGAAAAGGAATCAAAATACTGTAGAAAAAGCCTAAAAAGTTCTAAATTAATAATAGTAAAATAAATCATGATAACAGTAAAAAGAAGATAGTAGAAAAGAAAGAGAAAGGGTCCTTTTAAAGTATAATACAAAAAAACATGAAGGAAGTTTAAAAAATAAATGAAGTAGGGCCAGGGATTTAGCTCAGTGGTTCTGCTGCCTGCCTCGCAAGCGTAAGGTCCTGAGTTCAATCCCCAGTACCAAAAAAACAAAAACAAAAAATACAATGAAGTAAAAATAATAGAGTGGGTGAATGAGAAGCAGAGAGGAAAGAAAAAGAGGGAGAAAACCAGTCAAAAAATTGTGGTAGCTGAAGTGCTGGGTTGGAGGCCTTCTCCCTGGGCTGTGTTCATTCGCTGCAGTGCCCCGGGCTGTGTGCCCAGGGAGGTAGAGACTGGGCCGGCTCTGCACACAGCCTGTGGGCCGCAGCCTGCGCCAGGGTGCAGGTGGCGAGTGTCCAGGCGGGCCCTCCTCAGCCGCCGACCTCTGCCTTAGATGGGCCTTCTCCACTCGGAGCCCTCAGACCATGCGGCCACACGGCATCTCCCTGTTACGTGTGCCATGCCGGGCAGGTGGTGCATCCAGGATCGGGGTGGATGTTGGAGCCACTGCCTGTATCCAGGATGCCTCAGTGTGGAGTGAGGAGCAGTCAGGCCACCAGCTTCTGGGCTTGGAGAAGGGCACAGCCTGCTGGTGGTTTGCCACTCGCCTCAGCAGCCTGTGTCCGAATCTTTCCCAGCCACGTGGTGGGGAGTCACAGGGACCCTCAGTTTTCACTGTCCCAAGCCCTTTGCTTCCCAAAGCAGTTCCATCCTCATCAGCAGGACCCCCTGTGCTGGCCTGGCCATTGAAGCCTGAGAGCTGCTTGGCACTGTGTAGACTTTCTTCCCTAGAGCTGGATGTGGTGCAGGTTGAGTGGCTCCCAGACCAAACCCCGGAACTGGATCCCAGGGGTGTGTGAACTGCGGCTTCTCCTGAGGTGGACTAGGGGTCCCCTGCCCTCTCTGCAGCTTGCCTTACTAAGCTTGTGGAGTCTGGCTCCCACCTTGTGTCTGGGGGCCACTGCAAGCTGCTTATCACTTTTTTCTGTGTTGGCCCGATTTCCTGTGCTATGTAGATTTCCTGACGCTTCTTTGTTGGCTTTCAGAGTTTTTCTTCTCTTTTTCTCCACAGAGTATAATCTCTCTTCTGTTCCCCTGAATCTACTCACTCACAGTCATGCGGAAGCTACCTCTGTTTCTCTTCTTCCTGGGCATTCGCCTCACTGATAACATTAACTCACCCACTTGATTAAGTTAGTGTCAGTCAGGCTTTTCCACTGTGAACATCTTTTTTTTTTTTTTTTTTTTTGGTACGGGGGATCGAACTCGGGTCCTTGTGCTTGCGCAGCAGGTGGTGGAACCACTGAGCTAAACCCTGGCGTGAACATCTTTTTTAATGATTATGTGGGAAGAGTAACCCTTTTCTCATCCAGTGTTGTATTTAACTCATTTATATCTGAGTGGGTTCATGGTTTCCTAATGCATTCAGCGGGTTGTATATAATTTATTACTAGTTACTTTTTTTTTTAAGCTTTTATTTATTTATTTATTTATTTATTTATTTATTTATTTATTTGTACCGGGGATCGAACTCGGGTCCTTGCGTTTGTGCAGCAGGCGGCGAAACCAATGAGCTAAATCCCTGGCCCTATTACTAGTTACTTTGATGCTCACATTGTGTTCTCCTTGGCTGGCTTTATCTCCTTCTGACATGTCCCTGTCATTGAGTACTTCCTTCCTTCGGCACACAGAATAATCTGTACTTCTGTACTCTCTATGCTTCAAGCCTAGAGTTAGCCATTTTCACAAGCAGGGCTGGTGTCTTTAAGGAGAGGGCATTTAGAGGGAAAAACCCAGGTGGTACATTTGCTCATTGTTACTGTGGTCACTGTGCCCTGGATTTCATTGGTTCGAACCAAGGAATATGTGTGTATGTTCCGTACAGTTATTCGTCTTGTAGACATAACATTTGCTCTTCATGGGAATCATCATACTTTTTTCACACTGGACCCTACTATAAAGGTACAAGGTTGAGATCACGGCTGATTAGGGTAGAAAAGAGCTTCGTGTCCTCTGGCGACATCCACTGATGAGCCTTACAGCTCCTCGAAGCCTCCCCAGTGTGCCTTGCAGCCAGCAAGCATGACTCTAATGCACGAGGCCATGAGATGAAGAGCAGGGTGCTTATTTCCTAGCCTTGCCTGCACTCTGCAGCTCAGGCCTAAAGCCGTCGAGTGGATGTCCACCACAACTTGAGGCAGTTATCTCTGCACAGGTGTGGGGAGGGGTGGGGAGGGAGTTACCGAGCTGGAGAGTGAGGTACTCTCACGTGTGGGGTAGTCCAGTGGGGTCAGCTGAACACATTACGGATGCAGTGCAGGGCAGAGGAGGAAGGGAACTATGAGGTCCTGCTTACACACCGAGAGGGACAGTGGGGAAATGGGATCCAGATGTACCGAGGAGGAAAGGAGTCACAAGTGTGGCAGGAGAAACCTGGGCTGACTTCCTGTGTTCTGAACTGGCACTGGGGTACTACTGTGAATATAACCCGTGTAGACAGAAATAAAACACAAAGAGTAAATTTGTGTGAAGCATTACATGTTCTTTAAACACTGGATTTGCTTTTTCTGAAAACTGACTCTCCATCCTGTTTAATATGCAAGAACAGTTTGGCTTGTTGGGGATATTACTCTGTTTTAATTCACTTTGATAGAGAATTACCAGAGTCTTATACTGCTCTTGGCCAACTAGAGAAGGCCTGTTGGCCAGCTTGGGCTGTGCACAGCCCCAGAAGGCAGCCTTCTCTCCTCTGCTGGAGTGCGATGAGTGTGTTCACAGCTAAGCCACACACGAGGTTGGTATTCAGGGCGATGATCACCGACATGGAGTAGAAGGACAGTGAACAGTGACATTGTGACAGAAAGGCATCTGCACTTGTGGGTTCACTGTTCCTGGTATCCAGGTTTTTTTCTTCATTTACTTCATTTAGGTGAGGTTTATACATGGGGTGACAATGACGAGGGACAGCTAGGAGATGGAACAACAAATGCTATCCAGAGGCCTCGCCTGGTAGCTGCTCTTCAGGGTAAGAAAGTCAACCGTGTAGCCTGTGGCTCAGCACATACCCTTGCCTGGTCGACCAGCAAGCCTTCCAGTGCTGGCAAGCTCCCTGCACAGGTGAGTCCTGGTGGAGTGGGTTGTGGGAAGGGGTCCATGGTGTAGACTCAGCCCTGCAAATTGCATGCTCATGAAGCCACATGTACTTCCTTTTATGTATTCAGACTCGCATTATAACACAGTGCTTTTAACACCTTACTATTCATGCGGACCATCATATGTGTATCAGTGTGTCGCCTTCTCTTCTGTATCTTATAAACTACACAAATTGTTTTGTGTAGTACATGCCTCACATGTTTTGGGGTTTTTATTTGTTCGTTTGTTTTCATGGCACCGGAGATTTAAGTGAGGGCCTTTGTACAGAGCTATATCCCTGGCCCTCTTTTATTTTGAGACCGGGTCACACTAAGTCCCTCAGTTCTCTAGGGTGGGCTGGAACCTGTGACCCTGCTGCCTCAGCCTCCTTACCAACACTGTAAGCCACCGTGCCTGGCTCACATGTTTCTTAGTAGATAGAGATACATTTCTGTATACTAATACTTTCATCATTCACTGTGGTTTGTATTATTTGGCTCATTCAGACTCTCCAGAGTATTCTAGAAGCGAAACAAGTTGTGCAAAGCAAACTCAGATACTGTAGGGCTTCTGTTTTGGGGTGAAGTCTAAAAACTGGCTGTTCTGGGTATTTCATGTCTGCGTTGACATAGCACAGTTTAAATGTTTCAGGTCCCCATGGAGTATAATCATTTGCAAGAAATCCCCATAATTGCCCTGAGGAACCGGCTGCTGCTGCTACATCACATCTCGGAGCTCTTCTGCCCCTGTATCCCCATGTTCGACTTGGAGGGCTCTCTTGACGAGACTGGACTTGGGCCTTCTGTTGGATTTGACACTCTTCGGGGGATTCTGATATCCCAGGGAAAGGTATTTTTGTAGAAATCTTTACATAGGTGACCCTGGTGTCTTTAGCAAATTTTAATCCAAGAAATACGGCAGTGCTGGGAACATAGACCATAGAATCCATCTCACTCGGCAAGCGTCCACTGAGTGTTGGCTGTACCAGCCTACGTTCTGAGTACTTAGAATATATGTATGAAAAATCAGATAGACATCTCTTCCTTTTTGGAGTTTATATTACAAATGAATAGTACAGTGCTGCGTTCTTCCCTGGTAATCCCTTCATCCCACTACCCCAGAAGGATGGTTAGAGCCTGGGGCTCCCCAGAACCGAGCCTTTACTCACGCAGTGGTTCTCTGCCTGCCTGCCAGCCAGGCTTCGTCTGCTTCCCACACCGACTCAGCATACTCCTCCTCCACGGACATCCAGCAGACGGTGCCGAGAGTCACAGGTGGCGTAGCCAGAAGCCCTCCCAGGGCGTGCCCTGGGATAAGTGTGACTGAGCGGAGGGTAGACTTAGGAATGAGACACCTGCAGGTTTTGACCTGTTGACATTTTTAATAATTAGAGCTTTCTAGAAATGGAATCCTGATTCAGAAGTGACAAGCACCTTGATGAAAGGATTTATAGCAGAGGGATCTTTGTGTAGGAGAAAAAGTATAGAAGGTGAATTGGGGTCTCTAACCCAGAAGAGCGTGTGATTCTATGATATATTTTCTCATCAAAGAATATGATCTGTTCTTAATGCTGTAATGAAGTTTAAATGATTCGGAGTCCTGTCAAAACAGGTATTTTTTAAGGACTGGCTTTATTTCCATTTGGCCAGAACAGTTTCTGCTGAGCAAGACAGGTACACATATTTACTTGCATGTGTCCTCAGCCCGTGCTGAGTGCTGCGGGTTGTATTTGAGGATGAGAGCCTTTCTCAGTGGTGGGAGCAGGAAGAAATGGGGGCAGGTAAAACGATATGAAGCTTAATTTCAACTATTTATCAGTAACAGAAAGTAGCAAATTGAATTGCTTTCACATTTACTTTATTGTATCCCCCAGAGTGGAGGTGACAATGGGCAGTGAGGGGGAAAGGCACCTTTCCTTCTAGCGAGGGAAAAGTGAGTGTTGCACGGGCTGCATGCCTGGGCTGAGGCAGAGCAGGTGGAGCAGCGTGGTGAGCAGGGATTGTGCAGCAGCCCCTGCAGAGAGCTGGGGTGGGTGCTTCAGACACCCGGAGAAGTGTTACTGCCTGCTTCAGAGCATCAGAGAGGGTGCAGCAGGACGGAGCAGGGCTGCTTGTGAGGGCGGGAACTGCCCGAGGAATGGGCAGGGCACTGGAGAGTAGGTAGTGGAGAGGCTTGGGGTGGGGCTCCCAAGGACCCTTCCTCCTTGGCGTCCCTCACATCCTCTGCCTCCTGTCGGTGTGGCTGCCTGCTCCAGAGCTCTGTCCTCCTTTATGGTGGGCACACAGGTGTTGCTGTGTGTGGCTTCAGCGTGTTCCCTCCTGGTCTGGCTAGACTCGAGGACCCCTTGACCCACCACTGCTTTGTTGTGTGGGAAGTGGACCTGCAGTTTGGCGGGGAGCCCGGCCTTGCATCCCTGAGTCAGAGATGCGTGCAGGCCCTGGCCCTCGCTGTTGCATGCCCAGCTGTTCCGAGGCCCTGTGCTGGGCTGCTCCTCTGTGGCCTCACAGCCTGGGAGGGAGGCTGTGAGCCTTCTCTTCCTAGGGAAGTCTGACTTTCAGGAACTGAAGGTTTTAAACAAAACAATGACATGATTTCTTTGTGGGTTGATATGTTCTAGATCAGATTCTGTTATCTGTCTGACACATTTTAGGAGGCGGCTTTCAGAAAAGTAGTGCAAGCAACTATGGTGCGAGATCGTCAACATGGTCCTGTCGTAGAGTTGAACCGAATCCAGGTAATGCACGGGGACGGCTCACCCGGGCTGACAGTGGTGCTTTGCTGGTGCCAGAGGGAGAGAACCGAGTCACCCTCCACGGGCCCCAACGACACAGTGGGTGCCACCTTCCTCTACGCCACTTCCTGTGTGTGTGTTTCTGTGATGCTGAGGCTTCCAGACAGGAATGTAAAAGAATGGCTTGTTTCGGATAACCCCAGAGCATCAATACAGAGAAGCAAAAAAAGAGAAGAACAAGAGTCAGCCCTGTTCCCACCGCATAGTGGCAGCCACCCCCATGCCATTTGTATGCGTGGAGGGTGTGTGTTTGTGTAAGCAAAGCTAGATTACCCTTGTCTACTCAGTGCATCCTACCTGTGTGTCACACACTCAGACTCTCTGGAGTCGCTTGTGCTTGGCACCTGTGTGCTGAGGGCTGTGCCCGAGTTTACTCTGGAAGTGCCTTCCAGTGGGCTAAAGACTGCCCCCCTCCTGAGCCAGGCAGGGTTGTTACGGGGTATCTTCGTCACCACCTTGGATTAAGGTGCATACATCACTTGTAGGTTGCGATAGTTTCCCTTCCTGCTGCCCTCACAGCCTCCCAGCTCGGGGACTCTTCCGGTGTAGTAGGCCAGAGTTACAAAGGCTGTCTCAGAAGGAATGAAAAGTAGGCCATTTCTGCATCTGCACTGCTGCCGTGTGTACACAGACTTAACAGTTTAAAAAACTAATTAAAAATAAGAGGAATCCCAGTGACCGATTATGATAGTATGTGGCATTTGACATTTAATACGCACATGAAATTGGCTTTGCCTCTTGGATCGGAAACAAGGAGCCATGAAGAACAAATTCTTTGTTTCCGAGCCTTTTTATTAACACATGATTTTTACCCTGATGTTGATTCCATGACTAGGAATTTTTTCAGAGTTGTACTTGGGGGCATTTTGAATTAAGACATTAAGCTCTTGTCCTTTGTTGGACAGCGCATGTGACCACCTTGGTAGAGCTGGGTTCCCCATTAACATCAGAGTAACAGATTATCAGGGTCAGCCAGCGAGCGGCACAGACAAATGGGTTGTATAATCAGGTTCATAGAAAGGCTTTTATTTCCCCACCTTGGATGACCATTTATAAACATTACAAGTTAAGGAAAGCTAGTGACTGACACTTCATCCACTGCAAACCCTGGTGCATTCCTGGCCCAGTAACCGCCTCGGCAGACACAGGCTCCTTGGGGCCACGGCACACACCTGGGCCCCAGGGCCCGACGATGCCGTGAGCCTTGGCTGTCTTGACCAGGCTGGGCACACGCCTCTGGGTTTCTCTCGTCTCACCTTTTCCCTTTCCTCTCCCTATGTACAAAAGCTTTGTTTCCATTTTTTCCCTTCTACTTTTACTTTTTTTTCTTGTCCCTCCCTTCCTTTCTCCCTCTCATTTTATATTTTCAAGAATCCTTTCCTTCTTGTCTTTGTACCCCTAGGCTTATGTTCCAAAAGTGTTCACTACATGTTTGCAAGAGCACGCTGGATAGATGGCAGATTCTGTCAGGGTTTTACAAAGGCAGGTAGACACCCTTAGCCAGTGTGGATGTGAGCTGACCACGGGGCACCCCAGCCAGGCCGCTGTGAGGTGCAGGGCCTTGTGGCTTCTCCTGAAGCTAGGAAGTTTCCAAAATGTGGGAATAGAAGTGTCTTTGACTAAAATAGAGCACGGGGGAAATGTGCAGTGAATCCAGGGTGTGCACGGGACGACAGTCAGCACTGAGCTGGAGCAGGAGCACGGAGCCCCACTGGTGGAGCACAGCAGGCTTTTCTCCTGCTAGTGAGGTGCCTGCCCCATGGCTGCTGTTCTGAGAGAAGCCGGGGTTAGGTGCCCTTACTCGCTGATGCGGCCAGCGGAGGGGAGACAGCACAGTGGTCTAATAGGAGCTGTGACAACTGTGATCTTCTGGACTGACTTCTTCTCCTTCGTGTAGCTCAGTGTCCTGGGGATAATGCATAGCTCAAAGAGTAGCTGTGAGGTTGAAAGGAAGTAGCTCAGTGTGTGGTTCAGAGAAGAGTTCTTCCTGTAGGAAACTCTTTATTGCCTGTTTTTTTCAATTTGGGGGACTGAACCCACAGGCCTGTGCATGTTGGCCAGCACCTTACCACTGAGGTATATCCCCAGTCCTTTTAAAATTTGTATTTTGAGACAGAGTCAAACTGAGTAGCCCCGCTGGCCTTGAGTTTGCAGTCCTATTGCTTCAGCCTCCTAAGAGCTGGGATTCATCAGGGTTTTCGTCATTCTTCTATTTTTAGACTTGATTATGATTATTTATGCTATAAGGAGAATTACTTGTTTAAACTCAACCTAGAACTCACTTGAAGTTAGTTTAAGGTGGTGAGGGCTTCGCTGGAAGTTAGTGTAAAAATACTGCTTTTTTCTTCAGCTTTTCATGTGTCATCCCCATAGGCCGAGCTTCCTAGGTGACCCTGAAGACAGCCAGGGCCGAGAACTCTAGGAGAGCCTTGCTGCCCTCACTGAGCCGCACTGGCCCCAGGGCACGGCAGTCCCTCGTCTGCCTGGCCCAAGTCTCAGGATGAGCACTGTGGACATAGAAAGTGGCTGTGGGGGGCGGGATGCCAGGGCCTGGCGCTGGACGTGGGGTCGGCACAGTCCGTGAGGAGTGGAGGAACACAGTCCCGTGTGAGATTTTACTCAGTCTGAATCTGAGCTCTGGAGACTGAGTCCTCCTAGGCCACAGGAAGGGGCTGCTTGTGGAGCCCCGTGGAGGCTGTGGCCTCGAAGTGACATCACTGGTGGAGGCGGAGGCGGAGGTGGAGGTCTCCTAGCCCCGTGTGAACAGTGCGGTATCTTGGGCCGCTGTTTAGACGCCGCTTGTCCTGGGGGTGCTGCACCAGGTGAGGGGAGTGAGGGCTGTGGCCGCACCCATGGCAGGCATCGTGCACGGCCTCCCACACACTCGCAGCTACAGAGGACTTTGCACTTGTCCTCTGGGGCTCAGGGGCAGCAGAGGGGAGGAGAGCCCGGAGGGAACGATGCTCTGGGTTCGTCAGTGGAGCCGTCTCCAGGGTGCCCACGGTGGCCGCGAGGGGCGTGTGCAGCTCTGCTTGCGCCGGCTCTGCAGGTGGGAACCGTCGGCATCTGCACCCTGTGCAGTGTAGGCAGTCCATGGAGTGAGGTGAGTGTGAGCGTGAGCGTGGGGTCGGGCCGGCTTGAGGAGCCGGGTCCTCTGCAGGCGCCCCCTGCTGTGGGCTTCCTGGGCAGCAGCCCCTGTGTTCTCCGCGCCTCTCTCCAGGTCAAGCGCTCCAGAAGTAAAGGCGGCTTGGCCGGCCCCGACGGCACCAAGTCTGTGTTCGGGCAGATGTGCGCCAAGATGAGCTCCTTCAGTCCCGACAGCCTCCTCCTCCCTCATCGCGTCTGGAAGGTCAAGTTTGTGGGTGAGAGCTTGTACGCGGGAGTCTCCCGGGGGCGGGAGCAGGTGCCCAGGCTGCCTCCGGTGGGCGGCGGCCTGCACACACTGTGTCCCCCCAGGGGAGTCTGTGGATGACTGTGGAGGCGGCTACAGCGAGTCCATAGCGGAGATCTGCGAGGAGCTGCAGAACGGACTCACCCCACTTCTCATCGTGACGCCCAACGGGAGGGATGAGTCTGGGGCCAACCGTGACTGCTACCTGTTCAACCCGGCCGCCAAGGCGCTCGTGCACAGCAGCATGTTCCGCTTTCTGGGTGCGCCTGTGTGGCAGTCTGCGCTGTCCTGGGAGGGACAGTGGATATTTTCATGTTTATTTGAACTTCGGAGACCTTACCCTGTAAAGTGATACTAATTTGTGATTCCCAATGTCGTGGAAGTGAACGGGTGTGGTGGAGTCTGCCTCACATTGAGGGCTTGGTAACGGGAGCCTTCCACGTGCCTACGGGGCTTCCAGTCGCCTGGGAAGCTCCTTTTGACACAGAAGTTCAGAGATACTGTGTGTGCGTGTTCTAAATGACCTGCGTGCGACTCAGCGTCGGGTGAGCGCTGGGTGGTCCTGGCAGTGGGCCAGTGCCCGGTGCCCTCTGCCCCATGTGAGCCTCTTAGAGGACTCTGTCTGTGGGGTCCCACGGCTGCTCCGGCAGAACACCCACCGTCATGGAGAGGCGCTGGCGCTACTGTGCCTTTAGAGGCTGGGAATTGCTTCACTGCTAGGAACACAAGGGAATTATGGATTTAGAATAGGGCACGCTGTTTGAAGTGTGCACCCCAGTCATTATGTTTGGGCAGTGCTGGTTTAAAAGGCCCTGGGCCTCAGTGCAGAGCAGGTGCTGCATGGCCCGTTTGAGTGGACGGAGGCATCCTGTCATCCACGGCGAGTGTCCTCTGTCCCTTATGTTTCCGTGACCAGGAGTGTTGCTGGGCATCGCCATCCGGACTGGGAGCCCCTTGAGCCTCAGCCTCGCTGAGCCTGTGTGGAAGCAGCTGGCTGGGATGAGCCTGACCATCGCGGACCTCAGTGAGGTGCGTGCCCGGGCTGTGGTCCACCCTGGGTACCCAGTTGACTCATTGCTGGCCACTTCTGGGTCCAGAGGACGCCTGTGTCCGTGAGGCTGGGTGGCGTGTAGGACGTGATGGACTCGTCACCGAGGAGGCTCACCGCCTTTCCTGTGCAGAGACCTCAGGCTCACAGGGAGGGCCGGGCCTGATGGGAGGGTGGACGCAGGCCCGGCCGTCCCTGTGGCTGCCCTGCTGCTCAGAAGGGCTTCAGGAGGGTTGGCAGGCAGTTGCCGGCACTTTGTAAGAGCCTTGTGGGACTATGAATCCCCTCAGCTCCTTGGTGTGTGCCACACACTTGCATCCTCCAAGTAGGCCCTGAGGCAGACCCGCGCCCACACCCACCGTGATTGAGTGGGCTTGGCATGGGCTGTGCTCGGAGGTACAGGAAAACCCCGATTCAGCACACGTTCTTTCTCCTCGAAGGTCGATAAAGACTTTATTCCTGGGCTCATGTACATCCGTGACAACGAAGCCACCTCAGAGGAGTTTGAGGCCATGAGCCTGCCCTTCACGGTGCCCAGTGCCAGTGGCCAGGACATCCAGCTGAGCTCCAAGTACACACACATCACCCTGGACAACCGTGCAGAGTACGTCCGGCTGGCAATCAACTATAGGTGGGTGGTCATCTCCTTGATCGCTTTGACTTCCTAGATGGCAGACGTTACAGAAAATGGGTGCTTGGATAGCTGCCTTTTTTTTTTGGTACCGGGGATTGAACTCGGGACCTTGCACTTGTGAGGCAGGCGGCCGAACCACTGAGCTACATCCCAGCTGGATAGCTGCGTTTGTAAAGAAGTGTTGTATATGGCAGAACCCTAGTGGGTTTGCCTTCACCTTTTTCTGATTGTGCTTGCCAGGCTTGTTTTGTGACCAGGAGTCGGGGTAGTAGTAGTCTAGTCAGAGTATCGTGGCTGGAAGTGGCGCACTCTGTCTGTTAGCGGACTGCCTGGCGGGGCCGTGTGCTCCTCTGTGCTTGCTGTTCACACTGCGAGGACGGGGTGCGTCTGGCCACGCGTGCCTGGGGTGGCCACTCGGGTGGGACATGGCAGGCTGATGCCACACTGCCGCTTCCACTGCCCACTTGTGCTGTCAGATGCTTGCACGGTGCCTGGCCCTGGAGGCCTCACTTGCTGGAGTCTGGTTGGGGTGGTCCTGGCAGGTGCTGTGTCTGCCTCCCTCCGAGCCGCAGTTGCTGTCACAAGCGCTTGAGCAGTGCTGCCCAAGGTTGCCCAGTGCCTTGGGCCTGGGCCCCACAGGTGGGCTTCTCACCCCCTTTGGTCCTGCGGAGCCTGACTGAGTCCTTGCTGGGTTCCCTGCAGATGTGGAGGGTGGTGTTGGGGGTGTGCATGGCAGTCATCGGCTGCGCGGTCCAGTGTGCGTGCTGATCGAGATGGACTCAGGGCCGGGCCGCCCGTGCCTGCCTCTGTCCCCGCACCCGGTGCTCTCGGTCGCTCCCAGCTGGGTGCCGATGACGGCCGTGCATGAGGCGGGCTTGGCATCGGCAGAACGGTCACTGCCTCCGAAGCTGGAGGTGTAAGGTGAGTTTTTCTTTCAGACTCCACGAATTTGATGAGCAGGTTGCTGCTGTCCGGGAGGGGATGGCCCGAGTTGTGCCAGTCCCCCTGCTGTCTCTGTTCACTGGGTGCGAGCTGGAGACGATGGTAGGCACAGCGCCTGCGGGTGCCCCTTGCTGGTGACGCGCTCACCGGGACCGCCCGTCCGCTCTTAGCCGACCCTTCCTTGCAAGGCTTAGGTGTCCGGGTGCTGGCTCCAGCAGCGGGGAGTGTGTGTCCCATCCCACCTGCACTTCACCGCTTCCGGTTCAGGGCTGTGTTCCTGTCCACTGGGGCTGGTGGGACCTCCCCTCACCCAGAACAGGCTCAGTAGGGAGAAGCAGGGTAGGCGCTCACAAAGCCAAAGTGCCCGAGGCGCCGGGTGCCCTGACGTGTCCTTCTGCAGGTGTGTGGCAGCCCAGACATCCCTCTGCATCTGCTGAAGTCGGTGGCTACGTACAAAGGGGTCGAGCCGTCCGCGTCCCTGACGCAGTGGTTCTGGGAGGTGATGGAGTCCTTCTCCAACACGGAGCGCTCCCTCTTCCTGCGCTTCGTGTGGGGCCGGACGCGGCTGCCCAGGACCATCGCTGACTTCCGGGGCAGAGACTTCGTCATCCAGGTGGGCTCCCGGGCTTCAGGGCGCTGGGCTGGGGCCGGCGGGGCGGGAGGGGTGCCCCTTTCCTATGGCCCTGCCGTGGACTGAAAGCAAGTCTCGTTGCTTCATGGAAACAGTGGAAGACGTCCAATTTCTCTGATTCGAAGGCTCAGATTTCATCATTGTAGATCTTGGGTGCCACTTCCTGTCCGCACCAGAGCATACTGCTGTTACATCAGCACACTCTAGAATTTGAACGCACACATACTGTCTCAAGCGTTTGTTTGATTCTCCGGTTGAATCAGGTTCATCACTAAGTATGTTACTGTCGGCAAGATGAGAAGCTCATGAGGTTGAAAAGGAGTTTTACGTTGGGTCCTCACTTAGTGGGTCGTTGGTCAGAAAGGAGTCCCGTTGACCTTCCAGCCACTGAGAGGGAAGAACTAACAGCCTCCTCTCTGCCTGAGACCCTGGCAGCAATAGAGCCTTGGGGGCTCGGCCAAGTGGAGGACCCGCTCTCCTGGGCCTGGGTGGGTTCCCCAGAACGGGCTGGTCGCACCCTGGCCAGAGTTTTAAGTCTTGCATCTTTCAGGAGCATCTTTGACAGCACTTGTGGTTTTCCCCAGGAACAGAAGTAGTTACTAGATTTTACTCCTCATTCTTAGTGTCTCACTCGGGAGTCCCCGCACGGGAGCAGGTGGCCTGGAGAGCTTCGCCATGTGGTCGGGTTCCGGCTAACCCCCCACCCCGTGCCGGGGCCTGCCGGCTGGGTGGGGCCCCACCTGCGCCCAGAGGGCTGGCGTTACCCTCCCATTGGGCCTCTTCGTAGGACTGGCTAGGGAAAAACAGTCATCCTGTCAGCAGTTGCTATTCTTTACTACAAGCAGGTCCTAGGAATCGGTTACTCTTTCTATTTCTAAAATTGGCTAAGATTTGTTTTCTGGTACTTTGTTATTCATAGCCAAAAATAAGATTTTTGTGAAAATCAAGAGTAATGAATGCAGTACAACAGACTTGCTGTTTCACCTATTCTTGTGAGTGGTCTCTGATGATGTAATATATCCCTGGAAATAGGTATTGGATAAGTACAGCCCTCCTGACCACTTCCTTCCGGAATCCTACACCTGTTTCTTCCTGCTGAAGCTGCCCAGGTATTCCTGTAAGCAGGTGCTGGAGGAGAAGCTGAAATATGCCATCCACTTTTGCAAGTCCATAGACACAGATGATTACGCTCGCATAGCCCTCACGGGAGAGCCAGCTGCCGATGACAGCAGTGATGACTCAGATAATGAGGATGTGGACTCATTTGCTTCAGATTCTACCCAAGATTATTTGACAGGGCACTGAGATGCAGAGGTGCTGTCATGAAGACTGGGCAGGTGGATGGCGTGTTGCTGTTCAGATTGCACAGTGTCTGGTACGTCCGATGAGAAGCACCCGTCCTCAGCAGGGAGGGCGGAGAGAGAGATGCCCATGACTGGAGTAGTGAGTGGAACGATGATGGGAGATTCGCCTGTATGCGAGGGGCTTTCTATGGACTCTTGGCGTTTAGTTTGAGACTTTAAAGGGTCTTTCCACCCCATAATGCTGCATTACATGTAAGACTCTGTTTACTAAAGTGTGTAAATGTTTATATAAATACCGAATTTCAGTGTCCCCAAAATGAATAAAGCCTTTTTACTTGTGGGTGCAATAGATTTTTTCCCCTTTTTCTTCCTTTCGGGTGTTGTGCATCATCTTGATTGTATATTGAAAAGACTGTGTAACAAATCATATTATACATACTTTGACTAATTTTACTCTGAATTTGTTTATTAAAAGCTTTTGGACATTAAATGCCCAGTATTACTTGAATGCATCCAGAGATGATTTAAAGCAGAACTAAAAAGGCTGTTGGTCCCCTCTTCACAGGTGTACCTCCTATCATGGAAAGTGTATTATATATGTCTGTGCCATGTATATGCTGGGATTTTAATTCCCTATAAATAAAACATCTGTCACAGAAGAGTAGGCTGAGCTTTCTTAACCAATACAACACTAGCGCTGGAATATACACTAGGACCAAAAGTAAACCCCAGCCTGTGGTACACTGATACTTAGGCCAGTCCAGTCTTACTTGCTAAGTCTTTGGTCACCAACAAACACACTCAGTGACAAGGAAGTGATCTTCGGGAGGATGGAAGTTCCAGGGGAATAGTTGGTGTCAGGGCCCAGAGGGCTCAGGAGCCCCTCCTCTGACTTCTCCCCAGCTGTGGTTCCAGTCACTGGTGTCTTTGGTCCTGGGAGCCCCTGGGTCTGGTGTGAGCTGCTTCAGTTTGCTTTGGTTTGAGCTGCTTCAGTTTGCTTTGGTTTGGTTTGCTTTGGTTTGGTTTGCTTTGGTTTGGTTTGGCTTTGTAGAGACAGAGTCTTGCTATGCAATTCAGGCTGGCTTCGAACTCACAGCAGTCCTCCTCGCTCAGCCTCCTAGTGCTGGGACTACAGATTTGCCACACGCGTGGTGGACTTGAGCTTGTGTATGGCAAGCTCCCCACAGAGGGGAGGACAGGAAACGCTGTAGAAAAGCCAGCTGACAGCTCTCATGCACTGGAGCTTGAGGTAAATGGTGCCTGACTGAGGATTTGCATTTTCCTTTCTTTGTGTGGTGGGGACATTGCATGTTGAATCCAGGGCCTCTGCACTGGGCTGCATGCCCTGCCCTGCCCTTTGTCACCAGCCATTTTTTATTTCAATTTTTATGTTGAAACAAGGTCTCCGAAAGACCCTGGGTTACCCCAGCTGGCTTGAACTTGCCGTCCTCTGCCTCAGGTGTGTGCTACACACCCACTGAGAATTTGTATTTCGTGTTCGGAGGCAGTTTCTTTATTCAGGGATGTGAAGTTCAGCACTGGCATAGAAAACCACAGAGGGAAAGCTGCCCATGACTGAGTTGGTGAATGCCACGATGACTCCACTGCTGTGTGGCTCAACAGGTCTGTGAACTGGTCTTCTTTTATAATCCCAGCTCTTCGTTATCAGTCAGCTTTCACTGCGTAACAAAAGTAGCCCCAGTGTCAGTGATGTACAAGAAGCAGTGTCGGATGCACGTGGCTTGGGGCTCTGGACTCCGGGTAAAGCAGGGCTCTGTCTCAGGCCTCTTCTGGGCTCAGGCGCATCTCATTGTGGTGACAGCTGAGTAAAAGGCTCGCAGCTGCACGCCACCCAACCCGCACTGTTGGCCAAAGCTAGGCATGTGGCCAAGCCCAACAGCAGGCTGGCCAGCGTGTGTGGTCTGGAATTGTGGTTCTCCAGGTCTGATCTGAGGAGTCCTGGGGTTCCCCAGTCCCAAGTATCCAAGACGCCCTTGCTCCCCAGCGACCTGTATATGAGGCCAGGCTTTTTTCGTGTCTCCACCATCACCTGTCACTGTGGACTGCAGGAGCAGAACTAAATACCCAGCTGTCTTCTGCTAAGCCAGACAGAGGCCAGTGTAAAAGCTAATGGCATCTTCTCACTACACTTTTTGTTTTGAAAAATAATTTCTCAGCTAGACATGGTAGCACACGACGGTAACTGCCACAGCTCAGGAGGGCAGCTTAGCAAGACCCTGTCACAAAAACAGAAGAAGAGCTGGCTGTGGTGGTGGCACCTGTAATCCCAGCATGGCTGAGGCAGGAGGGTCACACTTAAGTTGCACAGGCAACTTAGCAGCATAGACTGTCTCACAAAAATAAAAAACCCGGGATGTAGCTCAGTGGTGAGAGTTTGCCTGGCACATGTGAGCTCTGTGGATTCAGTCCCCACTACCAAAACGAGAAGTGTAATAATGTTAACAAGAAACAGGCTTTTATTTTTAAATGTATTATTAAATAGTTTTAGTCTCTGGTGCAGTCTGTACTTGTTTGAAGAGGTATCTCATAGAAACCAGTATCTCAGTTTTTAAGAGTATAAAAGGTCCTAAGACTAGAAATGTCGGTCCAGAGGCGGGGCATGGCTGTAGCAGAGGCTGAGCAGGGAGCCGGATGCCTTAGCTCCTGCTCCAGGCTGTGTCCACCTCCATGCGGCTGGCGGGGTGGCCCAAGGCGGGCCCTTGATTTCTTTACTTTTCCTTTAACCAAGAGCACTGGGGAATTGCCTGGTTACCTCTCTTACATTGCTGCACTAAAAAGAGAAGGAGCAGCTGGATTTTCATAGTCACAGCTTCACTCTTGCCCAAGAGGACAGGACAGTTCTGTGTTCAGTTAAGTGTTTACCTTCATCCTCCTGGTGAAGCCCGGATTTCATTTGGCACAGGTCAAAATCGGTGCAGCAGAACTCGATACAGGTGAGGGTGTGTGTGTGTGTGTGTGTGTGTGCGTGCGTGTATGTGTGTCCGTCATTCCAATAAAGGCTCTGTGATTGTGTGGGAGGTTCCACCAGGGTGTCGCATTATGGGTTTTGTTCTCCTTCTGAGCCCAATCACTACTCGCTCGGAGAGTCGAGATGGTTATCTGGCCCTTGCAGCCAGCTGCTGAGTCCTGGCGTGGTGAGTGGGGTGGTGGAGCAAGTCCTTGCCCTGCCAGAGGCTGGATCCCAGAACTCAGAAGTGCCTGGTGGCTGTCTTGTTTCTGGGCGCCATTTCAACCTCTACAAACTGCTGCAGCTGCCCAGGGGGCTGTCTGAGAGGGTGTGAAGCAGAGAACCTGGCCGGCAGCATGCTCACCCTCAGGCAGGACCACCCTTTTCATCAGCAGGGAGTGCTGCTCACCTGTGGTCACCACTGGCTACCCGGTCTCTGCCGGCTCATCCTGTTCTAACTAGAAATGGGAACACCAGAGAGAACCTCCTAAATTCACATTCCTGAACTGTATTCACTTGGAAACCCTTTCATTCTGGGGAGGGAAGCCTGAAGCGCTCACTCTGGAATGTCAAGTTCATTGTGAAATCCCCTTTGAGTCGCTCTGAATTAAGCTAGTGGAGCAGACGGACTCTGAGGCAGGGCACCTGCGACCCAGCGGTTCCCTGGGCCCCACTTCACACACCACACTCCTGTCCCACCCGCCACAGCCTTCCCTGGACGGAGGCCGTTCCACCACGAGGATTAATCCCCAGGGAGCCCCGCAGCACATGAGGCCCAGGCTCCCTGTGGCCTGGGATCTTGTGATCCCTTGCAGTCCGCATTCTTGGAGAAGCTCGTGTGTCGGCATTAACATAAGCCTGATTAGTCACTGTGCTGTGGGGAAGGCCCATCTCCTGTCACTGGGATCCTACTGAGGGGCAAGAACAAGCTGTAAGAGGGGCAGGAATCCTGGGCACAGATGGCAGGGGGGTCAGAGGGTGCAGGCTCCCTGGGTCCTGGCTCCTTCCCCAGCCCTGCAGGAAGGAGAGCTCGAGGGTCTAGTCTGCTGTTGGGATCTGCTGCAGGGCTTCTGACAGCAGGGCCTTGTGCACCAGTGAACTCGGCCTGCGCAGAAGAGGAGGGGTCTACAGCGATGTGCTCACATCCTGCCCTGACTGCGCACCTGGTCTTGGAGACTCTGTCCTGCTTAGTGGGGTCTTTGTGACCCCCCACAGCTGGCTCTAGAGGGCCCAGCCCTTGGGTTTGGGCCACCGAGACTGGTCATCTGAGCCAGTCCCTTTCTGGGGAAGGGGAGTTCCTCCGTAATTAAGGCCACACAGTGCCCGCCTCTGGAGCTGGGTTGAGGGTTGATCATACCTCAAATATTTGGCAGTTACACCAGGAACATTTACCTGCAAGGCATGGGAGTCCCCGCCTGGCACATTTGCGCTATTTATAACCCTCCTTTGACAGGACCCTTCCCTCTGCTCCACGGCTTGTGTGAGCGTGGTGGCAGCCCGAGACTTTCCGTCACTCAGGTGTCTCCATATTCTCACTGCTGTTCCTTTCTGCCTTGTGACAGGCTCTCTGGAGGTACCAGAGGAAAACTCTCAGGTTTGTGAGGAAGGAGATGAGCTGGCATTCTGGGGTGAGGACTGGTGTGGTGGTGGTCAGGGCCTCCCGGGCTCCCTGTCCCACTGGGCTGCGATGCTGTGCTTGGTGCCCGGGAGCTGCGTCTACCCGTCTGCAGAGAGGAACCTCCAGACTCGACGGTGCCGTGGTGTCAGAGACCTCGGGCTGTCCTGTGTGTGGGCCCAGGGCTGGAGACCGCTGCTGTGGGCTGTGCGTGGTGGGCGTCCCGTCCCCGCTCACGGGGCAGTCCCTGGCTGTACCCTGTCACCATGTAACACGCTTGCTTTAAGGTCTGCGCTTTCCACACACCTGTCAGCAGGTGGAGGGCGGAGGTGCCTCTGATAAGGTCTTCCGGTCCTGCTGTGTTGTGGGCAGGGCCCGGTGCACTTGGGGGTCTGCCGGTCCCTGCTCCCGGCCTGCCCACATAGGCAGCGTCTCCGTGTGTGTCTGATTAGTCTAGAGGCTGTGTGTGTTCACATTTGTGTGTTTGTGGGTTAGTGTGTAGTTGGTGTCCCTGTGTAGCATGTGTGTCTCTGTTTTTTGTTTGTGTGTATAGTTCATGGGGCTGTGTGTGCTGTGTCTGTAGTCCGTGTGTTTCTGTGTAGTTAGGCACCTCTGTAGGCCTTTTGTGTCTGTACCTGTGTGTTTGTGTGTCTCTGGAGTTTGTGCATCTCTGTGATTCTCTTGTGTGTTTTGTTGAATGAGTGCTTTCCACAAGCAGAGCCTGGGCTACCACCCTGCGTTGGAGGAGAGGAAATGGTGAGGTTTATCAGCGCGAGTGGAGAACGCTTAAAATGCGGAACAAAATATTCACTCGGTTTACGTTTTCCCGATTCTTATTTAGGCAGAAACTTGCCACAGACCTTGGCTCCTTTTTATGAAGCAGAGCTTGAACTCAGCACCTCCTGAGTGCAGAACCAGCTTTTGGAAAAGCCCAGGATGGTCTGGCAGCTCTGTCCCCAGAGCCTGTTCCCCGCAGGCAGCCTCCCCCGCCAGAACCCTGCAGCTCTGGGGTGAGCGCTTCTGTCTCAGCCCAGGGCCCACGTGGCAGCGGCAGTGTGGGCGTGGCCGGCCCCAGCGCGGACCCTGAGTCCCACCCGAGGGCTGTGCTCCATTCACCGTTGGAGTCACCGGTTTGGGCATGGACCTTAAACTTCGCTCTCCGGGAAGAGCCGCACACTTTCAGGTAAAATGCAAGTGCTTTGCCAGCTGGGGGAGGATAGGCCAGCCTATTCCTGAGAGCAAGCAGTTTAAACAAGTCTGCGCTGGGCCGCTGGGGTGGAGCCCAGGGCTTCTCACTGAGCCACATCCCAGCCCTTTGTACTTTTTGAGACAGGGTCTCATCTCACTAAGTTGCTAAGCTGTGGAGCTGCCCAGGCTGGAGTGAGACTTGTGATCCTGCGCTGCAGCCTCCCAGCGCGGGGGACGACAGTGTGCAGGGCGCACACCCTGTAAGACTGCCCGGCCGCTGGGAGCGCGGAGACAGAAGCTGTTCCGAGCGCCCGCCTTGCGGGGCTCCCTCCGGGGCAGCCAGTGTGAACTTGAACTGACGGCCAGGCGTTTCTTTGGAATGGGATGCGTGGGGGAGAAACCGCTGCCTTTACCTCTGGTCGCTTGGTGAAATAAGTGGACGTTCACGGAGCCCCGTTTCCTAAGGACACAGGTGTCACGCGCAGGGGCTGGAGCGTGTGCAGAGTCTGTGTTTAAGACCCGGGCCGGGCAGAGGCTCGGGGCCTGTGGGGCTCCCTCCGGCCCCTGGGGAACGGAGCCCTCCCTGGCCGGGCAGTCTCGCCCCAGGGGCTCCCAAGTGCGTGTGCGGAGAAGCCCGACTCAGGGACATCCCCGCTCTACCCGGCCAGGTCTAAGCTGTTGGCGGTGGGGCAGCTGCTGTCTCCCAGGGTGTGCAGAGCGGCTCCACCGAGCGGACGCGAGCAGGGCACTGGGGGCCTGAATGCGGGATCCCCTCTCCGGTGTGAGGCAGCGGGAGGGAGGGAATCCACTCTGGAAGCAGAGAGCAGGCTGCGGAGGATTTCCAGAACGCTGCTTGTCAGACTGAGCTCACAGCGCACAGTGCAGGTGTTCATCCTGGGGCGAGCCTGACTTGGGAGCACGGGCTGCAGAGGAAGCTGTGCTACAAGGACCACAAGCAGACGCCAGCTCTGACTGCTCTGCCATGCGAGAAACCTGGCAGCTGGTTGGGCGGCTCCGGGAGAGAGAAGCCCCTCCGGCCCCGAGACCCGGCCGGGGTCCCATTCGGACCCTGGGCTCTGTCCCGACTGCAGGGGCAGGCGGCAGGTGTTGGAAAGACCTCCCTGGTGGCCGGGACCGCGAAGGCCCGGGAAGCTCCTGCTTGACCGGTGGGGGGCACTGTGCAGGTGCCGAGCCGGGCGAGGGCTCCTCTCAGGGCTTGGGGCTGCCGCTCGGACGGAGGGTGGGGACAGTCGTGGGCGCAGTGTAGGGCCAGGGCGGGCTGCAGCGCTCTGGGGCTTCCTCGAGTTCCCGGGAACAGGAGGAAACAGCACAGCGCCCTGGCTGCAGAGGGAGCTTGGGGTCAGTGCCCGGCGAGGATGCGGCCTCTGGTCTCTAACTGGGGGTGGGGCCAGGAGAGGAGGAGCAGGGAGGGGCTCCCCCTGCCCACCCCTGTGCGCCCGAGGGAGGTGACCGCAGCCGCAGTTGGGTCTCTGGTGGCCCGGGGGAGCCACTGGCGCCCCCTCCGGGGAGTCCTGCTGCCTTTCTCGGTGCCCGGAGGCTCCACTCCGGATTCTGGGGTTGGTTCCCACGGGTCTGGTGGCGGCGTGCAAGGCCCTTCTGGGGCCTGGCGTCTCCCGTGGCCCTGCTGAAGGTGCTTCTGCAGGACGCCCAGGGCCTGGACCCAGGGTGCGGGCTCGGCAGGGCTCACGGGCGCACTGTGGGGTGCACTGCGGGGCTCTCGGCCTCCGAACGGGTCTGCGGGGTGCGAGAGGGATGGGAAGCGGAAAGCGTGGGCTGGAGCTGAGCGAGGCGCGGGCAAGCCCAGTCCTGTCCTCCCTCGGAGGCCCCACCGGCTGCCCTCCTGGGCTCGCAGGACACCCTAACCACCCAAGGAGGGAGACCGGTGGGGTGGTGGAGCGGGCCCAGCGCTGTTCACCGAGCTCTTGGTAGCCAGCCCCGGCTAGGGAGGAGCCGCCAGGCCACGGGGCGGGGTGGTCGAGGAGGAGGCGCCAGCGGCCTTTGCATCAGCCCCGGGCTTCCTGGGCCAGAAAGGGGCATCGGGGCCCTGTTGGGTGCACAGCCGTGGGGACCTCACCCCAGGACGGTGCCACTGGCCAGTGCTGCCCCTCAAGATCCCGGGTTTCTCAGGGCTGCAGACTCAGGCCACGAAGAGCACATCGGCTAGGAGGCCCGGTTTCCAACGGTGTGCTTATACTTCTCTTCGTTCCTTTTCATTGCTGCATCACGATGATTAAAGAGCTTGAAGAAAAAGTACTCTTAACTTTTCCGAAGAAACCGTTTGCACAGCTATGTGAGCCTGCCCTGTGGAGGCGGCAGCTGGCCTTGCCTTCCTGAGGGAGCTTGTGTGCCTGCAGGGTCTGCAGGGCTGGGTTGGAAGGTGCACCTACCTCGGGGCAGGAACTGAAGCCGGAGCACCCTGTGGCAGGTCAGGTGTGGCCTTGCCGGGCAGCTTCCTGGAGCCCTTGCTTCCCCTCAATGCACACAGCTGAGCTCTGCTCCATAAATGTCAACTCTCCGTGCCAGAGCCCTCACCAGGGCTCCTGAGCTGCAGGAAGAGAGAGGCTGCCGGCCTGGGAAAGAGCCCGATGCCGAGTCCCGGAGCAGGGTGTGCAGGCCGGGCCCCAGCGTCGGGACACAGCTTGCCTCGGTCCTCTGAAGCCTCTGTGGCTGGGTGTGCTCTGCCCAGAGCAGCCATGGAGAGCGTTCACCAGCGAGCAGAGGCTGAGGGCGCTGTCCTCTGGGGCGTCACGGCTTCCCCAGGCCTAGTGCGGTGCCGCAGCCTCCCGCCGCCTCACCCGGCAGTTCCCACGCAGCCTGCAGGGTTGGTGAGTGGCGCCAGGCAGGGTGGCAGCAGGGTGTGGAGGCCGCGTCAGAGGAGCGTCAGGAGGGCCTGGGGTCCCGGGGCCCTTGCTGGGCCTGGAGGCACGGGGGGCACTGCCGCAAGGCAAGGGGAGGCAGCAGAGCTGACCGGAGGCGGGCAGCAGCCAGGGTGGATGACCGTCAGTGGGATGGAGCCCAGAGCCTCTGCACCAAGCTCCATCTCTAGACCTTTAAAAAAGTGCTTTTCTAACTTTGAGACAGTGCCTCACCATATCTGTAAGCTGCCCCGGCCGGGCTCAAACTCACAATCCAATCTTCCTCCTCAGCCTCCCCTGGTGTGGGGATTACAGGCCTGTGCCATCTCATCCAGCCGAGCTGTTGGTTTATTAGGGTTTGTTACAGGCAGAGCTGTCTTTGTCTCCCCTGAAAGTAGCGACCACTTGGCTACTTCAGGCTGGGTCTTGCCCAGCCTCCCGCAGCCCCACCCGCAGTGCTCCTCAGGCCACTGGTTAGCTTTGTTAGCTCTCCCTGGCCCGATCCCAGACAAGCAGGGGCTGCTCTGCTGTTCTCAGGCCAGGCCCACATCCCAGCAAGTGCAGCCATGGCTGGGGGACCGAGGGTCCCCAGAGAAGGAGCTGCATGCTGGGGTGTGGGGGTCAGACAGGCCGTGGGCTGCGGTGCCCTAGTCAGAGGTGTGGGCATCTTCCTGAGAAGCCAGGAGAAGTAGGCGAGCAGGGGCCAGGCACAGGCAGCACAGTCGGGGAGGGAGCTGCGACTGGAGAGGCAGGTCAGGGCCACCTGGGTGGGAGGCCTCCGGGGCTTGGCCAGGGCTTGGAACAGTCTGAGAGGATCTGGAGGGCAGGGCGGGCAGAGCCAGCACAGGGGGAGGAGAACGGGGGGCAGCGAGGCGGCAGAGAGAGGCCGGACAGGAGCAGAGCTGCTGGAAGCTCTGAGCAGGGCAGAGGGCTGAGTGCTGCAGACTGGCTCTGACAAGCGTGCTTGCCCTCAGGTCGGGAAAAAAGCTCGGGGGCAGCGTGTCCGAGAAGCCATGGAGAAAGACATCCGCCTTGAGTCTGTGAGAGAGAGCAGACACTGGGTAGTGGACGGCGGAGCTTGTGAAGACAGCGGTAATCGCAGATTCACACGCAGTTGTAGTCAATAACACAGAGACGTCCTGCGTAGCCCGGCCCTGGTTCCTCAGGGTGACCTGTCGCACAACCTACTGACACGCAGTGCTCACTCCAGGCCCCGGGTTGCCCTTTCTGAGCCATGAGCCACATCCACATGCACAACCCTCTGCCCCACCCGATCAGCCCCACCTCTGCCCTGCACCTGTCCCAGACGCTCTTCAGTGGAACCACAAGTCATACAAACTTTGCCATCAGTTTTCTCATCAGGATTGCCACTCTGTGGATCCACCCATGTTGCTGCACGCTTTGTTTCTTTTTATTGCTGAGTGGTTTTCCATGGAATGGATGAACCATTGTTTTTCTTTGTTTGTTTATTTGTCTTCTGAGACAGGGTCTTGCTATGCAGTTCGGGCTGGGCTTGAGCTTGTGGCGCTCCTCCTGCCTCAGCCTTCCGAGTGCTGGGATTACAGGTGTGTGCCACTGTGCCCAGCCTGTAAAAAAAGAATTGTTTAGAAGATATTTATTTGCATTTTTCAAGATTTCTAAACATAGATACGACAATAATTCATAGGCCATTTTATGTGACAAAATAGGCATTAACAACATACATACGCTGCAAGCGTGATCACTGATATATTGATGACAGGTGGACTTGGGTAACAGTTTCTGAGCAGACAAATCGTATTCGTAAAGAAATAGATAAAAAATGAAACGCTATGGCTGGTAATTGTGTGTGTCCAGCTTTGGAGCTGTAGTCACCTGAAATGCATACTATGAAGCACACCCTAAGTCTCGAGGACGGAGATCAGAAAGCGCAGTGGGTCAGCACCACACGGGCAGTTGCCTAAAGAGACCCAAAAGTCCACCCCTTTAGTGGTGCTGGGGACCGAACCCAGGGAGCCCTGAGCTACATCCCCTGTCCTTCTTTTAAAATTTGAGAAAGGGTCTAAGTTGCCCAGGCTGGCCTTGAACTTTAAGTCCTTCTGTCCCAGCCTCTTGAGTAGCTGGGACCTCAAGTATGCACCACCATATCTGGTGACCAATTTTATCTTTTACGGATGCAGCCATACCAAAAAGACACCTCTTGGTTTACTGAGGAAGTTTTAGCGTTTTTATGTATAAGCACAATACTTACACACAAAGTCAATGTTGTGATAATGCACTGTTTGTTTGGTACTGGGGATCGAACTCAGGACCTTGTGCTTGCAAGGCAGGCGAGGTGCTAAATACCCGGCATGATAATGCACTTTTGCAGAATCAAATTTGCAAAAAAAAAAAATGCCTGAATCAAATAAGAATTCTAGAAAAGTCTTTGTACCGTTTATACCTCTGGTACTGAAAATGATGCAAATATGAAATATGCACAGTATTACAAAGTATAAAAAAATGCAGCCTGGGGTTGTGCAGCTGTGAGAGAATACTTGCCTCACATGGGCAAAGCCCTGGTTTCAATCCCCAGCATCACACACACACGCACACGCACACGCACACACGTAATGCTTAAAATTTAAAATAATGGGAAAACCCTAAAAATCCAACGTATGAAAAAGTAGCCAGGTGTGGTGGCACAGGCCTGCAATCCCAGCACTTGGGAGGCTGAGGGAGGAGGATCGTCATGAGTTCAAGGCCAGCCTGTGCTACACAGTGAGACCCCTCCCCCAAAGTGTATTATAGGGATAAATTATGGGCAGATGCACGAAGGCAGTCCATAAATCCTGACCAACTTTCAAGATCATTAACTACAGTTTGCAGTTTCACATTAAGATGAATAGGTTCTTTTTAAAGCATGGCTCTCCTTGGAAAATATATTCACATTCATTTTCTATGCGATGTTGCTATTTTTGGAATTCTTCTATGATTCAGTACGCAGCGACATGAGCATTTCCTATTAAAACTGCCCATCTTCTGCACCGCACTTCTGTGTTGTTGGTACAGAGAGATCCGTGCTGTATCCACCTTTGTTCAGAGCACAGGCCTGGCAGAAACAGCGCTGGCTACCAGACAGCGGTGCCATTGCACGACCTTCTCATCCTCAGCTCGGGATCCTCCCGCCCCAGCCTCCCACGTGCAGGGCCCACAGGTGTGGGCCACCATACCCGGCTCTGCCTCTGATTTAGTAAAAGCTGCTGGAATTTCACCAGCCGGAAGAAATGGCAACAGTGACAAATGACACATTTAAACTTAAATTCCCACCACTGCCATTTCACGTGATCAACATTCATGTGACTCTTCTGGCCAATGCATTGGGCTCAATGATAAAAACTTTATTGGTGACACCTTGAAATGTACTTTTAGAAGTTTTGATCACACATAATTCCAACCTGTCATTAGGATTTAAAAATTCAACTGAAACTCATTTTCTTCACTAAATCTTCAAATAAGCCTTTAAGAAGTGTTTGTTTTCCCAGTCATTAAAGATAAAGGAGCAGATAAATTCTAGGATTTTCAGACCCGACAAGGGCATTAATTATATGTATTTGATTAAAAAAACAAACAATGAGGACAGTTTTGAATATATCATCCATTAGCCAAAGTGAGGCATGCATTAGTTTTTCAATGTTAGACCTAGTGGTAAATTTAAGAATCTACCTTCTTCAACAGTCAAATCCCTAACCCCACTTACTAAGTTTTCTAACACTGAGGGTACCTCTATGTCTTCAAGCAACTTGGGTTCAGAAAATAATAAACTTGGCAAATTCTTCTGTTCTCTGACAAAGTATATTTTTAAGTATGGTGCTATGAACGAAGGGGCGGAAATAGTACAAGGAGATTGCTTGTATTTTTCACCTGCAGTTTTGCTTCTTTGATCTTAGGGACTGCACTTCTATTTGGAGAGTGATTTTGGTCTTCAGGTTTTCTAACTGTATGCTGTCCATCTGCAAGTCTGGGTAAGGCTGGAGATGTAGCTCAGTGGAGGGTCCTTGCCCAGCATGCGTGAGGCTTTGGGGTCAACCCCCAGAATTACCAAAAGAAAATCTGGCTATTGTAACTAAACAGAATTGTTTTCATAGCACCATAATTAGCTTTCAGAGTTTTACCTTTCACCAGTAAGCAGCCTAAGAACACAGACGTTATCACAGCCCTTTCTTTTCTTTTGGTACCGGGGATGGAACTCGGGTCCTTACACTTGCCCAGCTAAACCACTGAGCTAAATCCCTGGCCCTCACAGTCCTTTTTCAAGAGAACAAACTCACAGATTTCTTGCACTGCACTGTAAGGAATACAGTAAGAAGTAGCAATATTTGGTTTCCCTCATAGCAGATCCATCTTAGTCAGGGTTCTCCAGAGAGACAAAACAAGTAAGATATGTGTGTAGATACACGAGAGAGAATTTACTGGGGGAATTGGCTCATGCAATTCTGGTGGCTGAGAGACCCACAGCAGACAATCTGAAAGCCTGAGATGCCAGTAGCTTGGCTTAGTCCGAGCCAGTGGTGCAACTCTCAGTCCAAGACCAAAAGCCTGAGCACCAGGGGCCGTTGGTGTTAAGTCCTAGAGTCCAAAGGCCAGGAGTTGATGTCCAGAACAGTGGAAGAAAACTGTGTCCTACCACTGAGAGGCCGATTCACTCTCTATAACTGTTCTCTGGAGGCCCCAGGCCTACTGGCTGGTCCCACACTGCGGGGGATGTTCTCCACGTGCCCCACCCAGACCCAGACCCTAGTCTCCTCTGGGGACATCTGCACAGACAAGATGCCCAAGATGACGCTTAGCCAGGTTCCTTGTACATTCTGCTTAACAGGAGGAACTATCTTGCATGCAGCTGGAAGCACACTAATCCTTTCCCCACTACTCTGCTTTCTACTGCTCTTACAGAAGCCTTTTTTTCCAATGGGAATTGTGGTTTTCAAGATTTTGGCTTAGGGCTGGGGATTTAGCTCAGTGGTGCCGCCAACTGCCTTGCAAGCACAAGGACCTGAGTTTGATCCCCGGTACCAAAAAAAAAAAAAAAGATTTTGGCTTCCAGGATTTCAACATTTGAGATTGTAATATTCTAGGATTGTGACTTTGGGGGGTGGATTTTAGACTTTAGGAGCCCTGATCCTTTGGAATAGCAACATCCGGAATTACAGATTTGGGGATTAAGCTTTTCAGTATCACTCATTAGCTTCTCACAGCCCTGCCAGTCTTCCTCTCGGTCCGAGGGCCTTCTCAGGGTGGAGCGACTACTTTACTGTTCCTTTATATTTAGATGTGTCACAGCAACCGCAAGACTTTTTAGAAATCTCATTTAAAATTTGGCTCAAACACACGAATACTAAAAGTATCCCAAATTTAACCAGGAAAACACCATTTCCAGTTCCAGTATCAAGCACTGAAGCATCTGGTGGAATCTTGTGTTTCTGCACCCACCTTATTAGTCGCGTCACACTCTCTTCCCCAAACCAGATTTCTCCTGTGTCTCCATCTTCCTGGAAAGTCTGTAGCTCTCCCTCATAGACAGCATTCTAGTGCTCTCAGGTCCCCGGCACCGATGAGACAAAGCTAGCCTCCACAGGATGCCTTCTCGGGATGCCTACTGTCACCTTCAGCCTGTACCATTGTTTTTAACGTTCATTGAAAAACATCTGGGAGTAAAAGAATTATGTTATGTCCATGCTCCAACTTCCCATGATGAGTGTAATCATCATGCACTGCAGACATGAGCTAATAACAACACTTTTCCTAACATTCTTCTATGGTTGAGATTTTACTGGTTGTGTTGAGGATCAGCACAGACATTTCACTTGGTACACAATTCTTAATATCCATATCAAAAATCTAAAAAGCCATGTATTTCTTTTTCAGTTTTTTTATTTTATTTTTATTTTTGGTACCGGGGATCAAACTCGGGTCCTTGTGCTTGCAAGGCAGGTGGTGGAACCACTGAGCTAAATCTCCAGCCCTCTTTTTCAGTTATTCTAGGGACTTTCCACTTCAAATTTGTAGGTGAATTTTCCTTAACAGGATTATTAAGCACCAGTATCTTCAAATGCTGATAAAGTGTTACTTAAGCCCCACCCATTCATAATTTCATATTACAGATACGCCTTGTTTAATGGCATAGTTGTTTGTTGACTGTTCAGACTTACAACTGAGGTATGCTGTTTGGACTTGTGACCTGCTGCTCTGACTTATCACCTGTCTTTTTATTTTTGTACAGTTCTGTCCATCTTGTTGACAGAGCCTCAGTGTCGTTTTGTATGGTACACCTTGTTTATACAGTGCTGTGATTTTTGCTGATTGTACTGAACAGTGCAGTGCCTACACTTTATGTTCTGTTATACATCACAGCACTGCATGTGAGAGTTATGCAGATAAAGCCACACCATCAAGTCGACCAATCCTTTGTTCTGAATATTGTGATGTCCATACTGTATATAGTTCCTCTCTTAGTGGCCAACTCTTTTAACAACCTTGCTGCAGAAATGGAACCTGCATTAAACCAAGAGTTCCTATAGGCTGTTGTATTTTAGGCACACTCACTAAGCATGTTGTACAAATAAATATAGCATTTATGAAAAGACAAATGTCTTCAAAATATGTGTTATTTCTGTAATGTCTGACATGGGAGAAAAATAACCTGCCTGACAGTTTTTTGGACACTGAGGCGATTAAGGCAACCTCAATATCCAAAAATACCATGGCTGGCCCGCTTTGCTGAAGAAGGGAGTGGTTTGGAGCACGGTCTTATGAGGCCTGTCGATCACTTATGATAGAAGCCCAACAGCTGTGCCAAAGGGCAGAAAAACGTGTCTGAGCACTCATTCTATTGGGCTCACTTCTAAGGACTCTTTGCTTCTAACAGTTCTTATGTGATAATAAAACTGATTCATTTGGTGTTCTCAGATATAAACAAGTGATGTTACCTTTGAAACTTTTCGATGTGTAGAAGTGTCTCATAAGGATGCAAGTGTTTTCTGAAGGGTTATATGTACACTTCTGAACCAGACAAAACAACTGAGTGATTAATTGTCACTGTTATTCTTGGTGTGATTGTGTTATGTGTCTAATGTTTGTCTCACACTCCCAGCTAGTCAGCTCCTTTACTACATACTTCTTATGTCTTTCTCTCCTCCAAAGTGTTTACTGCAGGGGTGGACAGAGCAGTGGCTCCATTAATGTCAGTTTCATTGTCAAGGACATTTGCCATTTCCCATGGTTTTTACAGTCAAGCAGGTTCATGATTCTGTGATATCTTAGTCTTAGTGTCTTAGTTTCTTTGGTCTCCTGCGATGACCTGCAGAAGCTCTTTCATTAGGAGCCCAAATTGCACATTCAAAACACGGCTTCCAGCAACATCAGCTGTGTAATCAGCATAGCCTTGAAGAACTCAGGGAAGCTGCTAAGATGCCAGGACAGGGCATGTGAGGAAATACAGGAATAGACACTTTATTGATTTGCTAAAAATCATATCTGGATTGCATCTGTTTTTCAACCATGATTATTAATGAGCACTTTCTGTATCATCCTATATCATAAGATATCCTCGATTTTCTAACTAATTTCCATCCCTGCCTTTTCTGACATGTGAAGGATCAATATTGCCCCAAACCAGCTGATGTGATGATTTGTTGGTGGCTGCTGTATTTTATTTTAAAGGTTTTTGGAGAATATATGATCTTAATAAAAATCATTTTCACTGAACTATTTTGATAATGTTATGGCTAATATACATAGTCCTTGTTTACACAAAGTGGATTTCAAGCCAAAACTTATCCAAAGAGGCAAAGAAGGACATGACATATTGGCTAAAAAAACAACTCAACAGAAAGAGATAGCAAAAATAAACATATATGCTCCAAATACTGACATGCTCAACTTCACAAAACAAACATTAATGAACATAAAAAATACCAACACAATTATAATGGGGAGCCTCAGTACTCCACTGTCACAAATAGATTAACTAGACAAAAGAAATCAAAGTTGAAACAAACCTTTAAACAAATGGACTTAATCTATACCTACAGAGTGTTTCACTCAACAACAGAATACACATTCTTCTCAGCAGCACATGGGACTTTCTCTAAAACAGACCTCTAAAGCATGTTCAAGTAAATGCAAAAGAACTGAAATTATTCCATGGATATTATCCAATATCACAGTTCAATGAAACTACAAATCAATGGTCAAAGAAACCACAGAAATTATGTAAACATGTGGAAATTAAATAACACACTCTGGAATAATCAATGAGACATAGAAGAAATCAAGGAAGAAATAAGATAGTTCCCAGAATCAAAAGATAATCCAGTGCAACTTGTCAAAACCTATAGGACACAATGAAAGCAACAAATCATCAAAAAGATCATACATCATGACCAAGTAGGCTTCATCCCAGGGATGCAAGGATGGTTCAACACATGCAAATCAGTAAATGTAATATATCACATAAACAGAAGCAAGAAGAAAAATCACCTGTCATCTCAATAGATGTAGAAAAAGCCTTTGACAAAATCCAATATCCATTCATGATTTAAAAAAAACCCTGAATAAAATAGGTATAGAACACATAGTCCCTGTTTAATGACTGTTTGGACTTATTACTGAGGTGAGCTATTTGGATTACAATCAGCTTTGGGACTACGACTTGTCTGGGTTTTTTTGTACAGTTCTGTACATCTTGTTGGTAGAGCCTCAGTGTCTTTTTTTGTGCAGTACTCCTCGCTTATATGTGCTGTGATTTTTGTTGATTGTAGTGTACAGTACAGTGCTGTGGCTTTATGTTCTATTGTACATTACAGCACTTCATGTAAGAGGCAATGAAAGCAGAGATATCAAACTGAAATTTCCTTTGACTATTTCTTTGTTCTGAATCTTGTAATGTATGTACTGTATATAATTCCTCATTTTGAGACCAACTCATATAAGGACCCAGCAGCAGGAACAGAACTCTGTCATTAACAAGGAGAATCTGTATGCACATCACATACTCAGATTTTCCATCTCTCACAGCACATTAACAAAATTAGGAAAACTGGACCACCACGACCAAAGTTGATACAGAGTGCATAGGATTCTGACGATCAGGAAGTAAGGTTTTCTTTAGGGAATAATTCTACCAAGACAACATGGGGATGGAAATCATTTAAAATATCCAAGACATTTGAAATGCATGACTGTGACTCCAGATTGGCACTCAGTGTGCATTGTATTGCAGGGTATAAAACCACGCCCCACCTGTGCACTGTAACCATGACAACCAAGGCTGCCAAAGCCCCTCAAAACTCATAAAACCCCACTGTTTTCTGCTTGTACCCAAAACAACCAATCAGTGAATGATTTTACCTCCAAAAGAACCATTTACACTTAAAAAATGTGATGAGGTGGGAAGCCTTCCTTTAAAAAAATGTTTCTCAACTGCGGCCTGCCTCGCAGGTGCAAGGTCCCAAGTTAGATCCCCGGTACCAAAAAAAAAAAAGTTTCTTGAGCTACTAAAAACCAGACATTTACAAAATGGTTGATAAAATATTCCCCTGGATTGTACAAGAGGGTGTGTGTGATCCATCAGACCTGGCTGCTTTCTCTGCTCGTCAGAGGTCGCACTCTGCCCGCTTTGGGTTCTCTTTTCTGCAGGTGGATCTTTAGCTTCTTGGCTGCCCACTTTTTCTGTCTTCCCTTTGCTCCCTTTTTGTTGCCCTTTTTCGTCCGAGGATTTGGCCTGTCCTGCGGCCTCTGTTGGCTCCCTTTCCTCTTTAGCAGGAGCAGGTGTAGCTGCCACCTCGCCAGCGCCCCGTGGAGGGGAGGGAGACCCGCGCTCTGGCCCTGCGCCTGCTGGGCTCCAGAGCCCTGGGACAGGCCAGGCCAGGCCGCCTGAAAGGAAACTTCCGAACGCTCCGCAGGGTCGCGGGAGCAGCTTGGAGCTTCCTGCGCAGGTTTCTGTGCCAGTGGAGGTTTCATTTCTCTGGGATTAAAGTCTGGAGGAGCCACTGCCGGGTGATAGGAGCAGTTTCCGTTTATGTTTTAGTGTATGGATTTTTAAAAGTGGTGTTCCTGGTTTTTTATTTTTAATTTTAAAATTTTTATTAGCATGTGTTTGCAGTGCATAATGAACGCATTCCTTGTGTGAAGTTGGCACGTGTACATGACACATCTTAATCCCTTTTATTTCCCTTTCCCCTTTAGGCCAGATTTTATTTTATTTTTTTATTTTTTTATTTTTTTGGTACCAGGGATCGAACTTGGGTCCTTGCACTTGTGCAGCGGGTGGCGAAACCACTGAGCTAAATCCCCAGCCCTAGGCCGGTTTTTATAAGATTTTTTTTTCTTGTCAGCTTCAGACATACTTATTTTATAAGCCTTTGTCAAGTTAATTATTATAAATACAGATTAATAGCCAGACTAACAAACCAAAAACATACAAAACAATTATACAAAATCAAGGTACACTTTCAGAGACATTGGCTATGCTGGGTGACAATAACTTCTTTTCTCATTTTTTCCTATTGCCTGTCTTTTTTTTTTGGTTCTGGGGATTGAACTCAGGACCTTGCACTTTCGAGGCAGGCGTGGCACCACTGAGCTAAATCCCCGGCCCCTTGCCTGTGTTTTAGTTTGCAATTAATTTATGTATTGGGTTTCTTGTATAAGAAAAACCATGTGATATTTAATACATTTATAACATTTATTTCACATAACATTACGGTCTCAAGGTGCACCCATTTTCCTACAAACGCCTCAAGTTTATCTTTGTTTATGGCAGAGTAGTACTCCATTGTGTGTAAATATCACATTTTTTTATCTGAATATGTTGATGGACATACTCTCTGCTTCCAGGATTTAGCTATTATGAATTGTGCTGCTATATGCATGGGTATGCATATGTCACTGTAGTATAATGTCTTTAACTCTTTGGGGAAGATACCTTGAAGGGTAATGGCTGGATCAAGTGGATTTCTATTTTCAGTTTTCAGAGGAATCTCCACATTGATTTTCATAGTGATTGTATCAGTTTACACTCCCACCAACAATGGAGAACCCCCCACCCCGACCCTGCAGCTTCTTCAGCTTTTGTTACTGTTTGATTTCTTAAAGATAACCATTTTTTCTGGAGTGAGATGGAGTCTCAGTGTTTGCATTTCTCAAATGCAAAAGGTTAGATGCTGAACATTTCATGTATTTGTTGGCCACTTGGGCTTCTTCGTTAAGAATTGTCTATTTCAGATGCCCACTTTTTGTTTGGGTCTTTAAATTTGAGGGGTCTCGTTATTTTGATTTCTTTATATAGTCTAGCTATTAGTCCTTTGAGGAGCTGGCACCCCCCCCCCCATTCTATAGGCTTTCTTCACTCTGTTGGTTTCCTTTACTGTGCAGAAGCTTTTTAATTTGATGCGATTGAATTTGTTGATTTGTGGTGTTATTTCTTGGGTAAGTGGGTTCTGTCCGGAAAGTCCTTGCCTACGCCTATGTCTTAGGAGTTTTACCTATTTTGTCTTCCAGCAGATTGTTTCTGTTTTAATATTTATATCCAGTTTTATTTTAGTTTAGTGCACGGTGAGAAAGACGGTCCTAGGTTCATAGTTGTTGGCATGTGGAAAGCCAGTTTCCCCAGCACCATTCATTTTTTGTTTTTTGGTTTTTTTCAAGAGTGGGAAAAATTTATTGAGAGGCAGAAGGGGGCCCGGGAAGTGGGTTGCCCCCCTCCCAGCGCCATTTGTGAGAGGCTGTCTCTCCTCCAGTGAAAGTATTGGACCCCTTTGTCGAAGATAAGGTAGCTGTGTGTGCCTGGAATTGCTTCTGCATTGTCTCTTCTGCTCCATTGTTCCACAAGTCTTTTTCCCCCAATACCGTGCTGTTTTCGATCACTGTTCATTTGTAGTATAACTTAAGCCTGGGATTTTTGCCCAGTTAACCCTTGGCCTTGTTGCCCAGAACTGCTTTTGCTGTTCTGTTTTGGGAAGTATTCTGTTGCCTTGTCTTCTCCTGTTTCCATTGGTTTTTGTTGTTGTTGTTTCATTTTGTGCTGAAATTTGTGGGCACTTACAGTGTAAAGAAGTATCTGTTGTGAGAAGGATGTGTAGACATCTTTGATCAATGGGTCTCAGTCAGTGCCAGCATCTTTCTGTGTTTGAAATGTGTCTGACTCCATTCAGCAGCACGGCCTCCCTGCTGGCAGTGCCCTGATGGTGTTAGTCAGTGTCTGGTACCACGGCAAACACTGAGGTGATCAAGGTTTTCAGTTTCAGAGGTTCTGGTCCATGGCTTGGCCCCTGGAGGCCCATCATGGTGAGAGCACCCAGCAGTGCAGAAACCACTCCTCTCAGGGCTGAGAAGGGGAGAGGAAAGGAAGAGGCCAGGTTCCTCTGCCCTTTTCAAGAACCTGCCCTCAGCGGAGACCTCCCACCAGGAAGGTGCTTCCGTAGCTTTTTGACAGCACCCTGAGCAAGGGCCAAGCCTCAGCACATGGTCTTGGAGGATAATCCAGGTCTGAACTGGAGCACCAGCTGCTTGGCTATGGACATAGCACACCTACCTTGTACTTGCTTCAAGTCCTACTGACTCCCAGCAGCCTGGGCACTGCAGGTGCTGTGTGCGAATCTGGCAACGGAGTGGTGTGTGTGCTGACTGCAGACACAGCTCTGCGTCTCAGTGCCGCAGACTGCCCCAGTCGAAAGCCACGCTGACCTTCAGCTTCATGGCAGCCCTTGATAGCAAGCCAGGCCTCTGCGGAGCCGAGTGCAGGAATTGTAGGGTGTTGGAAAATGTAAAAAAATAAAACACTAAATGGTTTGAAATATAGAACAAAAAGTAGGACACCATAACCTTTCCAGTACAGTGATTTTTCTCATTTTCACAAAGACAGAGGAAAAGATGCCCAGCCATTTGTACCCTTACCCTCGAGGTACCAGGGGTGTGGAGGATGTGTGTTTTTGCGCTTCTGTTCTATGTATATAATTTGTACATATTTATTTAGTAAAAATATCTGTGTAGAAAATTACACAAAGTCTCAGTGTATTCAATTGTCCTTTCCATGTCATTAGCATTTCCTAACATCAATAAATGTCCCTGTAGATCATTTTTATGGTTGCAAAGTATTTTGTACTATGCACACCTGACCATTTCTTCAACGTTGTGTTGCTGAATACTTAGGCCACTGCTAGTGTGAAATGTGTTGAAATGTTCACCCTGGGAGACAGACACAGCCCGCTCCTGTGTGATATTAGAACGCTGGACACCGAAAGGCTCTTGCGCAAACAGCCTTTCTCTCCTGCCACTTGGCATTGTGGCTTCCCGGGGTGGAGGCCCTGTTCTCAGGCTGCTTTTCACCAACACTGGTTTTCTTTGGCTGACGCTAGAGAGAAGACTGGCCGCAGAGCATGCATCTAGAGAGCAAAGACAGCAGAGCGGCCCCTGCTGTGCAGGAGGTGGAGCTGCAGCGGACCTCGAATCCGAGCGGGGCAGACCCGGGAGGGCTGGAGCCCCCCAGACCCAGCTCCTGCGAGCACCGCGGCCACGGGGCCCGTCTCCCTGGGCCCCGCGCCGGCTGGGCTGCAGGGCAGAGCCCGTGGACTGCCGGACGCAAGGATGTGGGTTCCTTCCTCACAGAGCGGAGGTGAGTTCAAAGTAGGTTTATTTTATAAATGTAGAGTTCACAAATACTCCACTTCCATGAATAGAGTTCCCCATATTTTTTGCAAGAAAAATTTCCAGAAGTTTTGCAAAAATCTTTCTAGCACGAGGTCACTTTCTTGGCCCGCTATGGACAAATGATATTTCTAAAATATGACAAATTTAACTTAGCTTCAGAAAGATAATAAAATAAAAAAGGGAATTTGTGGCATGAAGACTTAGCATTTCATATATTGTTTAGGGCATTCAGAGCAGTACATGGTTTTGGAAAGCATATATATATATACATACATATACATGTATACATATATGAACATGCTTTACCTCTATAAGTATAGCAAATAATTAAATATTGTTTTAAAGGTCAGAAAAATCCAGATTAGGATAAAAAGAAACACTTTGGATAAATTTTTAAATATTTGCTGATGTGAACACAATAGTTTGTTTTTTTTCTATTAAGTTCATTGGTGCATGTTAGGTATACAATATGATGCCATTCATCACTGGGATCTTGTACCTGTACATGAAGCATCTTGGTTCTTATTTTTCTCCCTTCCCCTGCCCTCCCTTCAACCCCCACCCCTCCCTATTTACAAAGTCTTTGTTTCCTTTTTTTCCTTTTCTCATATTTTTTTCCTTTCCCTTCTTTCCTTTCCCCTTCCCCTCCCACTTCCTCCTCCCCTTTAGACCTCCTCTTCCTATTTCACATTATCAATTATACATTTTGATCCTTACTTACACTTTTAGTTTTTCACACTAGAGAAACTATTCGGTATTTACACATGTGTGTCCTATTTATTTCACTTAAGAGTATGGCCTCAATGTGCATCCATTTAGCTATAAATGACTCTAGTTTCTCATTCTTTATGGCTGAGTAGTATTCCATTTTATAAAAAAACCACATTTTCTTCATCCAGTCTCCAACTGATGGGCATTTGGGCTGTTTCCAAGCTTTAGCTATTACAAACTGTGCCGCTATAAACATGGGTGCACATATATCTCTGTGGTGTGATTCTTTAATTCTTTTGGGAAGATACCCAGCAGAGGGATAGCTGGGTCAAATGGAACTTCCAGTCCTAGTTCTTTGAGGTATCTCCATACTGACTTCCACAGTGGTTGCATCAGTCTACACTCCCACCAGCAGTGGAGCAGGGTTCCTCTTTCCCCATAGCCCTACCAGCATTTGTTAATGGTTGATTTCTTGATAACAGCCATTCTTTCTGGGGTGAGGTGGAATCTCAGTGTTGTTTTCATCTGCATCTCTCGAATGACCAGTGATGTTGAACATTTTTTCATATGTTTATTTGCTGCTTTTACTTTTTTGCCTGAGAAATGTCTCGAACACAATAGATTTTACACATCGATATTCACACTGCGGGTCCATAATTGACAGTTGACACACATTTGTCCTAACAAGGAAGACAGCATCTCCGCCTGGCTGGTGTGGACAGTTATCACCAAAGCCCTGGTAGCTCCTCTCCACTGGGTGACCCTGCTCGGGTGCTGTTGCTCAGTGGGAATCCTGAGCCATGCAGTGCTGATGGCGTTTCGGCCTTTCAGAGAGCAATGCCCCGCAGAAGTGCCTGTCAGGGAGCGTGTTCTGCCCGGGTGGCATCCACTTCCTCCCACTTGGGAGGAGGCTCCTGAGGTGTGAAGTTAGGTTCTCACTGTGGGTTTGTGTAGCTAAGTAGAAGTTCGTGTTTGTAAATGCTGAACATTTGAGTTGTGCTGCTTGCCCAGCATGGTTCTGAGACTTACCTCTGTGAATGGCCATAGCTCTTGTTTATACACTCGAGTTACTTGGGGAACATTTTACTGTATGAATACCTTGCTAGGTACCCATTTTCAGTCCATTCCTTGAGCCCTCAAGACATAGCAGCTAATGCTGCAGAGCCCAGATGCAGAGCTCCGTGGCTCCGCCTGTCCCGACCCATCTCTGCATGGGCAGGGCGGGCCAGCTGCTGGCCAGGGCAGGAGCCCCTCATGCAGGCTGCAGTTCCCTTGCTTTTTGTCCTCATCTGGCCAGCGTTGCAGGACCACACAGTGGGAGGTGGAGGGTAGGAGCTCATCCAAGCCCCTGCCATGCCAAATCTGCTAATGTCCCATTAGTGAACTCAGTGATCCCCA
This sequence comes from Heterocephalus glaber, assembly GCF_053883595.1. NCBI lineage: Eukaryota > Metazoa > Chordata > Mammalia > Rodentia > Bathyergidae > Heterocephalus > Heterocephalus glaber. The sequence continues at coordinate 389,690 of NW_028258194.1, read as the reverse complement.
TGCTCTGAGAGGGTCACCAGATAGAATCCAAGAGGCCCAGCAATCACTTGTATTAGCACACCAAGTAGGATAGCATGCATTGAGGAGGACATGGAGAACCTGTAAACTTTGTGCACAGGCTTTGTGGGAATGTAAAAAGGTGCAGGCACTGTGGAAATCAGTACATGCTTCCTCAAAAAGTTAAAAACAGAACTACCATGTGATTAGGCAGTGCCAGCTCTGGGTGCATACCCCAAAGGACTGAAAACCAGATGCTGTGGTTTAAATATTTGTCACAGAATTCCTGTTGGAGATGAAACTCCAGTGTGCCGGCATTAAGAGACAGGGCCATTGGGGCGACTGCACCCTGATGTTGGTACCCTCATTCAATGAGATCAGTGACCTTAGAATGGGATGGAGGCAATGAGCCAGGTCCCCTTTGCCCTCCCACTTGCTGCTGCCCCACGAGGATGTGGCAAGAATGCCCTCACCAGACATGGAGGGCAGGGGCCTGGATCCCGGTCCTCTGCCACGCAGAGCTTCCCAAGGGGTGAGGGCGATCGACCGCCAGTCAGCAGTCCGTGCGAGGCTGCCCTCAGGGGTCTGAGCTCTGGGCTCACACCCAGGGATGGACTGTGGGGGCGTGGCCTGACTCACAGGCAGGTGCTCCACAGCGGCAGAGCCCCACGTGACTCCCAGGAGGCAGAGCCAGGGAGCTGCAGAGCCAGGGGAGCCTCGGTGTGCCAGGGTGCGGCTCTTAGAGGGGTCCTCGGGGGAGTCTGAGTGTGGGGCTCAGCTGTCACTCCGCCAGTGATACACTGGGCACCTGTCTGGTGTGCTGGCCGGTGCCCATGAGTGCAGGGTCCCGCCACTGTCAGCTGGGTCTAAAGAGTGTGTATGGGGTTGATTGCATTTTGCCTTTCTTTTTTTATAAAAACACAAGGAAAGTGAAAAAAACTGTTCACCTCAGTGATTAGACCTATAAGCCTTCAAAACAACAACAAAAAGTGGCCTTTAGCCCTCTTTTGTATTGGATCCCTCTCTGGTTTTGGTATCAGGGTAATGCTTGCTTTCAGGAATGAGTTTGGGAGTATTGTTTCTCATTCAATTTCATTGAAGAGTTTAAGGAGTAGTGGCATTAGATTTTGTCTAAATTTCTTGTAGAATTCAGCAGTGAATCCATCAGGAGCTGGGCTTTTCTTTGTTGGTAGGTTTTTAATTACATCTTCAACTTCATTGACTGATATTGAGTTAATTAGAATTTTTATGTCTTCCTGATTCAGTTTTGATAATTCATATGTATCTAGGAATCTGTCCGTTTCTTCTGTGTTTTCCATCTTATAAGAATACAGGTTCTAGAAGTAGGTATTAATGATGTGGGGTGGAACACTGTAGAAATCTACTAAGTCCATTTGTTCAGAAATTTGGTTTAGTTCTGACTTTTTTGTCTAGTTGATCAGTCTATTTGTGACAGTCAAGTATTGAAGTCCCCCATTACAATTGTATTAGTGCTTATTTGACTTTTCTTGTCTGTTAATATTTGTTATATATAATTGTTTGTTGGCATTTGGTGCATATATATTTATGATTGTTATCTCTCCTCCTTGGATTGTTCTCTTGACAAGTATGTAGTGAACGTCTTTGTCTTTCTTGATCAGGCTTGGGTTGACATCCACTTTGTCTGTAAATAAAATTGCTACCCCTGCTTTTTTCCAGGTTCCTGTCACAAGGAGTATTGTTTTCCATCTTTTGATTTATAGTCTATGAATTTCTTTTTGAGTTAAATGTGTTCCTGTGTGCAGTATATGTTAGATCTTGTTTTTTGATCCATTCTGCCAGTGCATTTCTTATTTTTTTGTTCAGTCTGTTTCTTTTATTTGGTGAATTATCCTAGTTATGTTATTTACCTGTTGTTGGTTCCCTTTCTTTCCATTCTGTTTAATTACTTGCCTTGCCTGGTAGATTCATTCTGTTGGAGTTCGTGGAGTTATAGTCTACATTATATCTTTCTAAAATGTCTTTTAGAACATTTTGGAGTGCTGGTTGTGTGGTCATGAATTTCTTTGGGTGTTCTTTCTCATGGAAGTATGTTACTTCTCCATCAGTTTTGAAAGATAGTTTTGTGGGGTACATCAATCTGGGTTGGAGGTTGTCTTCTTTTAGGGCTTGAAATACTTCACTCCAAGCTCTCCTTGATGTAAGAGTTTGTGTTGAGCAGTCTGCTGTAATTCTGATGGGCTTTTCTGTATAAGTGATTTTTTTCTTTTCTGTAATAGCCTTTAGTAGTCTGTTCTTGTGTTGAATTTCTGGCATATTGTCTATTATATGTCTTGGGTTAGAATTTTTGTTTGATCATGGCTAATTGGAGTTCTATATGCCTGACTTATCTGTATATCAAATTCTTTTTCCATGCTTGAAAAGTTTTCTGCCATTACTTCTATGAACAGGTTTTTTGTGTGTATGTGTTGTTTGTGCTATCTCCTGCTTTTTCATTGACTCTGATCAATTTTATGATATTCTTCTTTGCATCATCCAATCAGCTGTTGGACTGATTTTTCATGGTGCTTTGCTATTTTTAAGAAATCTTTCTTTTCATGATTGCTAACCACAATCCTCTCTTCTAGACCTGATAATCTGTCCTCACATTGGTTCATTCTGCTGTATATACTTTCAATAGAATTTTTAATCTGCTGGATATCTGATTGAATCTGTTTCATTGATTCTATTTCTTTCCTATGTTGAGCATTCATGATTTCCATCTTTTTCTAAGCTCCTCTATTTTTTAAAATCTATATCTTGTCTAGATTCACTAATTGTGCCTTTCATTATAGTCATCATCTCTAACATTATCTGAGAAATTATTTCTGATTTTGATTTTTTTCTAGAGCCACATTCATTAGCTTTGTTACTTCCACTGTTACCTCTTCAGAGAGTCCAGGTAGGTGGCTTTCAAATTGTTCTACTGCATTGTCCCCTGGGTTTGCCTTTGGCAAGCTGGAGGTCTGGGATTGCACCTTTTTTTTTGTACCTGGAATCGAACTTGGGTCCTTGCACTTGCACAGCAGGCAGCAAAACCACTGAACTAAATCTCCAGCCCTGGGATTGCATCTTGCTTCAATGTCTTCTAATTTTCTATTTTTTGTAGTTTAATTCTTGCATTGATGCTTATAAATTGTTTGTGGTAGATATATTTATTACTAATATATAGAACCCTTAGGAAATGACTACTTCTCAGAGATATCTTCCAGGTATAGCTGGCTTTTGGATTTTGAGTCTGTTGCAGGATCCTACCACTTCAGTTTATTGTGGATGAGAAATTGCTGCCTATTTGGCCTAGCCCATGCTTCTTTGGTACTAGTTTATGGTATTGTTTATGATCCTCAGGCAATCTTGGTCTCGGCACACAAGCCAGGATTACTGACTAGAATGACTATGTCACCTTGACTAAAGCAGTAAAGTCAGTGATAATAATAGCATCAAACACAGCCTAGCACATGACAAACTGTGATAAATATTAATTTGCCACCTTTAACTGTATGAACAAGATTTGCAGTTATATAACAAAATCTAAAACAAACCAGAAAGTTGTATACAATAAATATCCCCTCAATAGAGTGATTTTATCCTCAGGGGAAAAAATTTAAAGGGGGTAAGAGGCAAAAATAGAGACTAGAAGAAGAGAAAGAGATGAGAAGCAAGGCTGAAGGGCAAAGGAAGATTATGTGCAAGCTTTGGGAAATTGGTGAAAGAAACAAGAAGGAAAGAAGGAAGAAACATAAACTACAACAGGACAAAATAACAACAGCAAAAAAACTAGAAACAATGTTTACACTCACTTAAAAACAAGAATAAATAATCAAGAAAAAAAGCAAAGAAATGAGGGGAAAAATATCCACTTTGGGGAATGTCTCTGCTGTCACTGATAGACAAAGGGAACAGACAGAGCCTAGATCCACGTTGGTTAATTCCAGCAAGTCTTCAGTAGAATTCCAGTGTGGTTGTGGGTAATCCCAGCAAGCCTGGGTTTTCAAGTCCACTGAAGGCCATGCTGATCTTGGTTTCTGGCTGTGAGGCTGGACCCAAGTTGTTCAGCCCACAATACTCCTAGTGCCTCTTGGCAGTCCCTGTGCCTAAATCTGACACTATGAGCCCCAAGATGGAGCCAACCTGTGACTGCTCTGAGTCCCAGGTTCAGCTGGCCTTTCCAAAATGGCAACTGGCCAATCACTCTCTCCTGGGGACCTCTGGACTGGAATCACTCACCAACCACCACAGCCTGCAGCATCCACTGCTCTGTTCCACTGATGTGTTTCTCTGAGGAGGTCTCCAGAGTCACCCGTAGTCACTGTGGCTCTGTAGGTTTGAGCTGACTCTCTCATGCTGCAAGCTGGGATTCAGGGAGAAAGCGCCATTTGCCTCCTCCCTCTTCTGTGCTGAGGTCCTTCTCTTTGCTCTCCCTGTGGGCTCCAGTTCTTGCTTCGGATCCTGGAACCCACTCCCCTCCTTCTTCTCTTCTTCATGTTGGTATGTTACAGCATCTGGACTCTAAATATTGGAGAGGCTCTTTCTCTGGTGCTCACCGCTCTGCCATCTTCCCAGAAGTCCAAACATACTCTTTTATACAACCTTCTTCTTCCTTCTTTTCACTCTTATCTTTTCCGTTCCTTGGCCTAACTAAACATAGCATGATGTTGGATCTCAAATCTCAGAACATTTTTTCATTCTTATCCTTTTTCAATCTTGAAATAGCACCCCAGAAACGATTGATATTCTTAAATGGGTTGTCAGACTGAAAAACTATTACATATTTACTTTTAGTGAATATTTTGTAGGAATTTTGAAGTGAAACCAGTGGAAAATGAAATTTATTTTGCTAATTGTTTTCACAAATTGGAAATTAATTGGCCCTAACATTTGTTTCAAAATTAGCTAATTATTTTTCAGGTTTCCATTTAACATTAAGGTGTTTGGTAGCAAGTTGGATAGGAAAGCAAATTTAGAAGAATTTATTACAAATAATTAAAATAGATTATGTTAGCCTTTACATCTGTCCAGAATTGGTTACTGTATTTTATTATTACCAAATGATGAAAAGTAGATTGCTAAAAATTTTGAAATTGAAAGGAAAATGACCTAACACAATTATTACTCTACTTGCATTCATCTATAATCCCTTCTTTTATGGTTTAGATCTAAAATGTCCCCCAGAAGTCTCAAATGTGTGGAGGGTGATTGCATGATGGGGTGCTGCGCTCCTCAGTGGATCTGTGCCCTGATGGGTGAGTCCTCAGCTGAATGCGCTGTTAGGAGTTGTGGCTTGGGTCAAGGTGGTCCCTGGAGGTGACCTAAAGGGACTGTTCTTGTCCCTGCTCCTCTTTCCCTGCTTCCTGGCCACCATAGGTTAAGCAGCTGTCCTCCACCGGGCCCTTTCACATGCCATTTCTGCCCTGGAGCCCGCCAACTTTGGACTGAACCCACTGGAAACTGTGAGCCAAATATACCCTCTCTCTTCCTTTGAGTGGCAACTATCAGGTATTTTGTCAGAGCATGGGAAAGTGACTAAGCCACCTTTTGTTTTTTGTTTGTTTGTTTTGTACTGGGGATTGAACAAAGGGTCTTTGCACTCAGCTGCATCCCGAGCCCTTTTCTGTATTTTTTGTTTTATAACAGGTTCTTGCTAAAATTGAGGTATGTAATTCAACCAAAATGGCATGTAGATCTATGATTTTTGACACACGCATACAATTGTGTCATCATGAGTACAGTCGAGATCTAGAATATTCCTTCCACCCTACAACATGTCCACCTGCCCTTCCCTCTCCCCACCAGCATCTGTTCTGATTTCTGTTACTGTTAGGGTTTGGATCTCAAATGTCCCTCAGAGGCCAGGTATTGATCAGGCATCAGCGTGCTGCTACTGGGAGTGGTAGAACCCTCCGTTTCATTTACAATCTATACAATGCAACTTGTAGCCAATAGTAGTACAAAACAGGCAAGAGGGAACAGAGTTGTACAGGAGGAAAGTATTTATGTACAATGTAAAGTGAGTCAATTCTATTTCCAATTACCTTAGAATGATAATTGCAATCCCCTCAGCAACCACAAAGAGAATAACTAAAGTAGTATATAGAAAAGAAAGAAGAAGGAAATAAAAATGGTGCACTATAAAATATCTATTTGACTCCAAAGAAGGAAATGAGGGAATTGAGGAACAAAAAGCCCTGAGACATAGAGAGGGAAAACAGCAGACAAATCTCACCATATCAGTAATTACAGTAAACGTGTGTGCGTTAAGGGAACCTTCAACATCCAGCAGGAAACCTGCCTGATTTTCACTTCCTGCACGTGCAGAGCCTCAAGGTCAGCCAGAGGTGTGAGCTCAGGGCCTTCCTGGCCCTTCTTGGGCTCACGCTCAGCCCCAGACGTGCATAGCCCTGGACACACACAGCTGCAGAGGGTCCCAGGAACACATGGGTGCCTGTTAAGGCCTCCAGCCGACCCCTCATTTCCTAGCTTGCCTTTTCTGTGTTTTGATCTTGCTGCCTCAGGAGGGTGTCCAGTTAAACAAGTGCTGCTAATCGAGATGAATCCCCAGGGAGAAGGTCAGGCCTTCTAGGAGCTCAGTGAGCTCCTATACAGACAGGAGTGGCCAGTGGCTCACAGTGACACATCTCTGGTTGTGGGGACTCCGGAGAACCACAGTGTATTCCTGCCCCCTCCACTGGTCCTTTGCCACTGGATTTTACCATCAGTGCAGGTTGGTTTCTTTTCAAGCTTATTGCAGATCTTGGCAAAATATGTAGAAATAGGTAAGTTAAAATGTTATTATTGAACCAGGCATGGTGGCTCATGCCTGTCACCCCAGCTTTCTGGGAGCCCGAGGCAGGGGGGTCACAAGTTGGAGCCCAGCCTGAGCAACTTTCCAAGGATCTGTCTCAAAGAGAAAAAAGAAAGAAAGAGAGGAAAAGGCTGGAGATGTGGCTCAGTGTGAGGCCCTTGGTTAATTTCCAAGGCTCTGATTCTGACCAATTTTGTCAGTGCTTTTGTGGAGGAGCTTTTACAGGTCCTCAGACTTTCCTACTGGCTTTTATGAGAGACGATCTCATCTTATATGGATGATCACTTTGTGAGAGTGACTGGAAACACTTTTCTGTCCCCACCCCACAAGAGTGCAGGAAAATTAGATTTGGTTTAGAATAAATATTCTTGCTCAGTTTTGTAGATTATGTTATGATTTAAAAAAAATCTGTAACAGCAGGATGATGGCTGCTGTGGTTTGACTGTCCTCACCCGAAACTCTTGTTGAAACTCGTGCCCCATGGTGAGGTATTAAGAGTGGAAACGGAGTCTGAATTCATGCCTGAGGGGGTCTCACTATAGTGCCTGTAACTACCACGAACTCCTGGGCTCAAGGAACCCTCCTGCCTCAGCCTCCTGAATGGTTGGGACTACATGTGTGCACCACAGGCTTTGTAAGCAGAGGAGAGACCGGATGAGGCCGTTCTGTCCCGTTGTGTGAGGCCCTGTGCTGCCCTGGGATCCTGCAGAGTCCCCATCTGCAGAAAGGCCGCATAGAGTGACACTTGGTCTAGGACCCCTGTCTGCAGAGCTGTAAGAAATAAGTTTCCTTCCTTCATTGCCTGGTCTGTGATAATTGGTGACAGTAACAGAAACAGACTATGACAGCAGCTTCTTAAGATGGCAGGAAAGCGTCGGTCATGGTGGGTGCCTCTCCTCCAGCAGTGCCCACCCAAGGCTGTGGTGGCCTGGCTGGGGCAGTGTCCGTGTGGGCGGCCGAGTTGGGCCCTTGGCTCCAACCCTGGGCAGGCATGTCGGGATCGCTCCACCCACTGCCTTGGCAAGGCGCAGCGCGGGCTCGTACCCCTGAGGGCCCCGCAGGACCTGGAGAAGTGTGAGGACGAGCGGCAGCAGGGAGCTGCCACATCCCGCAGGGATGCAGTGCACAGCCCAGGTGAGTTGTAGCCAGGTGCTCCATACTGTGCACTGTGTACTGTGCTCCCAGTGAAACCTGTAGGGAATTCATCTGGCTCACACTCCTGGAGGCTGGGAAGTCCAAGGCCAGGAGACTGGCATCTTGTGAGGGTCTGCATGACAGGGCAAAGGGCAGAAGGGGAGGAGGAAGGCGGGGCAGGGCGGGGAGGGGGAGGGTTCCTTCTTCCCAGGAACCCACTGCCATGATAATGGCGCTGTCCTGTTGGGAGGGCACAGCCCCATGACCTAATGACCTGTTAAGGACCCCACCTCTCAGCACTGTTGCACTGGGGTTGTTTCCCAGTGTGAGCTTTGGGGCACATTCAAACCACAGCACGAAGTGCCAGCCTCTGTGGCACATGGCTCCCTCGGTGCCCACTGCCACTGTCCTGGGTACTGCAGTGTGGGGTGCTGGGTCGGCTCCAGTGTCTCCTGCACTTCTCTGCACTTCCCGGGAGCTAGGCTTGTGGGAGTTACCAGGCTCCTTCCTCCGGGGCTGTACTGTTGGCGCACGCTGGCAGAGGTTTGCTGGAGAAGGGTGAAGACTCATCCAAATGCTTTGAGGTCTCCTAGCAGGTCTCATGAGGCAGTCACTAGCCGCCTGTCTGTCTGCTCCTACAGTTGCCCCTTGGGGTTGTGCTGGTTTAGAACCGTATCTTAGTGGCCCGGGTAAGGGAATTACCCACCCACGGGAGTGGGGGGCAACAGGCTCTCATGAAGTATAGGATCACAAAATTTAACATTATCAGTTCGGGATTTTGCCTATGTTCATGAGCTTACTTAAAATGAAGCATTAGATGTTCATCAAAGATGCAGAAATAGTATGATAATATTATATGCTGTCATTATAGTGTCATGTGCTTTGAGCCTATTTAGAGTTTATAGAATATCAGATGGGGTGGAATCATTTTGGGGGTTTATGGATTTATCTTCATGGTTTCCAATCAACTCATGCTGGTTTCCCTTTTTATCTTTCAGATTTGCATTTGTTTGATTAGTTTTGAGGCCAGTGGTGCTATAGCCAGCCTGGAGTTGGCTGCTGCATGATTCCGAGTGTGGCAGGGTCATGAGCAGCCTCTTAGGCAAGGCTCTGATTGCCTTTCTCTGTGGCTGGACCGCAGTTAGAGCACAGCTGCAGGTGCTGGTGGTCTACAGGCTTCGGATGGGCGATTTCCTTCCCCTCTCACATTAGCTGGGGAGTTAGAGGGCCATCTGGTGTGTAATCCACACTGTCTGATGTCTGCGGTGACAGCAGCCCATGACCAACTTGGACTCTTGATCTACAAAGGGGAGTTTAGCAGAATGAGGGGAGTGGGTGGTGCTGAGCAGGGCTGCCTGGCAGGAGGGGGTCCTGGGATGCAGCCAGGGGCTCCAGTGAGGAGGGGCTGCAGCCAGCCTCTGGGCCTGGACCCCGAGAACAGGCAAGGTGCAGCGGGCCATGTCCAGGGTCCGGGTGGGTCCTCGCCAGCTCAGGGAGGCAGTGGGGTTTAGAAAGTCAGCTAGGAAGTACTGTCTTTTCTTCTCGTGGTGTGTCCCTGCCATTCCACAACATTGTGTGCTAAAAGGCACAGGGCTGTGGGAAAGGCAGCCCGGAGGACACGGATAAGCACCCTGCATCTCAGCACCGGAGCAGCCCTGTCACCGAGCCTCAGGAGCCCGCTGAGCATGGGCTCCCAACCTGTCCACCCTCTGGAGCTCGGGGCTGAGGCCTGGGCTTCCACCTTCCAGGAAAGTCCGAGAACACAGAGCTTCATCCAAATTAAAAATAGGGTCCCAGTGGCGCTTTCTTCGTTCCCTTGAAGCTAAAAAGGGGTTGCCTGTAGATTTTCCAGTTGCACTCGGTGCTTTCCCTGAAACCTGGGGGACTGCACAGTTTTGTGCCTGAGGCCACGGAGCAGGGTGCCTTCCCGAGGTCAGCACTGCCTGGCATGCTCTGACTGTGAGAGGACAGGCCCTGTCCCCTGGGCATGTCCCCGCAGGAAACTCCCTCTTGAGGCCCCAGACCCCAGGCTGTCCTGACCCCTGTCCTGATCACCAGCACTGGATGTGCACCCAAGGGCCCGGCCCTGCAGCTGTCTCCAGTGGGGCTGGGTGCCCATGTGGCACACCATGGCCCCACAGGCCTCCTGTGTTCAGAGTGGGGCTTCCTAAGGTGGCTGGATCACGGGAGTACTACACTCACCAGTGGGTCCATTCACTGAAGATTTATAGCTGGACAGGCCGTTCGGAGCTGGGGCCTGGGTGGAAGAGGTGAGTTGCTGGGGCCGGATCTAGAAGGGCACATTTTTATCCCAGCTCCTTCCCGCTGGCTCTGCTTCCCAGCTGCCATAGGTGGAGCAGCTTTCTTCTGCCTGGCTGGTTCGCTTTGGTGGCAGCTAGCTGTGGTCTGAAATCCTTGGAACCATGAGGCAAGGCACAGCTCGGCCGCTGCTCTTGGGTATGCTGCCCCAGCAATGGGGCAATGGCTCCTAGACTGGCAGGGCCGGGTCTGTGCCCCATCAGGTCAGGCGCACGTAGGGGTACCCAGGTGCAGGTGTGAATGCATGGATGGATGCTGGGCCTAGGCTGGGCAGGGGTGCAGAGGAGGAGCCTGTGAGCATTGTGGGTCTTAGTCCTCGGCTCAGAAATACCACATTGTTTTATTTTCCAGCCTTACTTCTTTGTAGATATCAAATATTTCACAAGATAACTTAGGTCCTCTTTGTTCCTTTATGAGATGGGTATTAAAAATGCCAGCTTATGTGTTGTAGGGTTTAAACTAACCTTTTTCCAATTGCTTTTATTGTGGTCACATATGTATCATAGAATTTGCTATTTTAACTTTTTTTAAAGTGCTGTCGGGAATTGAGCTCTGCGGCTGGGATGTGTTCTCCCACGGGCTGCAGCTCTGGCCCTGTGTTGCCCAGTTTAAGTGTGATACGGCAGCACTAATTACATTTATAGTGTTATGCAGCCATCACCACGAATTCTGAGACTTTTTCATAACCCAAATTCTGTACCCATTAAGCAATAACTGCCCTTTACCCAGCCCCCCAGCCCTGGTAACTCTAAGCTAATTTCTGTCTCTATGAATTTGCCTGTTGTTAGATATTTCATAAAAGTGAAACCATGGAGCATTTATCCTCTTATTTCTGGCTTATTTACTCAACGGCTTTTCAAGCTTCATTGTGTGGCAGCATGTGCCATTCCTTTTCAAGTAGAGAATATTCCCTTGTGTGCGCATGGCACATTTTGTTATGCCTTTGACTATTGAGGGCCCTGGGGTTATTCTCACATTTTCCAGCAGACTGTTGCACTGGCGATAGTAAAGCTGGGCATCCTGAGTTGTCCTAGTCTTGGGGAAAGCCTTCAGCCTGTCACCATCGATATGAGCTTAGTTAGCTGTGACTTTTTCATAAGCCCTTTCTAACATGTTGAGGAAGTTTTCTTCTATTCCTAGTTTTCTCAGTAATTTTAACTCTACTCCGTTTATGGTTGATAGAGGCTGTAAGTGACCACCAGGGGGCAGTGCCTCCACCTCATTGCTCCCTGGAAAGTGAGCCCAGAATTCATCCTCCTCCCGCTGCTTCTGACAGTGTGGGTGTCAGGGTCTCCTGGGGGCTGTTAGAAATACAGCCCTTGACCACACAGCTCTGAGTCAGAGTCCCTGAGGATGCTCCTAGGAAACTGCCTTTGAAGCAAACTCCCCAGGAGATTTGGCTGTGGGCTTACTTTTTAAAACCACTATTGAAGGCCATCAAGAGTGGAAATGAGATGAAAGCAGCACTGGGAGTCTGATTTGTGCGGGGCCTGGGATACCGTCAGGGCCGGTGTCGGCCTGAGCCGAGCGAGGATGCACAGGCAGGGCGGGGCAGGGCAGGGCGGGTACAGTGAGGGGTGAGCCCCTGGGGCTGAAGTTGCTCTTGGTCCACACACCTGATAGTTCTTCTCCTAAGTGTTTTTCTTTTTTTGGTACTAGGGTTTAAACCCAGGGCCTTCACATTGAGATGGATCTCAGCCCTTTAAACATCCCAGACTTTTTCTTTATTCTGAAACAGGGTCTTGGTAAATTGCCCAGACTGTGCTCAAACTAGTGATCCTCCTGCCATGTCTCCCAGAGGGCCAGGACTACAGACATGTCCCACAATGCCTGAGGCCAAAAGTTTTCAAAGAGGGTGACAAGCAGGTGCTCTTAGGAACATTGAATTCATCTTGAAGCATTCGGAGTGAGGTGAGAGCAGGTCAGCCCTGGGGAAGTGGGGGTGAGGACTGTGCGCTGTTGTGCCCGCCCCTCTCAGCTGCAAGCTCAGTGTCCGTCCTGGCTGTCTCATGAGGCTCTGTTGTTCTCTCTCATCCCTACACCCGAGCTTGCCCACAGAGGAGACTGGCCACCCCCGAGGTCCCCTGCACCCCCCATTTCAGCAGGACTGGCCCAGGGCCATGCCTGCCGCTGTCTCGCACGCCGCACACTGTGAGGGAGTTTCCCTCGCTGACTCTGGCTGTGCAGGTGCTGCAGGCCACTGTAAGGGAGCCAGCTCCAAGTGCTCACAGAGCCTGCTTGGCCATGGTGGGAGTGGTGCGCGGGGTGAGGGAGGGTCACTCGGTACCTGGAGCTGGGGCTCTGCTGTCCTCAGCACATGGGTGAGTGAGCCCTTGCCGTCTTCCTCTGCTCCTTGCCACCGGGCGACCAAGGTTGATGGATTTGTAGAGCTCTGTGGTCTGGCCTGCAGCTGAGCTCCGTGCGGGAGCATGGTGGGAGGCAGCGTGATGTGGTTGGTCAGCATTTCTCAGTCTCCAAAGAGGCCCTGCTGTCAAGATCGCCACTCACCTCCAGATGGCCCTTGCGTTGCGAGGCTCTGTTCTCCGACTCTGGCCTCAGCCCTTCTTCCTTTGTTCCCTGCAGCTCGGGTCAGGGGTGGTAATAGCTCTGCTGTCCTTAGCCCCATCGTCTGCACGGACGTCTTTCCTATTCTTTTCCCACATTTGCACATTTTCCCTTTATTTCTTTCGGATACCCTGACTGTCACAATGGCTTCCGAGACAGCGCCACATGTGTGTCCATCAGTGTGTGTGAGGAGGGTGGGGAAGATGCACAGGAAGATACAATTCCTCCTCTGGCCAGTGCCTGACTTGGGCCCTGCCTCCAGGGAGATGGGCAGGAGAAGCACTCGGGCCCTGACCAGGCCGTCCCTGCACATCTGCACGTCTGCACCAAGGGGCTGCCGCGGTGGACAGCCGGCTGTCTGTGTTGGAGCAAGTGGCAGTTCTCAAGTCCAGCCAGTCTTGGAGAGAATAGTCAGTGTCTGTGATAGTTGGCTGACTGTGTCCCCTTGCGTAAGAAACACCCAACTGAATTGGGTCAGCCGAGTTCTGGGTGTGGGAGACCACCCTAGGGAGGACTGTCGCCAGAGTGCTGTAAGGGGGAGAGGGAAGGCTGCTCCTGCCCCTTAAGGGAAGCTCCGGTCTTCTGCAGCTTGGACGTCGTCTCCTGGCTTCCAGCACAGACCCTTCAGCCTCCGTGGCAGGCCCTTTGGCCTCCTGGTAGGGACGCGCAGGGACGCTGCAGTGGGCTCCGGGATCCCCTGTGCAGACGGACCCTCTGCTCTCGTCCACACCCGGCCCTGGGCGGCCATTGTTAGCCGCTCTCGTGACTTCTCATGGACTCGTGTATCGCGCATTAAATCTGTTTCTCTACTGAGCACCGACTGATACGGTATCACTCGACCTGATCATCACGGGATGCTTTAGGTTTGTTAAGAACAATCGCTGCCCTGTGGGGGGCTAAAGAAGGGTGATCACAAGTGTGAGCCTAGCCAGGGCAGCTTAGCAGTTCAGAGGGACCTGTTTCAAAAGTAAAATAAAAATATTAAAAAAGGCTGGGGATGTAGCTCAGTGTGTAAGTCCTGGGTTCAATCCCCAGTACCACACGCACACACACATATGCATGTACTCACACACATACGAAGAGTGACTGTAGCACAAAACTATGTTATAAACTGCTATATGTGAGTTTGAGGGAAACTGCCTAGTGATGAGAAGGATTTGTTGGAGAAAAGTCTTGGGGCCTGGACTCAATAGTTGCAGCCCTGCCTGTGCTGTGTGCCAGCTGCTGTCTGGGTTGTGGGCCATGCCTATGAGGAGGAGGCAGAAGTGTGGACAGCAACCAGGAGAGGTGAGCTGATGCGACCAGAGCGGGAGGTAGAGGGAGCGGCCCCACCTGAGGACGGTAGGTCTGCACAAAGGAGAAGGGTCAGCGGTGCGTGACAGAACCTGCGGGCGCTTACACACGTCAGCTGGGCTGGGGTCTACACCTACGCGTGCACAGTGCCAACAGCGTGAACACTTTTCTCCTCTTTAAAAGGTAATTGACCATTTAAACAAAAATAGTAAAGGTGCAGTGTGTTTTGTATCACATGTAAAAACGTCACCAGAGAGACCGAGAAGAAAGATACAGAGACAGATTCTTGTGGGTGTGCCACTGTGTAGCAGAGACGTGTACAGTGTGTTATACATACAGAGGAGCGTACAGTTATACACGCAGAGGTGTGTACAGTTATACATGCACAGAAGTGCATACAGTTATACACGCAGAGGAGCGTACAGTTATACACTCAGAAGTGCGTACAGTTATACACACAGAGGTGCATACAGTTATACACGCAGAGGTGTGTACAGTTATACACGCAGAGGTGTGTACAGTTATACACTCAGAAGTGCGTACAGTTATACACGCAGAGGTGCGTACAGTTATACACGCAGAGGTGCGTACAGTTATACACGCAGAGGTGCGTACAGTTATACACGCAGAGGTGTGTACAGTTATACACGCAGAGGTGTGTACAGTTATACACTCAGAAGTGCGTACAGTTATACACGCAGAGGTGCATACAGTTATACACGCAGAGGTGCGTACAGTTATACACGCAGAGGTGTGTACAGTTATACACGCAGAGGTGTGTACAGTTATACACGCAGAGGTGTGTACAGTTATACATGCACAGAAGTGCATACAGTTATACACACAGAGGAGCATACAGTTATACACTCAGGTGCGTACAGTTATACACGCAGAGGACCATACAGATATACACGCAGAGGCGCGTACAGTTATACACAGAGGTGCATACAGTTATACACACAGGGTGTGTACAGTTATACACACACAGACTGTGTACAGTTATACACACACAGAGGTGTGTACAGTTATACATACAGAGGTGTGTACAGTTATACATGCAGAGGTGCATACAATTATACACGCAGAGGAGCGTACAGTTATATACACAGAGGTACATACAGTTATACATGCAGAGGAGCATACAGTTATACATGCAGAGGTACATACAGTTATACATGCAGAGGAGCATACAGTTATACACACACAGAAGTGCATACAGTTATACACATACAGAGGTGCGTACAGTTATACACTCAGGTGCATACAGTTATATATGCATAGAAGTGCATACAGTTATACACACAGAGGAGCATACAGTTATACACGCAGAGGTGCGTACAGTTATACACACAGAGGTGCATACAGCTGTACACACACAGAGGTGCATACAGTTATACATGCAGAGGAGCATACAGTTATACACAGAGGTACATACAGTTATACACACAGGGGTGTGTACAGTTATACACACACAGACTGCGTACAGTTATACACATACAGAGGTGCATACAGTTATACACACAGGTGCGTACAGTTATACACATACAGAAGTGCATACAGTTATACATGCAGAGGTGCATACAGTTATACATGCAGAAGTGGATACAGTTATACACTCAGAGGTGCATACGGTTATACACATGGAGGTGCGTATAGTTATACACGCAGAGGAGTGTGTACTTATGTAATACATATGCGTGCACATACTACTACCACTGTGTGTTATATCATTTTAGATTAGACTATGAAAAGGTAAAGATGCCCTAAATCAACAACTAAAATAACAAAAAAGAATTATAGCTAATAAGTAAAAAATGTGAAAAATGGAATCATAACAAATAATGTGAAATAAGGCAGAAAAAGAGGAAAAAGAGAACAAGAAACAGGTAGATAAATAGAAAACAAATAGAAAGATGGTAGATTTAAACCTAAATGTATCAATTAGTACGTTCTATGTGTATGGACTAAATATTCTGATTAAAAGGCAGATACTGTCAGACTAGGTGAAAAACCAAGCTCAAAATATGTTTCCTAGAGAAGAACTGCCTATAAAAAGCTCAGATAGGTTAAAAATGATAAGATGAAAGAGACAGCCCTGAAACTGATATGAGAAAGGGAGTGGCTACGGTAATATCAGAAAGTATTAGAAAGAATTACTTTTTGAATAAGGAGTTAAAATGACAGAGTAGGTTACAGAGCAAAGAATATCATTAGTGACAAAGAAGGCCATGTCATAATAACGACGTGTTCAATTAATCAAAAGGATATACTGTAATTCTCAATGTTTGTGGACTAACAGCTGTAAAGTACAGGAAGCAGAAACTGACAGAACACAAGAAGAAATCTTGTTAGATGTTTCAGTAACTTCTCTCATTAATTGTTAGAAGTGAGTTGGGCGTGGTAGCACACACCTGTAATCCCAGCCCTTGGGAGGCTGAGGCAGGAGGATCACAGCAAGTTCAAGGCCAGCCTGGGGTACTCACTATGCCATGGTGAGACCTTGTATCAAAATAAACAACAACAACAACAACAGCAACACAACCACCACAAAAGCAACCACAGAGTAGACAGAAAATCCTTTACAGCCCTGCCTTCAATCTCGTGTCCCACAACGGAGAACTGTCCTCTGCCATCTCACCTCCTGTGTGTGTCCCCACACCAGAGAGCCGCAGGTGCCTGCCAGCCCACAGGACAGGTGCCTTCCCTCTCAGGGGCCCTGCGGAGCCTCCAGAGGAGGAAATGGAGGCATCCCTCGGCATCTACATGCGATTGGTTTCATGGTGTCCCGGGCTGCTTGAGTCCCTTAAAAAGTGGCAGAATGTTTGTATATAACTTACACGGTCCTCCTTGTACACTTTATTTTTTGTGGTCCTGGGGATTGTACCCAGGGCCTTCTCACTGAGCTACATGCCCTGCCCTTTTTATTTTTTGAGACAGGATCTTGTTAAGTTGCTAAGTTGCCCAGCATGTGCTCAAACTTGCCATCCTCCTGTCTCAGCTTCCCGAGAGCTGGGACTGCAGGCGTGCACTACCATGTTGGGCTCCCCACTGTACACTAAATCATTCAGATAACTTGTCATACTTAATGCCCTGTCCAGGGTAAGTCTGTGTGAATCGTTGTTATGCTGTATCGCGAAGGAAATAATGACAAAAGCCATCTGCACCTATTCATTTCTGATACGAACATCACAGGGGTGACTGCATTTTCATATGGCAGCTGGTTAAATCTGCAGCTGCAGACAGGTGGCTATGGTGGGCTGACAGTGCCAAAGTGTGTCACTGGCAGGGTCTACCCAGCACCATGAGGTAGGCACTTAATCTGCCACCAGCACCACACACACACGACCATCTATTGTCATCCTTCTTCAGAGATGCCTTTGAATGTTTTATTTATTTCAAATTAAATAAAGCTTGAATAATTAAAAAAATTTATTTCCCTTGTTTTATATGGGAAATCCCTGCTGACCAGGTGGTGTCCACACACACATATGCTGTGAAAGATATGGGCTTTCAGAGAGCTGTGTAACTGGCACACTCAACAATCCCCAATTGTAGACAGTACTGTGCTCTGTTCCTGTTGATGGCTCTCGACAGTTTCCATCCTGGGACCCAAGGGATTCCCTGATCTCTGGGAAATGATAATTACCAGTAAAAGAAATTTTTTACCCAAGGCTTGTACACCGACTTAGTTACTTTTCTTGTTGCTGAGACAAAATATCTGACACCCAAAGTTAAAGGAAAAAAGGTTTATTTTGGCTCACAGTGTGTAGAGGTTTCAGTTCATAAGTGGCCAGCTCCAAGGCAGGGTGGATGGCAGAGGGCATCGCAGAGCAGAAATAGTTCATGGTGGGCAGAAGGCAGCAAAGCAGCAAGTGATGACAGTAGCCCTCTTTCTGTCCCTTATATTCTGTTCAAGCTACATGTCCATAGAGCGGGTAGCTCTCACACCAAGGGAGGACCTTCCAATTATCCACACCCAGAACTATGCCAACCAATCAACGGACTGATTTAGTAATCACTCACCCTTAATCCCAGCATCACACACTCTAGATCCAGCCACTTCTGGGAAGCCCCACCTACGACTGCATGAGGCTTTGGAAGGACATCTAGACACAGCCATAACACGATACCTTTCATTAATATGGAGAGTCTCACATTAATCTTCCTTGAAAACACACAGCCTACTGGTGTACTCTGGGAGCATACATGAGTACTTTTGTTTTTTGTACAGTTAAAATGATTTATCTCTTAAATAGCCACCCCAGGCACAATCCCATCCAGTGTTAATGATTAATTTTCTGGACTTTCCAGCTGATTGGAATGAGTATTGGTCTGATTTCCTTCCTCAGGTATTTTTTCTTACTGGAAACAACCTTTCTAATACTGAATTTGTTATTCAGTGGATTATTTGAAAACTTATTTATTATACTCCAAATAAAAGTCTTCCCCATTTCACTCACTTGTTTGAAGAGGAAGGATTGTGTCTTTCATGTTTGAGAAATTGCTTAAATCTGTGCATGGATAATTCCATCTGGGTACTTTGTGTAACCCCTGGAAAGAGCGGGCACCTATTTTTACTCTCTGTGTGTGTGTGTGTGTGTGTGTGCATGTGTGTGTGTGTGTGTGAGAAACACTTATTGAGCAATTACCAGCTCTCCAGCCACCTGGTAAGAAGAGCCATGCATGTTTGATTTTCTTCCCAACATATCTATGTCTTGTGTCCAACTGGCCTGGTCACCACTTTACCATCCCAAGCCCATCTTAACCCATCTGTATTGAATTGTGAACTTCAAAAATCATTCTGCTAGATCACTAGCTATTTAGACTATTTTCCTTAGGGGAAAGGCCAGTTAAAATGAGACCTTAAATACTCCTCATGTTCTTACATTCAAGTAAATCCTAGAATTGTTCCAGTGAATGTTTTTCAGTAAAGACTTCCCAAGGATTTGTGGTCCACGATTATACTTTTTGGTAGTTAATATTATGTATTTATACTCAACAATTCTTTTGTTAACTCTTCTTATGAGTCTGCTGGGGCATTTTTTGAACAGTCTCTAGACATTCTTTTTAAAATATTAATTTGCACTATCTGTAACAAAAGATTTTTAAACAAAGGTTGACATCAACCTCAATATGCTTTTTCAATTAGGAGATACTTCTAAGATTAGTGGGATGTAAATGAATAAAATTTTATTTTGCTGAAAGGACTATTATTATTCATTTATAAACAACATATTCTTTTAAAAATTTTTTTAATTTTTATTTTAAAAATTCTTTTATTGGTACATTTTAGGTATACAGTTCATTTACATTTATCATTGGGTGTTTCTACCTGTACATGATGTATCTTGGTTCTCATTTTTTTTTCCCCATTACCTGTGCACCCTTCACCCCCTCTGCCCTTCCCTATTTACATAGATTTCATTTCCATTTTATTTTCTTTTCTCATAGTTTTTCCTTTCCCTCTTTTCCTTTCCCCTTCCCCTCCCTTCACTCCTTCGTCTTTGGACTTTTTTTCTATTTCAGATTATCAATTATTCATTTTAATCATTTTAACCCTTGTTTACACTATCAGTTTGTCACACTAGTGAAACTATTTGGTATTTACACATGTGTGTCCTATTTATTTCACTTAAGGGTACGGCCTCAATATGCATCCATTTAGCTATAAATGACTCTAGTTTTTCATTCTTTAAGGCTGAGTAGTACTTCATTTCATAAAAACCCCACATTTTCTTTATCCAATTTCCAGTTGATGGGCACTTGGACTGCTTCCAAGCTTTAGCTATTACAAACTGTGCCGCTATGAACGTGGGTGCACATATATCACTGTGGTATGATTCTTTTAATTCTTTGGGGAAGATACCCAGCAGGGCGGGGTCAAATGGGACCTCTAGCCCTAGTTCTTTGAGGTATCTCCATATTGACTTCCACAGTGGCTGCACCAGTCTGCACTCCCACCAGCAATGGAGAAGGATTCCTTTCTCCTCACAGCCCCACCAGCATTTGTTATTGTTTGATTTCTTGATAGCTGCCATTCTTTCTAGGGTGAGGTGGAATCTCAGTGCTGTTTTCATCTGCATCTCTAGAATGACCAGTGATGTTGAACATTTTTTCATATATTTGTTTGCTGCTTTTACTTCCTTGTCTGAGAAATGTCTGTTCATTTCAGATGCCCATTTTTGAATTGGGTCTTTGAATTTGGGGGGGTCTGATTTTTAAAAATTCTTTATATATTCTAGATAGTAGTCCTTTGTCTGATGTACAGCTGCTAAAATTTTTTTCCCCATATTGTAGGTAGTCTGTTAGCTCTGTTGGTGGTTTCTTTTGCAGTGCAGAAGCTTTTTAATAAGATGAGATCCCAGTTGTTGATTCTTTCTGCTAGTTTCCGTGCTGCTGAGGTTTTGTTCATGAAGTCTTTTCCTATGCCAATGTCTTCAAGAGTTCTACCTAACTTATCTTCCAGCAAGTTTAGTGTTTCTGTCTTAATATTTATATCTTTAATCCACTTTGATCTTAGTTTAGTGCATGGTGATAGGTATGGGTCTAGTTTCAATCTTTGGCAGGTTGAAATCCAGTTTTTCCAACACCATTTATTAAATAGGCTATCTTTCCTCCAATGATGGTGGTTGGCTCCTTTGTCAAAGATGAGGTGGCTGAGCATGTCTGGAGTTGTTTCTGCATCTTCTAATCTATTCCACTGATCCTCAGGTCTGTTCCTATGCCAGTACCATGGTGATTTTATCACAGTAGCTTTGTAGTATAATTTCAAGTTGGGGATTGTGATACCCCCAGCCATGTCTCTGTTGCTTAGAATTGCTTTAGGTATTCTAGGTCTCTTATGATTCCAAATGAAGTTTTGGATTGTTTTCTCTAGGTCCATGAAGTATATTGTTGGAATTTCAATTGGCATTGCATTGAATCTCTATAGTAGTTTTGGAAGTATGGCCATTTTCACTATATTGGTTCTCCCTACGCAGGAGCAAGGGATATCTTTCCATTTTCTTGTATCCTCTTTGATCTCTTTTTCAGAGTGCTGCAGTTTTCAGTGTAGAGGTCTTTTGCTTCCTTTGTTAGATTGATTCCTAGATATTTTATTTTTTTGGATGCTATTGTAAAAGGAATTGTTTCCCTAATTTCTCTCTCAGTGAGTCTGTTATTTGTGTACAAGAAGGCTATTGGTTTTTGAGTGTTGACCTTGTATCCAGCTACTGAACCTGTCAATTAAGTCTAGAAGTCTTTTGGCAGAGTTTTTTGAGTCTTCTATGTAAAGTATCATATCGTCAGCAAATAATGACAGTTTAACTTCTTTTCCTATCTTTATTCCTTTTATTTCTTTCTCATTTCTAATTGCTGTGGCTGTTTCCAGAACTATATTGAAAAGGAGTGGTGATAGAGGACATCCTTGTCTTGTTCCTGATTTTAGTGTGAAAGTTTTCAGTTTTTGACCATTTAGTATGATGTTGGCTGTTGGTTTTTCATAGATAGCCTTAATCAGGTTAAGATAAAGACCTTCTATTCCAATTTTCTGTAGTGTTTTTATCATGAATGGGTGCTGGATTTTGCCGAATGCTTTCCCTGCATCTATTGAGATGATCATATGGTTTTTGTCCTTGACTCTGTTAATATAATGTATTACATTTATTGATTTACGAATGTTGAACCATCCTAGCATCCCTGGGATAAATTTGACTTGGCCAGCATGTATAATCTTCTTGATGACCCTCTGTATTCTGTTTGCCTGTATCTTGTTGAGGATTTTTGCATCTATGTTCATGAGGGAGATTGGGCTGTAGTTCTCTTTTTGGGTTGGGTCTTTCCCTGGTTTTGGAATCAAAGTAACACTTGCTTCCAGGAATGAATTTGGAAGCATTGCTTCCCTTTCAATTTCCTTGATGAGTTTAAAGAGTAATGGTGTTAGTTCTTCTTTAAATGTCTTGTAAAATTCAGCAGTGAAGCTATCTGGGCCTGGGCTTTTCTTTGTTGGTAAATATTTTATTACATTTTCAATTTCACTCATTGTAATTGGGGTGTTTAGAATTTCTGTATCTCCTTCATTTAACTTTGGCAATTCATATGTATCCTCACGAGAGCAGTGCCCCTTCCGCATGCCGATTTCCTTTCCTTCGGATGTATGTATACCCCTAGTGGGACTGCGGGGTCATGAGTGGTGGCTTTTACGGACAGTCAAAACTTTCACCTAGGAAACAAGGCATCACCGCAGAAGCCAAAGCAACGGCTGCTGCTGGAGGACACAAGTCACCCCGCCCGGGCAGAGTCCAGTCCGGTGTCTCCTCGCGGTACTTGTACTGGAGACAGTTACTTAGTTAGGCCGAGCTTCTCTTGTTGGACGCCGCCTGGTAAACAGGAGGGAGTTGAGAATCTGTTCCAAGCTCGGCTCCCTATCCGCCTCTGCCCGGTGGGAGGAGCCGATGAGGCCGTCTGGAGGCCGCGCTGCCCCTGGGTTAGGGACCAGCAGGGAGAGGTCTGGCGTCTGGCTCTCTGTCCTCTTCCTACTGCGCTCAGCCCCCTTCCTTCCTCCTCTCCGAATGAAGGTGCCCACCAGATCACATTCCCAGGTCCACCGGCAAGTCTGAACCCTGGGCCACAGTGCCACGTAGCAGCAGATGCCCTTGGCGGTGCAGCTGGCCAGGCAGTCTGCACTCCGCCTTAGCTCTGAGCCCCTCGGGTGCAGCCCTGGGCACCAGGCTTTTGCTGGTCCCTGCGGTGTCCCCAGCCAACGCCTCGCTCTGCAGATCTGCAGCCAGAGGAACTCCTTTCCTGCCGAGGTGTTCAAACCCCTTCGTGCTTGGCTCCCTGCCCTCCTCTTCCTTGGTATTTACCACTGTCTGGCTCAGGCAGACCTGCTGGGAGGTCCCCAGCCTGGGCTTCAGCCTCCCGTGAGCCAAGTGCTAGGGCATTTCCCCGATCCCTTGCTTTTAGTTTTTCAGTGTCACAGTCACTTCTTTTGGTACTGGGCATTGAACCCAGGCTCTTTGTATTGAGCTACAACCCCAGCACTTTTAGTGTGTGTGTGTGTGTGTGTGTGTGTGTGTGTGACACACAGGGCCTTGCTAGGTCACTAAGTTCCTCAGCCTCTCCGAGTGCTGGGATTACAGGTGAGTGCCACCACATTCAGCACAGTCACCATTGTCCTGGCCCGAGCTGACTGTTAAGGAAGGTGCCACTGATGCCCTGGAGGGAAATATTTGTTGTCTGGGGATAGAAGAGATGGGTTTCTGTTTCCCAAACCCCACTAAGACAGAGGAAGTTACTGATCTGGCTCGATGCACAGTGCAAATCCACTTCCTGCTCTCTCTGCTGAGGCAGAGGGAGGGGAGGTCCTGAGGGGTGTGTGGAGGGAGCTGCCGGGAATGACCACTCCTGACCCTGCTCAAGTTTCCTTTCTGCTCAGACTGTATCTCTGTCCAGTAGCAAAGACAGTGCTGAGTGGTTTTATTCTGGTTTTGGTACTAAGAATTGAACCCAGGGCTTCAAACTAAGCTACACCCCTAGCTGTTTTTCTAAAATTAATTTTGAGGCAGGATCTCACCGAGTTGCTAAATTGCCCTGGCTGGGCTGAAACTCTTGATCTGCCTGCCTCAGCCTCCCAGAACCTCCGTGACTGGGGTTACAGTCATGTGACCCCCTCTCTCACACATACCCTGAGCTTTTCCTTTTACCACCGAGCAGGAGGGGAAGTGCCCTGGCCCCTGAGTGGCCCTGGACTCAGTGCTGCTGTGTGGTACTTCTGTTGCTTATCTTTCTAAGCACCAGTATTCCTGGGTCTCCCTGGGCTGCTCGCTGGCTCAGGTTGCAAGCTAGCGATTTCCGTTGGTTCCTGATCTCTCCTTACAGCTGTGCTGTAACTGCTGATTTTGGCGAATACCCAGATGTGGCTTGAGCACTTCATACTTCTCATCTGCTGCCTCCCCAGTGCTCTCCAACACTTTTAGCTCTTTTCCTCTGTAACATGACATCAGCACTGTGGGTCTGTCCAGCATTTGGGTCCAGGAGGAGCTGGGGTATGGAAGGAAGAGGCTGTTGCAGATGGGGCCGCCAGGCTGAGCCGCCCTTGCTCATCAGCATGGCAGCAAGATTCCTTCACAGAAGTGACCTTGGAGCAGACCCTTTCCTTCTGGCTCTTTAGAACCCACCGCTGGAGGAGTTAGCCTCTGGTTAGTATCCAGGACTGGAGGGGCCAGGGATCTGCTTCTGCCTGTGACAGAAAGGTGCAGTATTAGAGACCAGCTGTCTTCCAGTAGGAGGACTGTGGGCACCAAGAAAGTTCTAGACTCTACTTCTGGAATCTGGCACACACAGACTTGTCTACCCAGGCTCTCAGAGAATTTGTGACTTACATCAGTAAAAAATCAGAAATCCTCTAAATGGCTATCAACAAATGGACAGTCAAACAGTATAACAATCCATATAATGAAATATGATAGCCAATATTAAAATCATGCTGTGGATGGACCGGGGATTTAGCTCACTGGTTTCACTGCCTGCTGTGCAAGTGCAAGCACCTGAGTTCGATCCCTGGTACCAAAAAAACAAAAACCAAATAAAATCATGCTGTGGAAAAAGATTAAATACCTAGGGAAATGCTATGAAATGGCTCAGTTGACCAATCAGAGCATAAAGCAACTTATATATGTGGATGTGTGCTGTACACATGGATATTTGCATGTGACTCAAAAAATATTTACTTATGTGGGGGAAAAGAACAGCTGAGAGGAAGTTCTCTAGATTGGGTATCTCTGAATCATGAATCATGAATCATGTTGTGTAATTTGTTATCTTCTTCTGCAATTTCAAAGTTATTCAAAATAAGTATTACCTGGTTATAAATGCAAAGGCCCACATGAATTTTGCAAAAGTATATACTGAGTTTTCTGAAACATGAGGGTAACCAGACGCTGTTGAAATTTGTGAAACCAGAGAGATGTGAAAGTTAGAAAAATGTCACTGGGAGCTCTTTTTCCAGAAGCAGAAAGGTCAGGAACGATACAGATCTCATCAGTGTTTTCTGCCTTAATTAAGTAAAAAGCGACAGGCGAGGCTTCCAGTTACAGGACGGATTGACTTCTGGGCTGTGGATCGAGTGCTTCCTGGGCGACCCCGAATCGTCTGTGCATGCAGTTTGTGGAGCAGCCGGGGCCCCGCTGGGTGACAGGGCCCGAAGCCCCCTCTGCATGGCCTTTGTGTGGCGAGGTGTGGGTTTGGGACAATGAGAAATTGTGCCTGGATGATAGCAATGGCCTGAATGAAGTCAGTCTGGGAAATTTCTGGCTGAAATTCTTTTATTTTTGGTTCTTTAGAAATAGAACTATACAAAAGGGGTTAGAAACCACTCCTCGTGTGCTTTATTACAATTATAAAATACTTCATGTTCTCAAAGTGCAACAGGAATATCAAACAGTAATGAAATCAGCCTGATGAGGCCACCCAGCCCCAGAAGAGAAAATGGTAGAGTGGACTTCTGACCTTTCTTCTTTTTTTTTTTTTTTTTTTGTGGCACTGGTGATTTAACCTCGGACCTTTGCACTGAGCTACATCCCCGGCCCTCTAAAGAATTTTTTTAAAAAATATTTGAGACAGGGTCTCACTAAGTCATTAAGTCATCCAGGCTGGGTTGAGTTTGTGATCCTCCTGCCTCAGCTTCCCAGAGTGCTGGGATAACAGACATGTGCCACCACGCCTGGCTTCTTTCCCCATTCCTAATTTGCCTCCATCATGGTGAGTCTGTGGGTTGTGCAGCAGGTGCTGCTGTGAGCTGTGTGTTGTCAGTCCCTGTGGCTTTGGCTTTCCAAGTAGTGGGACCTCTGCTTTCTTTGAACACTGCCCTTCGGAGGGTCAGTGGTGACTCTAAGACATTATAGCAATTTAGAAAACTGTGTTAAGGGTCAAAGAGCCGATCTTGTACAGATGAACAGTGATCGCTGCAGCTTAACATGTTCGGCAGTAAGCATTTATTGAGGACCTACAGTGAACGGGCTACCGCTTTTGACACCAGATAAAACAAGATGGACACAGCATGGCAGGTGTGAGGAAAATACTTGCATCAGCAACCAAGCTTTATCTTTATGCTTCCCATATCTCCTTATTTAATGCAACACCAATGAGGGGTTTTCCCCTGTAGTTTTCTTTCATCCGTACAAGATGGCTGAGGAAAGGAAGCACAGGCTGCTCAGTGAGGGAGGACGTGGTAACCGTGAGCCCTCTGCAGGGCAGCAGAAAGCATCTGGCTCGCTGACTCATCCCGAGGCCCTTCTAGGTTTGCAGTAGTGACGGACGGGATGGAGGGCTCAGCTAGTGGTCTGAGCCAGGCTGAGCTGCTAAAAGCACGGTTACCCTTAAGCCCCTTGGGCTGGTTCATCTTCCACCTCCTCTTCGTCACGCTGAAGTCAAGCTGAGCGCTGCCCACCTCTTTCCCCGCTGCTTTGTCCTCCCCTGGCTGACAGACAGCACAGCACCCTGATTTCCACTCACCCACTGACCAGAGTCATTTTGTCTGTGCCACATGTGAATGTTTGTATGAGAAAGAAAGGGCAAGTGGAAATATTTTCCTTAAGATTCCTTCCTTGTGCATTCATGATCTGAGAGGATTACTGATATTTCTCCCCATGAATGTTCACGGGGCCAACAGCATGTCTCCACGGCCTGGCCTCTTTAGGAAAGGCCATGGACCAGCATACGAAATGGCCCATTTCCAACCATTAGGGGTGAAAGAGTATTTGTAAGTTCATGTGAGAAGCTTGTTGCTTTTAAACACGTGTCCTTCAGTGAGAGTGGCTATGTATGGTGGCGTACTTTATTGTGTCTACATAATTATTTTCTTTTCAGAAAGCCCATGGTCTGGAGGATACATTTACGGTGGCCCTTCCATCAGTGGACAGGCTGAGCAGCCTCCAGGGGAGCACCCTTCCCAGGGGGAAGCTGTGTTTTGCTCCAGTTGTGCCTACTGTTCCCAGAGCCCCACTCTGCCATTTTGGTTACCATCCTATTCTAACCCTGTGGCCCTGACCTCTGGCCATAAGTCTTCCAGAAGAAGCCACGAGGACTTTTTAAATGTGAATGTGTTTGGCTCTCAGGACACAGACTTCTCTGTGTTGGAAAGGCCCATTAGGCAGAATGTATTTATTTATTTTTTTGGTACTGGCAATTTAACTTGGGTCCTTGTGGTTGCGCAGCAGGCAGCAAAACCACTGAGCCAAATCCCTGGCCCAAAACTTTTTTTTTTTTTTTTTGGTACCGGGGATTGAACTCAGGACCTTGCACTTTCGAGGCAGGTGCTGGAACCACTGAGCTAAATCTCTGGCTCTCGGAATGTATTTATGGATGTAGAGCTCGTCAGGGGAAGGCCAAGGTGGCCAGAATCTCCTGTTGATGCTCACATGAGCCCAAAAGTATGGATCCTGCAGCATCTGGGCTCCCACGTGAGTTTCTGCTTTGCCTTTTCAATCTGGTTGAAGCTGGAGAGGAGAGTTATTTCTAAGTGTCTCTCCTAAACTCCAGCTTTTTACTATTCAGAGAACCTTGGTCAAATTTTCATGTACAATTGATCTCTGAATCTCAGGCACGTTCTTGGCTGAATTGAGTGCCCATTACTAGGAATCCATCATTATTTTTGTGTTGGTGATTCTGCTTCCTTCCCTGTGTTTTCCAGGTCTCACTCTCCTCTGCCTCAGTTCTTGGGCTCTAGGACTAAAGACTCCTGCTTTACAGAGAACACTCCCCTGCTGTGGAATTCCTCACAAGAGAAAGGGTGAGGTTATTTTTTCCTTGTGATCTAATTTCTTGGTTTTGTCCTTGGTATTTATGATGGAGAATTTCTTCCTGAGATATACATTTTACCTGACATCTCTAGTCTGGGCTGGATCCTTGACAGTTCCCTATAGTAGATGTTCATGATTCTAGTTTCTGTGATCTATGAATTTCAAAGTGACCTTGAGCACAGCCTTGCAAAGGTCAGCTATCACACATGCATGTTCACAGCTCTGACTGTGTCTCACCGGGTTGGGTCTCCCAGCCAGGGTCAGGTTGACAGTGTCTGGAGATATTTTTGGTTATCACACTGAGGACAGAGGTGCTACTAGCATCTAATGGCAGAGGCCAGGGCTGCTCAGCATTCTGCCATGTACAGGACAAACCCCACCACAAGGAATTATCCAGCTCCAAAGTTAACTCTGATGAAGTTGAAAAACCCTGTGTGTGGGATTCACAAGAAGACCCCACCTCATGAAAGGCTGAAGATCCTTCCTGGGACGAATCTGCATGGCTCTGGCCTTGCTTGAGCAGAGGGACGTGGCGGATAACATGCAGCCGCTCCTTCTGGGATAAAGCACTCCACCAGGTCCTTAGCTCCAGCTCCTCCTCTTTCTGCAAATAAACTCCAGGCAGCCTGCTCCCCCTGTGTGTCATAAACTCGGTGACATCGGGGAGCCTCCCTTCCTGCCCAGTGACCCCTGTCTCCAGGTGGGCTGGGTCCCCTCCCCTGCCCTGCATTCCACTTTCGCCCTCGAGGTCTGCTGTCAGGGTGCAGGTGCAGCGTCACACACTATGGGCACCTGCAGACTGTGTGGGCTCCACCCTGCAGGGACTCAGGTTCCAGGATGTGGGAATCTGGATCTGGCACTGCCCATGCAGGGAGGGGCTCTCTGACCCTCCAGGTGGAAGCTGTTGACAGACTGTGTCTGTCTGTCCAAGACCCCACTGCCTCTGACCAGTGGGACCTCCCTCCCCATCCAGCTCTCCAGAGCAGTCCTGCTCAGCCAGGGCTGTCACCTTCCTTGTGGAACTTCAGTCCTTCCTTCCCCAGGAGGCCATCCTGTGCGCTCAACTCTCAAATACCACTCTCAGGCCCGCACTTCTGCACTTGCCCGAGTGACGTGCACAGTGTGCCTGCCACTCTTCGTCTCCTCCGTCCTGCATCGCAGAGTCCAGTGTGAGCCCTGCTCCAGTCCTCAGAGCCTGGAGGATGAAGGCTACGAGCAGAGAGGTTGCCTCCCCCCTGTCTCCCAATAAATAACTGTGAAGTCACACCTCGGACATCCAGTCCCTTAATGCTTTCTCTCAAATTACTTTTAAGCTGTCAAGGCTGAGGCACTTTAGAGCTTGCAGCTCACTGGAGAACCAGTAGCACGTGTGTCTTTGCCCTGGGCACGGGGGCAGCAGTGGGGCTCATGTTGGGGCAGTGGCAGAGGTCCCCTTGCTTACAGCGTGTTTTCCTTTTCTTGTTTTCACGGAGTGGTGATTGTGGGAAGGTCTTTTTGCTTCACGTTTTGCAACCTAATTTTGTTGCAGTTTTGATTTGATCAGGTGATTTATTAGGATAACGTTTGTTGATTTGCATATTTTCAGAGAGAATGTATCCTTTTAAGGTGCTGAAGGCAGGAGCATGCATCTGTACCAACCAACACGGTGGCCACTCACATCACATGTAGTCAGCCAGATTTAAATTAATTTAAATGAAATAAAACTAAACATTTACTTTTTCAGTTGTAATAGCATATTTCACAGCCAATAGCTGTGTGGCTCCTGGTTGGACGGTTGGAGAATACTTTGATTCCAATGGAACGTTCTAGCGCATACCATTGCCTTAGAAAGCACTGACACTAACTGGCTTTCTTTTTTTCTACCTACAAAAGAGCCATTTCTTAGTTCCAGTTTTCATTATTGTGGTGTTTTTCCAGCAGTGAGGAGGAAGGTGATGCTGTTTTTCAGAGACCTAAACATTTTCTTGTTGCAGATTTTTTTTTCTTGTTGCAAAATTGATGGGCAAGATTATTGACTATTTTCAGAGTCATTTGTTATCTTGCTTCATATTGATTTTGCAAAACCTAATTTCTGTCTCTGGGCTTCTCCTTATGAATAAGATCTTTCTCTTCCTGTGATAAGAATTCAGGAGAATCACAACCCACTGTTGTGCTAGCTGGGTTCAAGTAGGACCACTGTTTCTAACATGTAGCAGCATAGTGCAGCTGTGGTTAACATCAGTATCGTGACCACACTACTATTGGCTGAAAAATCCTGGCTTTGGCCCAAGCTTTTGAGAGTCACGTGTACCAATATGCAGGGCATTGCGCAGGAGCCCAGGAATTCACCGTGGGCTGAATGTAAGCCAAAACGTCCAGATGTAGTTCTGATGAAAGTTTATGTGCCCCTTGATTCGTGCTTCTAAACACAGGCCCTGTCCATAGGCCCCTCCAGCCCAGCTCTGGTTTTCCTCATTCCTGCTCATGGTCCTGGTTCACGACAGAAAGATCTACACAGAGAAGGAAAGCTCACACCACTCGCGCTGGTTGGTGTTGACAGCTGGAGCGCATTCGAAGGGAGGCAGATACTGAAATGAGTGGGAGCTAATTAACCTGCACCAGAAACAGCTGTATTGAAAGATTTCCAAAATTAGAAAGGACAGATGTTTCTTGAAGGCTCACAGTTCATTTTGAAGGCTTGGGTGACCCGTGGAGATTTCCTTTAGGTCAAGTGTTCCGTGACACCAAGAAAAATCCACTCCCATCAGGGAGACAGTGCCACAGCCTCAGTGGTCCTTCAGAGGGCAGCACTGATTCCATGGTGGCTCACACCTCACAACCGAGAGGAATCTTGCTCTGTCGAAGCTATTTTACAAGAAATAACCAAAGAGCTCTTATCTTCCAGGTCACATTGCATGCCTGCTTACCATCCAGAGTTCATGCCCGAAGAAGAGTCCTGGGAAAACAGCTTGGCTGAGTGGGAGCCAAGATGCATGCTGACCGGAGAGGGGGCTGGTTGGTCTACACCTGCCTCCTCACACAAGGAGGAGCCCACAGAGGGCACTCACCTCAGGGTCCCTGTGCTGAAGCTGAAGTAGGTGGATCCAGGTGCCAGCTCTGGTGGTGGGTGGCGGCCACACGTTGCTTCCTGTTTGCAATGGGATGAGGCCCAGGGTGCCCACATTTCAGCCTTCCAAACACGGGGTGAAGAGGGCCATGAAGGTTCTCACAACTGGCCAGGCTGCCATTCCCTAGGCCTCGAGAGTCATTTAAGGTGGCCCCCAAGGAGCTGCAAGGAACCTGGTTACAAACCTAAGTGAACCTATTGTCTGTTCTCTTCCTGCTTGAGAGATTGGAATGTTCATGATCATTAGGTTTGCAAACAGAATTGATTCACTTCAGGTGAATCACCACGGTTTCCCGTGGTTGGTGTTAGAATTCACTGTGGCCATCTTTGTAGTGAGTGGTGAAAGGTTGGTGTAGCACATGGTGTAGCCTGAGGGATGCAGGGGTCTCCTGCTCTGCGGGAACTGGAAGCCCAGGCTGAGCATACCTGGGGAAGCAAGGGCACAGGGGTGGGTGAGCCAGGATGTGCAGGGTAGGAGGGAAGGATGTGCGGGCCTGGGAGGGCTGAGTGTGTTTTCCCAGCTGGCTGGCCCACAGCTCCACTTGCTGCCCTGACCGCAACTTCCCCACAACGTGGAAAATAGAGTCCAGTACGTCTAGACTTCGCATTCATTGGCTGTTTTATTTTCTATGATCCGTGGAAGGTCTGGAACCTGCCCCAGAACTAAAGGAAGTGGTGCCATTTTTTTTATAGCATTGTAACTGGTGCAGAGTTCCCCCTCTCGATGAGTGCAGAGCCGATAAGCACAACCAGGATATGGAAGACTCAGGAGAGTTTTATCACTCGCAGCAAGCAAGGGGCACACTGAGGA
The DNA here is from genome assembly GCF_053883595.1 of Heterocephalus glaber. NCBI lineage: Eukaryota > Metazoa > Chordata > Mammalia > Rodentia > Bathyergidae > Heterocephalus > Heterocephalus glaber. The sequence goes on along the minus strand of NW_028258194.1, from coordinate 357,867 downwards.
TAATTTCCAAAGCAGGGCTTTTGTTGGCGAAACCAGTAGGTACTCACCTAGGACTTGTCATCACAGGTGAGGGTGGGCACACACTTGAGCGTGCACAGTCTGGTGTCACACTTCTTCACACATCGCCTGTTCAGAAATGGCTGATGCGAACACGTCCGAGTGGGTAATTTAGTATTATAATGAGCAAAGCTTATTATTCTAGGTCACCTAAAGGGGGTGGCAGAGTGACTGGTTCTTTGTCAGTTTCTCTAGAGAATCTTATCTGAAACAAACAGCAATGGAGATGCAATTTGCAGTCACTAAAGGGGCAGCAGCTTTTTCCTACAAGCGTGGGTTGTTGTCCCTGAAAGTACCTTCCTGGTGGCTCACCACATATCTAGGAAGTACCAGGAATGATAGATGAAGAGGTCTGTACAAAAATTTGTGTCTAGAATAGCTCAATTAATGCTTTGTGCTTTAAAAAGAAATGTCATTTTGATTTTCATTTAAGTAGGAGCTGTTGAATCATAATTTGGAAATGTGAAATGATTGTTTGTCAAATTAAGTCTAAGAGAATGCAAAATGCAATTTTAACATTTTCAAAGGATCAGAAAGAAGGTTTTCAAAGACATGTGGAATTGAGCTGAGTGAGTAGAGTAGTGAAGAGGTGCCCCGCGCAGGCTTTCAGGCTTCGGTCTGCAAACATGCACGAGCCTGGGGCCCGTCCCAGGGCTCCTGTTTGTGCAGGGACAGCCGAAGCATTCCTGTGGCTGCCGTGGTGGTAGCTGCCAAGGGTGTGATCTTTGGGACTGGGCAGAGACGGTGTATTAGAGATGGAGTTTGGCTCCTGAAGGAGCAGAGCTGAGGGGGTGCCAGCCCTGGGGCATCCTGATGGGGTCAGAGCCCTGCAGCCCGCTCTGGAGCAGCAAGAGCCTGCGTGGAAGCGCTGCAGGGTGTAGGCTGAGCCCAGGTTCCTGCAGCACGTGGGGTGTGGTAAGGAGTGGGTCCAGCTGAGTGGGTTGGAACAGCTTTGAAGTTCTTAACAGGGCCTGAGTATGTGGTCTGTTGATTAAGTTCTCTCCTACAGAATTCTTAAAAGACCCTGATAGCAAAACCAGTGACAGGGTGGCGGTTCCTTTCTTGTACTATTTGTGTTTATATTTGACCATAACTTTATATTTCTACCTTCCAGAAAACTCAGGGAAAATAATTGATAAATATGAGTCACAGGGCCAAGATGAGGTGTTCAGTTCACCTGTTCCCCTCAACTGGAGCACCAAGGAGGCCAGTGACCAGCAGCATCGTTTTCCTCAGCTCCTCCCTGTCTCCTCCTGATGGAGCCGCAGGTTGACTGGCCAGAGCCCTCCTTCACTTCACTCGAGGGAGAGAGTGAGGGCAGTGCGCTTTGCCATGAGGGTGCCGAAGCGTCCGGAAGGGCGTGAGGTTTGGATGCGTGCAGGCTGACGCCTCTGGGACTCAGGACCATCTCCTCCTGCAGGTGCTGTGCAAGGTGGCTGAAGGTCGCCGGCCTGTTTGTCTTTGTGGTGCTATGCTCTGTGAGTACCGTGTCTGCCCTGGTGGCCACAGCTCCCGGGTGCCTGGGGCCTGTGGAGGGCTCTTAGGTGTGGGACCACCGCCGCCCTCTGCCTGGTTCCGGCCCTAGCTTTGAAGGAGATGGCAAGCTGTGTGGGGTGGTGGGCTCGGGCGGTGCTGAGGGAAGCCATCCTCTTAGTCCCAACTGGGGTTCTGGGCACAGGTAGGACGAGTGTGCTCACGGCTCCATTCCTCTTGGCTGTGACCCGTGCACAGCAAGGATGGTGCCTGATCTCAGCGGTCGCTGAACAGAGGGGAGCAGAGGCCCCTGACGGCAACCTGTGCATGAAGCGGAAAGGATCATTCTGAAATCTGAAGACACCACAGTTTCATTTTACATATTGCTGCCATGTGCCCCTGCGATTCCTACTCACACAGCCGGGAGCTTCTGGAACTCTTTCTTGGTGGGGCTGGGGTGGGGAGCTGAGACTTGGGGTGGAGGTCAGGGTGAGCCTGGCTCCCCCAGTACCGGCACTGAGAACTGGTGGGAGCTCAGCACCGCCTTCAGCCTTCCTTGGGATGAAGCGTCCTGATGTGCAGACACATCCCCAGCAGAGTCCAGGGATTTGCTGTGAACTTACGTGTGTCATCTTTTATGACTTTAATCGCTAATGGTACAGAAGGTTATTTGCCAGTCTCACAAGCGCGAGCTCCAGCCACCGGAGCGGCTGTGTCCCTCTGCTCGCCTATACGAGAAACCCACCTTTGCCCATCTTTGACAATTCAATTTTGTGGCTGGGTATTTAATCTTTAAAACTGGCAAATATCAATAATCAAGGACCAGTGTAGTTAAATGTAGTAGGATGAAGCAGAATATTTTAATTTCTAAGAAAAATCTACTCAGACTAGGCTGGTGGAGTCAGGATGCAGAAGTCATCCTTACCATTATGTCTATTCTTAAGCAATCAAATTATTCACGTTCTGTGGCTCTCCTGTCACAAATCTATCACTGAATGTTTCCGATTGTTACAGATTTTATTCAGCCTGTATCCAGACCAAGGAAAGTCCTGGCAGCTGCTGGCCGTGTCCCCGCTGGAGAGCTACTGTATCCATCCTGTGCTCGGGCGTGCAGATAGATGCTCAGGAGCTGCAGCTGCTGTGGCTGAGGCTGACGCTTAGGCGCTGCCAGTTCTGCTGCTCATGTTGTTCTCTTCGGGCTGGTTGTGGTTAGTGGTGGAAGTCCCCGTGGAGGGGAGATGGCAGTGCAATGGCACGTCCTGGCCTTCCCACGGCTCTGCCGTAGTCTAAGCTGTGCCCCTGTGCCCTCCTCTTCCTCCTCCACTTCTGCAAGGGTCAGTCCTACTGAGCCGTCTTCAAGTTCATTGCCTCCTTCCTTGGCTCTGTCACCTGGTTGATGACTGCCTTACCTCTCCATCTGTGTTTTTTCCTCTGTTTTTGTATACCTTGGGGTTTTTGGTTAAAAGCCAGACACACTGTAGAGGATAGCAGGTACTGAGTCAACAGTCTAAGCTTGGAGATGAGCTATCCCTTAGCCTTCTGTCAGCACTACTTTGAGGTTTGTGTAAACCTAGTCAGACTTCAGCTGCATTGAAGCTTGTAGTTGCTATGGTAACTTGGTACGTCAGATATTTGGAATTCAGATCACTCTTATTTTATTTACTTGACTGTGGCCCCAAAACACAAGAATAGCAATGCTGGCAATTCAGATCTGCCCAAGAGAAGCCTTTAAATAAAAAGGCAAAAGTTCCTGACGTGCATATGTGAAGGGGTCAGTTTTACCTGAAGGTCTGGACTGTGTGACCCACAGACATGGGGGTTTACTGTACTAGCTTTAAAAACGAATTAACTCACTCAGAGAACTAAACAACAGGGTTTTTCCCTTTCGTGTCTTCGGTTGGTTCATCTTGAAAACTGAGATTTTAGGACACTGTTGATTTCCTTGAGTTACTCATGCTCGGTTGCACAGGCTCATTTGTTAGTCCTGCCGGGGAGCGCCCTGCTCCTCAGGAACCTTCTCCCCAGCCAGGCACCCCTGACAGTGCCCGTGGCCGTCAGGCGAGCTGTGATGCCAGGGTCATGGTCCTGCGCAGTGAGGAACTGGGAGGCCTGTAGTGTTCTGCCCAGGGCACCCCAGGGCAACAGCTGGTTAGGAGGAGATTGATCCTAACACATCAGAGCCCTCAACTTATCCCGCCTGTGGCAGGGTGTCATTTTCATCCTAAAGTACCTTTGCAAAGTTCTTTGGGCCTGAGACTACAGCAGTGGCCGACCTTATGGAGCAGGGTGATGGAGGAACTCTCTCTTCTGCACGCGAGTGGCCGGGTGTTGGGATGAAGGGAGAGTGAGGCCGGGGATGGAGGAGCCAGGCAGGAGGCAGGGATGCTGTGGAGGGTCCTCCGCTCTTGGACCTCTCGCTCCGTGGGGATGAGTCCAGTTCCCCAGGGCTCCCCGGAAATGCCTGGGGGGGGTTGGGGTGGCTGGGCACAGGCACTGTGGACTCCGGATGCCCAGAGCGCGCTGAGGACCGAAGAGGGCAGGGACTCTCAGAGCAGTGGCCTTTGGTGCGGCCCAGGGGAGGGAGCCAGGGCCACTTCTGAGAGGGCAGCCGCAGCGTCTTTGTGGTTGTCACCCAAGCAGAGAGCTTCCCTGCGCTCCGGCTGCCCCTGCTGGGTGAGGGATGCTGTCTGCTGGGGTGGAAGGGCTTTTGGAGAAAGCACCACTCTCCCGATTGGCAGTAACAAAGCTACCTTTCCCTCGTGAGCCTCTGCCTCTCCTGGTAACAGTCAGGCTGTGTCAGCTCAGTAATTACAGGGTTTATTTTAGAAACCTGTAATTGCAGCACTTGAAATATTGTTGTCTGTGCTTGTTATGGGGGAGGCCTCTGTCAGGCTCCCAGACCACCTGGCAAATAAATAGGGGTCAGCAACCTTGATGTAGGTTAATTGGTGCCACTGCCCTCCCTCCTTATTCCTGCCCTCTGTCTCTCTACTTCCCTCCCTCTTTCCCTCCTCCTCCTCCTCCCCTTTCTCTTTATTTCCATCATACCCTAAGCTGAACCCGGGGCTCACAGAGAATGTAAAGCACACAGGCAGGAGAGGAAAAGACCCCTGCCCACCATACTGTCCAGCTGGAGACAAGCTAACAAATGGGAGCTTTATAATAAGGCTCCGGTTCTCACGATGATGGAGGCTGAGGAGTCTGCCCCGACGCCGGGCTCTGCATGCTGCACGCTGGGAAGCAGGCACGCAGCTGAGGGCCTGGGTGCTGGAGGCTGGTAGTGTAGACTCCAGTGAGTGAGAAAGCTGAAAACCGCATCGGGGAAGACTGATGTCCTCCCGACAGTCAGGCAGGGAGGTAGCAAATCCTCCTCCACCTGCCTGCTCTCTGTCTGGGTCCTCCGGGAGCGGGGTGGGCCCACCTGATCATCTTTACTATGAAGCGGAGCAACTCTAAGGCTAATCTCTTTCGGAGACCCCCTCACAGATACACCTGGAATTAATGCATAACCAAATATCTGAGTGTCTTGGGGTCTGGCCAAGTTGACCCCAGAATTAACTACCACAGGAGAAGAAAAGAAACTTGATTGGATACCAAGGGAGGGAGATCTTCTTGTTAAAATCAAGGCCAAGAATGAGGCCGACAGAAAGTCCTCGTCCAGAAAAGGCCTCAGTGGAGCCTGACCAAAGTCTGGGTCGGGGTGGGGGGCTCTCTGGCATGTGCTAGCGGAGCCTGGTGTTTGGCAGCTCCTAAAAGATAAGCCTTGGAGGTTGTGTGGATTGGGGGTCAGCGATCCACCCGCCCCTGCCTGGAGCAGCTCGTGGCCTGCTGTGTAGAGCTCTTGGCTGGCACCCCTCTGCTGCCACACGTAGGGCCTCCTTGACACCATCGAAGGCAGGAGGCGGTTCTGCTCCTCAGGGCACAGCCCGGAGATGAAGGGCAGCATCCTGGGGACCCAGAGGAGGCAGAGTCATGGAGGGGAGTGGAGTCAGGTCCTGGGCGATGGCTTAGATTTAGATAGTAGGGAAGGCAGGAAGATGGTGGCGAATGCTCCAGAGAGCAGAAATTTCTTTCTGACTCCTCTTCTGCAAGCTCCACCTGGCTGGGATTCTCATCTAGGTTCAGAGGACTTCACAGATGATACTGTTAGCAAATATGGATTAAACACTAGTTTGGGATATCTAACTTGGGAACAATGGCACTATCTCCAGAGAAATCAAAACATGACCCAGACATAATTCCTGCCTTCCAGGAGCTAGACCAGCTGGGAAGAAACATCCAAAACCAACCACAGGATGGCGCGAACAGACAGACAGGTTCACAGTAGAGTACATGGCATACAGCAGAGACCCCTTTGGCAGAGACACAGGGCCAAGGGCAGACTTAGCAAGAGCAGCGTACAAGTGGGGTCTTAAAAGACCCTGAGGTCCTCTAGATGTGGGGGAGTGGCCAGCTCAGCAGGGCCCTGGAGGTGGGTGTTCAGGTCCCCGTGGACAGTTCAGTGTGGTGATGGCAAGGGACAATGGAGCTGGACACCACGTGCTGGGCCTGGAAGCCACTGTGGACCCCAGATCTTCAGGATGCGCTCTGAGCCCTGAGCAGGTGGAGGCTGAGAGAAATAAGGGTGTGTGTGTGGGTGGAGCTTGCTTCCCTTTCGTGGGATGTGCACTCCAGGGGGTGGTGCGTCTCCTCACTAGGGCTTGAGACCTCAATTGTAAAGGCTTTGTCTCATTCGTTCACGTTGGTGTGACGCGGATGCTTAAATGCTGGAGAAGCCTGCTGCTCCCCTCTGGTAACCTCCAGGGGGCACTCTCCCACCTTCTGGTGTCTGACATCTCTGGAATCCATTCTGTGCTGGATGCTTCTGAGTCTGTCCTGGGGAAAAGCAGGGACAGGAATCATTTCAGGGGTGGCAGAAGCAGCAGGATCTCGTGGGCCTTTTCTCTGTAGATCCCGCCCCACACATGACTTCCCTCCTCCATTTGTCTTTTCTGGGGCCCTAGTAGCAGAGATGCGTGGCTGAGTGCTGAGGACAACTGTCCATTTTGGCTCTCCCGTAGACAACAAGGACGAGAGAACACTTTCTTTACCAGGAAGATTCTGTACTTTTGGGGGTTATAAACAGTACATTTTGCAGGAGGAGCACAACAATGAGAAGAATGAACCGTTCACTGACCCTTTCCAGCACTCCAGCAGATCTGTTGCTACTTCGTCAGCAGCCATGCTCTGCCTCCCTCGAAGTCTGCTCCATAAATTCCCTACCTTTTTCAGGAATTTAAGGGAGAACAAAGGAACTGGCTGCGGAATCATGGTAAAATCTGTGAGTGAGCTGCTGCTAGATGCTGAGACCTGGTATAAAGCAGGAATAATTGTGAAATTCATTTCTTCCTACTGCAGCTTTCCTGGGTTAAAAAACCTGGGCTGGCTGCTGTGCAGTCCTCATGGTCCTTGGACAGCAGCATCCTCCCAGGACCATGCAGCAGAGGTGGGGGCCCTGAGTGTCCACCCAGAGCAAGTGAGGCTGCGGGGCACAGGCTCTGCATTTGCCCCCCACACACATGGGACCAGGCCCGCTGCAGGTTAAATGTCATGGGGACACCATGAGGTGGGAGGATCCCTCTCCTGAGCTCTTTCTGAGTCCATTGCTTCTCGACGTGCTCTGAAGGGGATTTCTGCCCCCTCCAGTAGACAGTGCTGATTTTGCCAATTTCAGGATTCTCCCTTCCAAGTCTTTCTGTGATTTCTCACCTCACAGCAGGAATTCGATGCCTTGGGATTTGGGTGTGGGTGTGGATTGGTTTGTCTTTTTACTCATGCAGGCCACTTGCAGGCTGCCTGTTGTGGGAACTTGGGTAGAAGTCTATGGCAGCTGCACAAGAGGGGGCAGAGAGGGCAGTGGGCTGGAGGAGACAGCACACAGACTGAGGGGAGGTGCTGGGCACTGCGGTGCATGGGTGGAACTGGCTGCATGCATGGGGTGCAGCCTGGGGAGACAGGCCCTGCTGAAGGTGTGGGGCTGGTGCAGGCAGCTCTGGAATGGGCGCTTCTTCGTGTACCGAGAAGGCGCGTGTCCGGGGGCCGTTTGGAGGCGGCAGGCTTTCCCTCCTTCCTCTGTGATTTACCTTGACCCACCCTCAGCTGTGAACCTCAGCGGCCACGCAGACTCTACGCTGCTCCAACTCAACCTGGCTGGGGCCCTGGCAGCGAGCGGGCCGAGTCGTTCTGGGAGAGAGGAGCATGTCGTGGTGGAGGTGACCCAGAGGAGTGCTTTGAACTCGAGGTGGCAGCAGCCTCAGCAAGTTAGTTATGTGTTATTTGAAAGCAATCGTAAAACCTCATTTCATCCCATTATAAATTGAGTTTGCTCTTGAACAGATTTGATGGCTGTAAGGCAATAATATCATTATTAGTCAAGCCACTGACACTTTGTATCATACCTTGTTGTTGAAATTCTTTTTCCCTCTGTCTAAATCATTTCTAAAACTTGCCATTTCAGTAAAATCAGACTTGTGACTTCATTCAGAACCTATTTGCTAGGGAATGCAGGGAGACATTATATATTTGAAAGTAGTTTTTGTTTCGAAGTGCAACTCCATCTGGTCTCCGCTCGTGGTATAGCAGACCTGCCTTGTGTGTGGACAGTTGCTGAGTGCATGGATCCCTGGAGCTCCTGCATCTACAACCAGAGGCCACCTGCTGAGCTTGTCTCAGATTACATCCTGCAGAGGCAGTCTGCAAACAGGGGAGAGCCAGCAGCTGCGTGTCATGGTGGCCAGGGCCCAGTGGTGAAAGGCATAACCCCCCCGTGTACCTGGCTTAATGGACTGCACTGGGGGTTCACAGTGACATCTGCACAGAAGTCATAGCCATAGTTCATGGGTTTTCTTTGTAGCCAACCAGTAGAAGAAAACCCTGCCTGCCTGCAGAGCAGTACCCCTCATATTTTTCTGCCTCATAGAGTATGGTCCATAGAGCCAACAGCTGATTGGGAAGGATGCAGTTTCTTGCTCAGTGGCTGGCGTTGCCCTGCCAGTCTTAGGACATAACTGTGCTTCCCACTGTGTGATGTGCACAGCCCACTGCAAGCAGACTGTTGGTAATGCGTAAGAAAAGTACATTTCTATCTGCCTCATGTCTGACATCCTTCTGGAGAAGAGGGTGGAAAATCTACTCTTTATTTTAATATTTAATAAAATCTACTCTTTATTATTTTAATAAAAATTTTAATTGATGCTTAATATTAATAGGGCACAGTATGATAATTTGATACATGTATATAATGTGTAATGGTCAAATGAGGATGATTAGCATTTCCCTCTCCTCAAACATTTATCATTTCTACATGTTGGGTACCTTTGGCCTCTTCTGGTTATTTTGAAGCGCTTCATAAACTGTTGACTATAGTTACCTTACTGTACCATAGAACACTAGATGTAATTCCTGCTATCCAGCTGCCTTTTTAACAATGCATATTTATAACCCACATTAGGTGAGCTGTATTGAGCTTCCTGCTTCTGCAGAAAGGCCCTTCATAGCATGCTGATGCTCCCCAAATGCCCATGTACAAATTCAGTTCCAGGAACCTAAAGAACATACGAACTTTACTAAAGCATTTCTTCCAAAAACCTAACTGTGTTGAGGGAATTTCTGTTCTTTCATTCTTGAGCTTCTCTTATCTTCAGTTTCCTTGGTGGTTTGTGGGACAGACTCCAGTCCACCCACTGGAAGTCCTCATTCCTGATGGTCAGCTGCCCGGTGCTGTGAACCAGTCCTTCTCACCCCTGGCTCCCTGGGGACAACAAGGCACAGGGTGGGTTTTCCAGGAGCAGAGGAAGCGCCATCTTGGGTGGGGGGCCTTGCAGGTGGTCCTGGACACAGGGGTGCAGGGCATTTTCAGGGAACATGTTTATTACCTCCATTGTGAGCAGAAAATAGTTCCAAAGAAGCAATCCTTGTAAGTTGCCTCAGCACTAGGGGGGATGTCAAGTCCCCAGTAACCTTAGTGGTTTCTTTTACTCACAGTACGTTTGTGCATTTGGCCCTCACTATTTACAGGTTTCTCATCCAATGATTCAGCCAAGGGCAGACTGCAAATGTTTGGAAAACATTTGTGTCTGAACTGAGCACATACAAACTTTTTTCCTTGTGATTTTCCCTAAACCATTTAGTGAAACAAGTATTTTACACAGCATTTACATGTATTAGAGATCGTATATAATCTAGAGATGATTTAGGGCTTAAGTGTGTGTGCAGGCAACAGTCAAATACCATGCCTATGGGGAGTTGAGAATCCAGTGCTTTTTTTTGGTACTGGGGATTGAACTCAGGACCCTGCCCTTGCGCTTTCGAGGCTGGCGACGGAACCACTGAGCTAAATCCCCGGGCCCCAGTGCTTTTGGTATCCTTGTGGGTCAGGGAAACAACCCCTGGTAGCTACTGAGGGGCCATTGTATTTACTTCTGTGCTTTTCATACCTTTGTATATTAATTCTGTGTTCATACTTTTATCTTCTTTTTTCTTAATACCCTCCAAATTGTGGAAATTCCCAGCATCGCACATCCTGGAAAAGCTCATATAAAAATGTTTTGCTGCTTTTCTCTTTCTCTTTCCCTTATTCTTAACAAATGCCTGAGTGGAATGGTGGCAGATTCCAGATGATGCTTCAGGTGGAAAGCCTTACCATGATCTTGTGCCTTGGCTGTTACAGGTCACCCACAACTGGACGGTACTTTTAAATCCAAGAAGAAGTGAGCACTTGGAGGTGAGCAGGACCTTTACGATACTGAGCAGGTGGGTTCTGCAGGAAAGGAGGTCCGAGCGCATGCGGTGTCTGGGACATGCTTCTTGTTTCAGTCTCTTTTCTGTGGTGTAATGGGACATCCAGGGCCCGTTGATTTATGGAGATTAGAAGTTTATTTGGCCTACAGTTCTGGAGGGTGGGAAGCCCATGAGCATGTTGCAACCTCTGCCCAGCATCTGGTGAGGCTTCATATGACATCAGGGAACAGCAGAGGGGACCGCATAGAGAGACAGAGCACAGACACCAGCTCCTCTCCCTTCCTCCTCTCATAGACACCAGTGCCACGGTGGAGGCCCCGCTATGACCTTCCCAAAGGGTCCTCCTCCAAATGCCATCAACATATGAATTTAGGAGAGAACAAGCTTTTTAGGGGACACAGTCAAATCATAGCATTCACCTACACAAGCCTGACTTAGAGGATGCCAAACTGCGGCACAAGAAGAGCCCGAGGAACGACAGGGCTAGGAGAAGGCACGCAGGCAGTGTAGACGCGAGCACAAGCGCTGTGGAATGCACCATTGCTCTCTCGGTCAGGACACAGAGGACGGGCGTCAGGGTCCGCTTTGCAGCAAAAGGTGTTTTGACTTAATGTTCTGATTTCATTAACATCTGAAGACATACAGTGGGGAATTCTAGAAAGCTTTAGGGTTCTTTCGCTTTGTAAGCAATGCGACTCCAAATTCAGCCTGTATTCTTGGTTCCTGTGAGTCAGCTAGGTCTGACAGGCCAAAGTGCACAGACTGGGGGAATGAAACATCAGGCATTTCTTTGCTCAAGTCCCACAGGCTAAAAACCCAAGAGCAAGGTGTCAGAGGTCTAGTTTCTTCTGAAGACTCCTCCTGGCATCTAGGTGGTCGCCTTCCTGCAGTGTCTTCCCTGAGTGTGTCTGAGTCTTATCTCTTCTTATACAGACACTGTCTCTTCCCTGATAGCTTCATTTAACCGTTATCGCCTCTTTAAGGGCGCTGCCTGTAAATTCAGTCACATTCTGAGTACTGGGGTGAGAACTTCAGAACAGGAGTTTTGCCGGGACACGAGTAGGCTCGCAGGTTGCTGACTGACCTTTAGGGAAGCACTTCAGTTTTAGTGTGCCATAAACTTTTGAGTATTCACAGACTTCTCGTTTGTGGTGCTTTCCCCCCATGACCACTGACTGAGGTCTACATAGTTGACTTTGCTATTTGTTAGCAGGTAAAGCAGTCGGTATGTTGGTGAGGTGGACGAGAGGAAATTAGTGGTTAAAATCAGCTGTGAACAAGAGGTTGCTACCTCTCGTTCAGTATGGAGCGGTGCCTGAGGGAGGTGGACGCTGGGGGTGGTGGCTGGGAAGCTGGCACTGACGGCCTTGTTGGTCCTGGAAAGCTGTGTTCTGCATCAGGGTCTGAATCACCCCGAGGTCCCTTCGGGCTCTGGGGATGGCCGTGGCTGACTTGGGCTGGGGAGGACACGAAGGGAAGAATACTAGTGCTTGACCCAGGACTTGTCTCCCTGACCAGTGGTGAGACCTGTGCCCCATTTTGCAGAGAAGCTGTTTCCATCCGGGTCCGGACCTCCTTCCCACAGACCCGGGTCGTTCCGCTCTTGCTGTCTCTCCAGTACCTCCGCATCAGCTTCGAGGCGCAGGTGACCATGGCAGCGGCCATCCTTGCGGGGGTCTACACGCTGATTATATTTGAGGTAATGCTGTGCTGCTCTCCGTCATCTCTCAGTGCCCATGCTCAGGATATTTTCACCTGGTTTTGTCAGCGTTGCTCTAGCCGCACCTTATCGATTTCGATCTGTTGTATGTTAGTTATACCTAGTTTTCTGTTTTTCAAGCTTTCCTCGAGACTTCCTCTTTGACTCATAGAATATTTAAACATGTTATTTGACTTCCAAATGTTGACAATTTTTCTGTCATCTTTCTGTTGTAGAATCATAGTTTGAATCACTTATGGGCAGAGAATTTATTCTATATTCAATTCTTTGAATTTATTAATTTTTAATGGTTTTGTCTTGGTGAATATTCCATGGGCTTAAAATAATATGTTTGTCTGTTTTGGTAACTTGAAAATGCAAAAGCTATGTATTTACAAGCAACAGTTTGTGAACCCCCAGCAATGCCCCTACTCGGGACTGTGTCTTGGGACAGAAGATGGATATGGTCGCAGGGGTGTTAAGAGATTAGATGCTCTACCTGTGTTTCAGTGATTCCTGTGCTTCCAGAGCCCCGTAGGGGACTGGGAAGGTCCGAGTTCTGGTAGCACTAGTTAGTGCCACTGGTCCTGTGGGGTTTCTGGAAATGGGGCCAACATTTCACCCTTTCTAGTTCTTCTACTCGAGGGAAGAATTGCCTTGGGTGAGGACTCAGAAGTTCTCCTCAGTCTCGGGCAGAGATATTTCCCTAGAATAAGAGGTCCCGAAATTCTGCAGGGGCACCCTCAGGCTGTCTGTCCCCTACTTTACTCAGAGGAACCAGTCTCAGGGTGACCTGCAGACATATCCCCCCACTTTCCCTGTCTGCTGTTGCCAGTGGCTCCCCAGGCCGGCATCATTCCTGTCTCCAGCTGTGACCTCTGCCTAACCCTGCCTCACCGGCTCTGTTAATGATTCTCTCTTACTTATCATGCAGGTTGCTCAGGCCCGAACAGCGCCTGCCGCAGAGCAGAGCGGGTGCTTCATGAATGTGGATTAAATAAGGTGTTCCCAGGTGATGAGATCTTCTGGGATTGGTCTAACCTAGCTCCTGGGCAGGGGAGAGCCCCCTGTGCCCCGCCTTTGTGTCCCATTGATTATGTGACTGAGCAGGGAAGAAGGCTGAGCTGTTTCCCTTAGCCCTTTAGTGCCTTGATGGGAGGAAAGTATTTCAGAAAATTCCTTAGGTTGTTTCTACTTCTGGTCCTGCAGATAATCCTGAGCAGTACTTCCTTGGAGTCATACTTCTTTCTCATCCTTGTGAAATAGTTTTTATTGAAAGGCCCAAAGGACAAAATTGGAGCAATCCTCTAACTCTTGCACTTTGCATCTATAACAGAGCTTCATATTTCCCAGTGCAGCATTCTGAAAATTCCATTATCACAGCTAAGGCTTCTAAGCCTCTCAGTGTATCAAGTCCTACTAAAACCCTTCTAACACAGTCTTAATGAAAAATACTTTGCAGCATAAAGGAGATAATGCTCTTCTCCCATGTGTCCTTCACCTGGCCCTGGATTGTGTAAGAAGGATTGGCATCATTCAAAGGCTCCTTTCTGCTGGAAAGACTAAGGTTCTTTTCCCCCTTCGCCCGCCTCATCTAATTGAGTCAGCATGATGCAGCATTTGTGTAGGATCATGTTTCATTGCTCTGGATCCTTGTGTGTATAATTTAGGAGTTCATATAGTGCTTGGTTTAAAAATTAAATGTGAAATTAAATTCAAGAGAGATGAACGGAGAACATCTTTAGTCTTCCAGGGAGTCTCCACTTTAATTTATGGAAATCAGAAGCCTGCTTGGGGAGAGGGAAGATGCTGCATTTCAGAATGCAGTGCACATGTCACAGTGGTATTTTCCACCAGAGACCTCCAAGTTCGGTTTTCCTGGTTTTTATTCTTCGTAGTTTGCAAGGCTAAAAATTTAAATTACAGCTGGGGCCAATGGCCAATTCATTTCATTTTGTCTGTAAGCCTCTTCTTACAACTGATTCATGGAATAGCTACTACCATAGCATTCAAAATCTTTCTGTTACTTTCAGAGCTATGTTTCCTTTTCTTCTTTGAAAATGACTTTAGGACTGCAGGAAGTGGGGGCTCTTGCAACATACCCCCTTCCTCAACAGACAAATATCCCGATTACAAAGACACAGTTTGCAGTCCAAGGAGTGAGATGGGACACAGGCTTCCTGGGCCCACGGTTTTGTCTGACAAGTTCACAATCCAGTATTTCAAGGTTTCTCAAAGTCGGAAGCCACATACTTCCTTAGAAAAATGGCAAGTGTTTTGCAGAGTGGTCTTGAAGGAAGTGAAATCTTCCTGGAGCTGCAGTCCTTAGCTGGTTGTGAACATGCAGGCAGTGAGTTAGGACCCGCTGTTTGACCAATAAGAGGTGGGCAGGGACAAAGGAAGCTGGTGTAGAACGGGAAGAACATCCACAGGAGACGTCAGGGCTGTGACTTGAAAGCAATGATGACAATGTTGACACCGAGAGGAGGAGCAAATGTTTTTCTGAGCGGTCTACATGTTAAAAACCCTGGAGGTGGGCTTTGCTGTCTTCTCTTGCTCAGAGGAGGACACTGCAGCACAGAGAGGCCAAATCCTTCCCGACAGCCCGGCTTCTAAGGGCAGAGCTGAGTGTGACCCTCAGCGCTTGCCAGTGGAGCTTATGCTTCTCCCCAGGCTACCGTGCTTCTCACAGAGCTGGGAGCAGCGCGAGGGTGAGCACGTGCTGTTAGCTCCTCGAGTGCTGGCTCACTTAATTCTGAACAGGTGCAGTGGGTTGCATAACACAACCCTGAGAAGTCCACGTCGTAATTTCCAGATCTTCTGCGTATGTGATCAGAGAAAGTTCATAGATGATTACGTTGAGGACTTTGAGGTTGTGGATGACCTGGGTGGGCCCCATGGGTTCTGAAAAGTCAAGGTGGAGAACCTTGCCCCGCCTTGAGCAGAGGGCGCCGTGCCTGACCATGGAATAGTGTTCCGGAGGAACCATGTGAGCGCCACACCGCCTCCCGTGGCTTTGAAGGTGGGAGAGGGCAGCCCTGGGTGTGGAATGGGGGTGGCCTTAGCCAGCGGGCAAGGCGAGGACGTGGTTTCTCCCGCCAGTCTGCTGAGGATCTCCCTGTGACACTCGGATTTAGCGCCCAGGACCCGTGTTCTGACCTCCACGGCCGTAAGAGAGTAGGTTTATGGGACCTGTGGCAACAGCCCTGGGAGACTAATGCGGAGGAGGGGGAAGAGTGGGGAGGACAGCACTGAGGACAGCGCTCGAGGGGGCCTGTGCCGAGTTCGGGTTCAGCCACGCAGGCTCTTCCCTGACATCAGCCTCCTGGGGAGGGAAGCGCAGCCACCGCGGACGGACGGGGGGGAAGGAAGGCACCAGCCCAGCTGCTTCCCGCACGCTTAGGCCCCGCGAGGCCATGTGGCGACTTCTGCATAGCTGTTCTCACCAGCTCTGCTCGGCCGTGTTTGTTGGGGCCCCGGGAAGTCAGTGGGGTGAATGTTGTTCTCTCAGCCACCATCTCTGCGGTTTGAGCCCGGAGGGGGCGCAGTGCGGTGAGTCCGCGCAGCCTGGCACTGTGGCATGCCTTCCTTCCGGGTTCCTCCCGAGGAGTCTTGGAAGGGGACCCCAGCTTTCAGGGTGGGCGCCCCCTGGAGAAGGGTGATGAACCTGAGCACGCGACAGACACCGGAGAGGACTGCGACACGCGCGTGTCTGATTCACCAGATCTCCCGCCCCGTTGGACCCTGGAGCCCTGTGTTGGGCTAAGATTGCCAGTGTCCGCGTTTCACACTTCTCCCATGGCCGCTGCCTGCCGCGTGAGGCGAGACCCAGCGCAGCAACGGCGGAAGCGAGGTTCAGCCTGGCCAGCCGGGATGGTGCCAGGCCGAGGCCCTAGCAGGGTCAGAGGTCAGGCAGGAGCCTCATCTCTGGGGTTCACTCCAGGCGTGAGGAGCTGACTGAGGGAAGGTGAGGGCTCCCAGCCCTGATCCTTAGCGAACAACCAAGCTCGGTCAGCAGGGGGCGTTTGACAATGTTCCTTTTCTTTCTTCTCCTCCTGCCTCTCCACTTACTGATACAAGGCCACATCTCATAGCTGCCACTCTGCAGTGCTTGTTTATACAGCAGAATAATTAGCAGTCCTTTTCATCCTTGGCTAGATCACAGGCCTTGCTATGAAAGTGGGACTGTTTCACCGCCTTTGAAATCTACTCTGTGACACATCGGTGAAAGTGATTCCCCGTGATAGCGGAGGACCTGTGCTGAGTGGGCTTGGTACCTTTCAGAGTTGGGGAATCTACATTTTCCTAAGAACTTACTAAACTTTTGAAACAACTTTTCCAGCATATTTTGTAAAGATAAGTTAAAAAGGTCTTGCATCCTGTGAAGGTCATTTTTGTGAGCACCACTGAGAATGTTGGTATTTCAGGATTGATTTTGGGGTCATTTTGGGTTTTTGTATTGAAGTAACAGCAATAATATAAGGGAAAATTGTAGCTCATAAGCTGTCTGTAAAGTGATTTAAAACTTCTGAGAGGAATACATTTATTTATAGATTTCATGAAATTTAATATAGTGTTTTAATTTGTTATCTTTATGGAAGCTTTCATTGATTTTTTTTTTTTTTTGGTACTGGGGATTGAACTCGGTCCTTGCACTTGTGCAGCAGGGGGAAAAACCACTGAGCTAAATCCCCGGCCCAGCTTTCATTGATTTTAATGTTAAGTGCATTAAGAACCACTTTTGATCAGTTGGAGAATTCCATGCTATGCCTTTCCACAATAGAATCAAAGAGACACCTGCATACTCATGTTTATCGCAGCATTGACAATAGCCAAGAAAGGGAAACAAGCTATGTGCCCATCAGCTGATGAATGGATTAAAAGGAAAAGGTGGTACACAGACACAATGAAATAGTAGTCAGCCGTAGTGCAAAATATTAACCCCTCAAAAATGAATGACTTGATCAAAAAAAATGGGCAGTTCTAAAAATAGGCACTTTTCAAAAGAGGAGGTACAAAAAGCTGATGACTACATGAAAAGATGTTCAGCATCTTTAGCCACTAGGGAAACTCAAGTCAAAACAGCTCTGAGATTCCAGTTTGCTCCAGTCAGAATGGCTATTGTTGAGTGCACAAAAATAACAAATGCTGGCGAGGATGTGGGGAACAACCACTGTGGAATCAACGCTGTGGAAATCAGGGTGGAGAATCCCCCCAAAATTAAAAATAAAATCTCATCTGACCCATCTATACCTCTCCTGGGTATTTCTCCAAAAGGAGTTAAAAACATACTATGGTGCATGTATACACATGTTTATAGCAGCAGAGTTCACATTAGCTAGAAACAGCCTATATGCCCATCAACAGATGGTTGGATAAAGAAAATGTGGCTCATATACACAATGGAATATTCAGCCATAAAGAAGAATGAAATCATGTCTTTTGCAGGAAAATGGATGGATTTTGTAACCATAATGCTAAAGCAAAATAAGACACAAAAAGTTAAACATCGCATAGTTTCTCTTACTATGAGAAACTCAAAATATACATTAATTAAAAAGTAGGCCAGGATTTAGCTTAGTGGCACTGGATCTGCCTTGCAAGTGCAAGGTCTTGAGTTTGATCCCCAGTACCAAAAACAAAAGAGGTGAACAAGAGGAGAGTTGGTAGAAATCAGGAGGGAAGCAGACTTTTTGGAGAAGGGCTGGGAGGTCAGGGAAAAGGGGAAGGGTGAGTGATGGGCTGGGGTAAAGGATTGAAATATCGAGAAATTATACACCAGTTTCCCAAATCAAACATAGCTGTTATGCATAGCAAGCATATATTAATTAAAAAGAGAAATATAAGGCAACAAAATTGGAAAAGAAGTTTAGTTGTCCCTATTTGCGAATGACACTACATGTATATAAAGCCCCCCAAAACGACCAAAAACTGCATTACATAAGCAAGGTCAGTAAAGTGCCAGGACACAAAATCAACATACAAAGATCATTTATTTATCTCCATATCTTCTAATTGGTAGGGTTTGTTTTGTATAAGAAGAATAACCCTTGGTTTTTGTGTGCATTGTATACTTAAAATCCTTGAAAAATTACTGTTCAAAAAGATATTTTTATTTGTTTGTTTGTTTGAGACAGGGACTCTATGTAGTTCGGGCTGGCCTTGAACTTGTGGCAATCCTCCTGGCTCAGCCTCCTGAGTGCTAGGATTACAGGCATGTGGCACCACACCCAGAGATATTGATATTGATAGTGGATATATTTTTATCTTTAAGAAGAAAGATATGTGAAGGAATTTTCATTTCTAAATTAGAGACAGATTGAGAGTTAAAAAATTGCTAAAATCAATGTGACCTTGCTATGCTGTATTTAGTTACAAATTTGCTTTCATGTATTTGTATTTTTCCTTTTACTCTCCTACTTTCTTTCTTCAGTTTTTATTTTTTGTTAGTAATGTCTGCATAGTTTCTTTTACCTGAGAAACCCAAAATATAAAGAGTAAAATAAAAGGTAGATAATAGGAAGTAGGAAGATAGATTTTTTTCAAATGGGAAGGGGATGATGTTTTTGCATTTATATTTATTCATGAGGCTCTCCAGTCATGTGTTAGTGGTATAGATATGATATTAACCATATACTCACTTGTTTATTGCTTTATATTTTTATTTTCCTAATTATAGAACTAGTGCTTTTATTTCTAAGCTTGAAGATATGTTTAGAATCCTGCTTACTGTTATATCTAAATGTATGTTAACATTATCATAAGTACTAAGGCCCATAACTCTTTGTTTTTAAAAATCTATTTCTGTATTTATACATCTGTGAGAACAAAAGAACTGTGGTTATTTTTTTCCCATTAAGTTTATTGGTACATTTTTGGTATAAAATACAGTTACATTCATCATTGGGATCTAGCACCTTTACATGAGTATCTTGGTTCTTATTTTCTCCCCTTCCCCTGCCCTCCCTTCACCCTCTCCACCCTTCCCTATTTGCAAAGATTTTGTTTCCATTTTTTTTCTTTTCTCATATTTTTTCTTTTCCCTTCTTTCCTTTCCCCTACCTCTCCCACTTCCCCTGCACCTTTAGACCTTTTCTTCCTGTTACACAATATCAATTATACATTTTTAAATTACAATATCAAGATCTAGGAGACATTACCACAGATTTTACAGAATTTAAAGGATATAGAAAGCATATTTCAAAAATCTGTTTTGAAATAAATTTGACAACTTCTAAGAAGTTCCTTGAAAGACAAATTAATGAAGCTAACTCTGGAGGGAATATAAAATTTGAATAGCACCTATTAAATAAAGTATATTCCTAGCTTGAAAACCTACCTATATGAAAACAACAGGCTCATATACATTTTAACTTATGAATTATATCAAACATTTAAAGCAGAAAAAAGAGGGAACACTTCTCCCCTCATTTTAGGAACTCAACATTGTGCTAATCCTAAAACTGGATAAAGATAATAGAAGAAAAAAGTAAGAACATAGATAGAAATTTGTTTAACAAAACAAACTCTTAGAAGTCAGATCTGGCAGGATGTAGAAAGTGGTTTTGTTATAGGGATGGCAGTGTTGGTTCAGCACTGGAAGATCCACCCCCAAAAGTCATCATTTTAACAGAGGAAAGGAAAAAGCCATATGATCCTGTCACTAGTTGGAGAAAAAGTATTGGATTAAATTCTACAGCTATTCATGGTAAAAGCTATCAGGAGACTAGAAGTGGAATAGAACCTTCTCAACAGATTAAAGACATGTACTTCATACTTCCAGCGAGAACGCCTTATATAAATGGAGAAGATAGAATGCTTTCTCCTTAAGGTGGGGAACAAGGGCAGATATGCTTACTCTTCATCTGTCCATTAAACTTTGAAACCTAGTCCCCACCAAAGTAGTCTGGCAATAAAATGACACAATTAGGATAGGATTAGCAAGGTAGAAGCAAAATGTTTATATGTAGATGAAATGATCATGTACAGAGAAAATACTAAGAAATCTCTAGGAGCCCCTAGCACTTGTATTTGAATTTAGCAGGATTAGAAAACACAAGCTATATATAAAAATTCAGATCTGTGTATACTTGCTATAAATGAAGAATTGGATATTGAAATTTAAAAGTTATGTAGGAGTACAAAGGACCTAGAAAAGTTAAAAACAAAAACAAAAACAAAAGCAGTGTTAGAAGATGTTTAGTACCTAATTTTAAGACTTCTTCTAAAGCTACAGTAATCAAGGCAGTGTTGGTGTAAGGAAAGACATATAGATCATTGGAATAAAACAGAGAATCTAGAAATAGAACCACACATATATGGTCCACTGAGTTTTGAAAGATTATTTAACATTAGCATTTTATAGACTATAAACTCAATTCAAGAGCCGAGGAAGAGATAGTGTTTTCAGCAAACGGCACTAGAACACCTGGTATCCGTATATAAAAAATTAACCTCAACCCTTTATTTCCATACATGAAAATAACTTGAAGGGATCTATGAACCTAAATAAGAAAGCCTAAAAGTATAAAACTTTAAGAAGAAATTATAAGGGAAAATGTTTATGAATTCAGGGTAGGCAAGAACTACCTAGTATACAAAAGACATGATGTATAAAAGAAAAAAATTGATAGATGAGATTCTCTCAAAATTTAGAACTTTAAATGACATCATTAAAATGAAAAGTCCTTAAACAGACCATATTTACAATGCATATAACCTATGACCAGAATATATAAAGAATTCTTAGAGCTCATTAATAGACAACCCAAGTAAAAAGTAGACATAAGAAGATGATAAATAGCCAGTACAGCACAAGGAAAGGTGTGCAACTCTAGAATCAGAAAAATACTAATCAGTACAATAATAAGATTGAATTATACACTCATTGGGGAGATGAAGTTAAAAGTTTTAAAAGCCTTGTCATGACTTTTTCTTTTTGTTGGATTCTCCCCCTTTTGTGTTTAATTTGTCATGCCCAGTGGATTCATTCTGCTGGGTTTCCTGGGGTTGTGATCTTCATTGTCTTTTCCTAGGGTATTGTCTAAAATTTTTTGGAGTGCTGGTTTGATATTCATGAAGTTCCTGAGGTGCTCTTTATCATGAAAGTATCTTATTTCTCCATTCATTTTGAAAGATAGTTTTGCAGGGTACATCAGTCTGGGTTGGAGGCTGTTTTCCTTTAGGGCTTGAAATACATCACTCCAAGCTCTTCTTGCCTTGAGGGTTTGCATTGAGAAGTCTGCTGTGATTCTGATGGGGTTTCCTTTGTATGTGATTTGTTTCTTTTCTCTGACTGCTTGTAGAATTTTGTTCTTCTGTTGGATTTCTGGAATCCTAACTATTATATGCCTATGTGTAGATTTTTTTGATCAAGGCTATTTGGAGTCCTATATGCCTCACTTATCTGTATGTCAAGTTCTTTTTCCCTCCTTGGGAAGTTTTCTGCCATCACTTCTGTGAAGAGTTTTTTTATGTCATCTGCACTCTCTCCTCTTTCTTCATTGACTCCAATCAGTCTTATGCTATTCTTCTTTGCATTGTCTAGCAGCTGCTGGATTGATTTCTCATGTTCCTTTACAATTTTAAAGCAATTTTTCTTTTCCTGGTCACTAATTGCAATCTTATCTTCTATATGTGAAATTCTATCCTCACATTGGTTCCTTCTGCTGCGCTGTCTTTCGATGGAGTTTTTAATCTCTTGGAAATCTGTTTGTATCTGTTTTATGGATTCAATTTGTTTCCTATGTTAGGATTCCATCATGTTCCTCAGATCCTCTATTTTTTTTATCTATGTCCTCTCTAGATTTATTAATCATATCTTGCCCCATGAGCAAAATCTTTGCTGTTATCTGAGTAATTATTTCTGATTTCATTTTTCCCAGACCCTCTTTTGTTGCCAGTTCAGAGAGTTCAGGTGGTTGAGTATCAGACTGTTCCATCTTGTTTCCCTTTGGGGTTGCTGTAGGTGATCCAGAAGTCTGTTTTTGAGGCTTTTGTACGTGTCTTCTCATTTCCACGGGGGGAGGGGTGCTTCTGGTGTCCGCGTGGCTTACCTTCTCTGCCCTAGGAGCTTGGGATGGCAGCAGGGGAACTTCCTTCTGGGTTTGGAGAACTGTGGTTATTAATTTTTCCTGATAAACTTAAAAAATTTCTTCTGACACATAATTTATGGTAAGAGATAGAGGCAAATGTTGTATTGCTGATAATGTTAAGTAGGAGAATGTCTTATAAAGACCTGTCTGGTGCTGATCAAGGTATAAATCAGAATACCTTTTTGAACAGTAATTTGGCAAGGACAGACATTGTGAGAGCATGTAAAATTTTTGAAATATTATAGTTGACTGCTGAGATTTTACCTATTTGAATTCCAGACAATTACTAAGAAGAAAATTATATATGTTGGCTCTAAGAACATAGGTATCTGAAATGCCCATCAGGAAAAGAAGGACATAATAAGATTATAGTTTATTCACACGAATGTAACTCAGACACTGAAATTTTAGTCCAGCATGGAAGTGTGCTTTGTAATATTTTGAATAGAACAAGCATCAGCGGCCCATTTATAGGCTGTGTATACCCCTTTAGTTTTTCCAGCATTCCTTCTATACCTAATTTGTTAGGAAAATTTCTTTTTTAAATCATGGAGGGATGTTGAATTTTGACATATAAGGATAACGTTGGTCTCATGAAATGGATTTGGAAGTGTTTTTTCTTCATTTTTTGGGAGAATTTGAGAATGGTTGGCATAATTCTCTTTTAAATGTTTAGTGACTGGTTCACCTGTGAAACCTGACCTTGGACCTCTGTTTGTTGGGAGGGTCCCGATTCCTGCTTCAGTTTCCCTACTTGTATTGGTCTGTTCAGATTTTTGATTTCTTTTTGATTCAGCCTTGGTTGGTTGAATTTTTCTTAGAATTTACCCATTTCTCTAGGTTATCCAATTTGTGGCATATAATTATTCATAGTAGCTTCTTGATTCATTGTATTCTTGTGGTATCAGTAGTAGAGTCTCCTTTTTCATTTCTGATTTTATTTATTTCATTTTTTTTCCTAGCTCAGTGTAGTGAAGGTTTGTCAATTCTATCTTTTCATAAATCAACTCAATTTTTCTGATCTTTTCAATTACCTTTCTAGTCTATTTCATTTATTTCTGCAGTAATTCTAATAACTTCCTTTTTTGTAAATTTGGGCTTAATTTGTTCTTCTTTTCCTTTTTACTTGAGATGTAAAGTTAGGCTGTTGGAGATCTTTCTTTTTTTTTTTAATGTGTAGGCATTGTTATTGCTACCTCTTCTAAGATACTTTTGTTGTATTCCATAAGTTTTGGTGTGGTGTATTTCCATTTCGGTCTTAAGATAATTGTTGATTTCTTTTTTGAACCATTTGTTATTCAAGCATGTATTTCATTTTCAAATATTTGTGAATCTTCTTCCTATTTCCTTGTTCTTAATTTCTCATTTTATACCATTGTGTTTAGAAAAGATAATCAATATGATCTCCTCCTTCTAAAATTTAATATTTGCATGTGACCTACCATATGCTCTATCCTGTGTACATTATATGTTGCACATATCCTGTGTATGTTCTGTGTGTGCTTAAGGAGAATGTCGCTTTTGGTGCTGCTGTTGGTGGGAAGTTCTGAATATATAGATCTATCTATCTATCTATCATCTATCTATCTATCTATATATATCTGTTAGGTCTACTAGGTCTACAGCATCATTCAAGTTTACTGTTTTTTCCTAAACTGGCTTTCTGTCTGAAATGTTCTATCCATTCTTGCATATGAAGCATTGAAGACCCCCATTATTATTGCATGGCTGTCAATTTCTCACTTTAGTTTGTCAACATTTATTTTGTATATTTACATGCTCCAATTTTGGCTGTATATATATTTATAATTTTTTTATATTCCTGTTGAATTAAAGCTTTTATCATTATATAATGTCTCTAGAGTCAGGTTTGACTCAGAGTCAGTTTGTCTGATATAACTTAAATTAGTTCTGATTTCTTTGGTTACCATTTGCACAGAACATCTCTTTAGATTTCCTCAGCAGGCCCCATGTCTGGAGTGTGAGAACTGCTTTGTCAATGTCTGACACTGTGTGTACTGTGGAGGGCAGATGCATGGAGGTTGGTGGTGTTCTGGATAATTTTAAAGATGACTCACTGTGGGGCTGTCCTAGGACTCTCTTCTCTCCTAGGGAGCAGTACTGGCCTTTTACTTGCAGCCTTGTTCATTAGTCTTCTGCTTTTGGTTGCTCAGCATGTATTGGTTGTTTTTCAGAGCAGTGAGGAGAACCCGAGGGAGGTACTTTACCTTTATGCCCTCAAGGCGCTCTCAGCCTGTATATTGTTAAAGAAATAAGAGCTGTTGGTGTAGGCTCAGCTGATGAGGAGTTCGTGGGAAGGTGGCCACACGCTGCCAGGCTGCCTGGGAAGCTAGCATCACTCTCTGTGTCCTGGAAGGGATTTGGTTGCAGCAAGAAGCATGCTGTGTTTTCTAACACACATATCGGAAGAGGACTTTATGCAATCCTTCAAAACATCTTTTAAGCATTTTTATTGATTTTGGCATTTTGATCCATCTCACATTTTAATTATTCCTCATAGTTGAGAAGTTGTTTTTCCTCATCGTAGTAATTTAGGGATGTACATAATCACCTAAAGCAATCTCATCTTCTGAGACCATTTAGTTTAAAAGGTTTGATTCCACCTACCTGAGGCTGATTCATTGTTTTGTTCCAGTGCCGGAGATGAGCCCAGTGCCCAGTGCCTTGCTCGTGCTAAGCATGTGCTCTGCTGCTGAGCTACAGCCCCAGCCCCTGGTCATCATGTTCTCAATGGGAAGAGATTTCTCCTTTCTGTGATGTGTGGGGCTCCAGCCAGTGGAAAGGTTTGATGGGAGAGTTGGGTCTCTTAGCAAGGAACGGCTGTGTCCACATGTCTGAGAGATGTTTGTAAGTGGGTTGTCTACAGGCTAGCATGTGCATAGAGGGCCAGTGTGCTGTCCAGAGGAGAGAGGAGCTGATGGTGGCAGTGGCCTTGGTGAGCTTGGTGGTGGTGCTTGTGTGATTGGTGAGGTCATGACCTGTCACTCATTGTCCCGAGAGTGGTGGTGGATGAGTAGATTATTGCTGTGGCTGTGACTTCTTGTTTAAATGTCTGCTCATCTGTGTATCAGTCACTAGGATTTGATTCCACGCATGGCCATGGGTCTCCTCCAGAGCTGAGAGCCCCTTGAGGCCTTGGTGTAGTTTTCTGGCTTTACAGAAGAGTGGACACCATGTCTCCAATAGAGAGAAGGCACCCGTAGGAAGAGGCTGGGCCTGCCTCTGCATCTTCTTTGCTTTATGACGTGGAGAAAGTGACTCAGCATTCCCGAGACTTGGTCTCCCTGTCTTGGGTTGTGATGGTGGTTTCGACTTCATCAGTCACTGTGAAAAGTCCATGATATGAAGATCTGTAAAGCATTTAATAAGTGCCTGTAGGTACACACTAGGTGGCCAATGAAAAAGTCAGCTATTTCTGCTGCTTTCCTATATGGCTGACCAGTGATGACTAACAGTCAGATCGCTACTGAAAGACTCCTTTCCCAATGAAGCCAACCAAAAGGTTAGGTTGGAAGAAAGGAGCATGCAATAGGTTGAGATTGCAGAGATTCACAGAGAGAATTCTGTCTCCAGTCTACTGTGTCTCCATAAAGCCTTTACTTCCCCTCTTAGCCCATTTTCTGTTGCTATAACACAATACCCGAGGTTGGGTAATGTACAAAATATAGAGGTCATGCTTGTGGAAGGTGGGAAATCCAAGAGCATGGTACTGGCCTCTGGTAAGGTTTCTTGCTGCACCAGGTCATGGCAGAGGGCTTCACTTGGAGGGACAGAACAAGCACACCAGCTCAGACTCTTCCTCTTCTTACAAAGCCACTCAAGGTGTCGTGGGACTCTGCCTCATGACCTCATCTAACCCGAGCACCTTCATAGGCTGTGCCCCAAATATTGATATGGGGATTTGGGGATTTGATTTCTAACACATGAGCTCTTTGGAGAATACATCTGAACTGTAGCACCTCCCTTCCTCTGAAGTCCATATTTACAAGCCCGTCCTCATATTTCAACTCATGAAGTGTTCATTGAATGCAAAACAATTAAAATAAGAATCGAAGACTCATCCAAGCCGGGCTGTCCTCACCTTACTCTGTCAGGGTGTTACCGTAGGGTGTGGATGCTGAGAGGGTGGAGCTGGCTCTGGCCCATGGCTCATGCTCTGTGGCTGACATCAGCTTCAGTCTCCATAGCTCTAGGGCCAAGAGTGGATTCCCTCCTGCTGCTTCCTAGGGCTACCTTTCTTATATGTAAGCAGCAAATAGAAAGTAATATCATAATGTTTTATCAACTGAAATATGAATGGAAGGAATTATCAGAATTTGGTAGCCATGTATTAGTGCTTAGATATTTTTATTTAAAAAAAATACCAACTCTAAATTGTGAAAAACCAAATACCTGCTATGAAATTAAGTAAAAATTAGCTTTGAATCTAGAAATACAAATTATGAATGAAATGATTTTATTCAGAATTTGAGTTTCAGGTAATTACTAATAAGAATGCCAGGTTCTGTGAGGTAGAAGCCATAAAATAATTGAATTAAAATCATTTTATGGTATTAATAAATAAATATTGTCTGCTGATGTTTAATTCTGTACTCAGTCTCACCACATTCCTTTTGTATTTTTATCAGTTTTATTGAGGTGTAACTTAATTCCATAATTTCACCATTTGGGAATGCACTGTTATTTTTACTAAATTTAGAGTTTTGCAGCTGTCACCTTTATGATCCAGTTGTAGAATATTCTATAGCCCCATAAAGATCCTAAGGACCTATATTTTAGTCAGTCTTTATTGCTACCTCCAGTCTTAGGAAACTCTGCTTTTTCTAAATTTTCCTTTTCTGGATAGTTTCTATAAATGGGATGATACAATATACAAGTGTTTGTGTCTGGTTTCTTTCATTTAGCACATTTTTAATTTATCTATTACAAAGTTCCATGTTGTGTAAATTCCATGTTGTGGCATATGTCACATTAATTTATCTGTTCACTATGGACATCCATTAGGGATGTTTTCAGTTTTGATACATGATGTGGATACACATTTACATTTCTGGTGGGTAGATTCCTAGTGCAATTGTGAGGTTACCAGGTGAATTTATATTAAAGAAACTGCCAGACTTTCCCACAGTGGCAATACCATTATACATTCCTATCAGCAATGTATGAGGGGTTCAGTTCCTCCATATCTTTGCCTTTCCTCATAGTTTGTCTTAGAAATTTCACATCCATTTGAATTATAGTTAAATAGAAAAGATCCTTTTATGATGTAGCATTAATACTGGAGTCTCAGATTAAGCGTTTGTGTGCTTTTGGTATAATAGCAGTCTTAGTAATTGGGAAGAATTGATTTATGTTGTTGAACTAATGGTTCAGTTGTCTGGGGAGTATACAGTAAATAATTAATGACAATTTTCTGCAGGTTACCTTGTAGAACACACTATCCACCCTTCTACTGCCTTGTCAGGGCCATCTAATTACTCAGGGGATGAAAGCTTCCATTCCAAGGAGGAGTGGTGGTTGGGTGTCTGTGAGGTGTGTAGAAACCAAAACACTGAACCCCTGACTTCTTTATTATTTTAAAAGCATGGCATACAATAGTCAGCATAGATATTGGTGTCAATACTGGCTTTTGTGTGTGTGGACTAGAATGAAATCATTTCCTGTTTCCTTCTAGATTGTCCACAGGACTCTGGCAGCCATGTTGGGGGCCCTCGCAGCACTAGCGGCTCTGGCTGTGATCGGTGATGTAAGTTGCAATGTTCAGAATCAATGGCTTACCACTGGGTATAACATCAGACCCAAGAGACATTCTGGGACTTGGGCTGCACTTGGTGTTTTTAATTCTTTTATATGCTACTTCCATGTCTTTGCCCCCAAACCATGCTTAGAGATATAAACTAACAAACAATAGCATTGACGAATGTTTTTCATTTGATTTCATTACACATGCACATCTAGGTAGTTTTACTCCTCATTTTGGCTGAAGAAAGCCTCACCCTACTCATGTGTTTGTCCTGGTCTGTGGCTCAGCAGTGTGAGGCTAGATTTAGTGTTGTCAGCTCTCAGGAACTACACTAAGATGTCCAAGCTGGAGCCGAGAGGTGGGAGATGAGAGGCAGTTGGGGCTCTGTCTTGGAGACATCAAGAGGTTCCGGAGATGCATGTGTAGGGCTGACAGTGTCCCGTCAGAGCCTGAGTGTGGCCCATCTGGCAGAGACATGGGGAATACATACAGAGAAATAAGAGAAGCCAAGTATCCCCTGGAAACAGGGGCCAGACTTGAGAGGTAATGCTGGAACTGAACTGAGAGCCCTTCCACATGTGACAACATACAGGTTTGGATTGGAAAACAATGCTATGGGATTTGATGGATTGTTCTAAAAGTTGCTACCAGAGG
This sequence comes from Heterocephalus glaber, assembly GCF_053883595.1. Taxonomy (NCBI): domain Eukaryota; kingdom Metazoa; phylum Chordata; class Mammalia; order Rodentia; family Bathyergidae; genus Heterocephalus; species Heterocephalus glaber. Next base: position 329,348 of record NW_028258194.1, on the reverse strand, counting down.
CTATTCATCCAACCCAAGAATTATAACTAGTTTAAAAGACCTATTTGGGGAGGCAAGTTGAGTTAGTTATGATTTTTTAATTTAAATTTTGAATGTAGGCCTTGCCTGAAATTAATAACTTGAGCTTATTCTTAGCCACTGTTGGTATAAAAAAAACAAACGTTAATCCTAAAGATAAACTTAGGCATAAAGCTATAGTTGTTTTTATTCATGATCAAGGAGTAGAGTATAGTAATCTGTTTTGTTTTGAGAGTCACTGATATGGAACATGGCAGTTACACTCTGTAGAAAGCCCTGGACTGCCTGCTGGGATGCCCTTTTTCAAAATCCAGGTCCTGGAAGTTTCTTCACTTCTCACTCTCTGCTCCCTTATGACCCCTGTTTCTGGGACAAAATACCTGTAATTTAAAGGAAGAAAGGTTTATTTTGGCTCATGCTTTTTTTTTTTCATGGTTGACTGGCTCCAAGGCAGATCTGGCTTAGTAGAAGGGTATGAAGGAGGAAAGCTATTTAACCCATGGCAACTAGGAAGCAGAGGGAAAAGGGAGGAGCTGGAGACAAGAACACACCCTTCCAGGTTATACCCTAGTGACCCACCTCCAACCAGGACCCACCTCCTAACATGATATTCAGCTATGAACTCATCAGTAAGTTAATCCATCGATGGCTAGCACCTCCATGATCCATTTACCTTTAACACACCTGAGTGTCTGGGAGAACATTCTAGATCTAAACTATAATACTCCAACCCAATCCCCAAAAGTCTCATGTCCCTCTCATGTGCAAAATGCATTTGGTCCATTTATAAGAGTCACCAAAATCTTAATAGTTTTAGTTGCTAAAAAGTCAAAGTCTGAAGTCTCCTCTGAGACTCAAGGCAAACTCTTTGCTGTGAGCCCCTATAAAGATAAAAAAGAAAATTAAATACTTCCCACATACAATGGCACAGGGTAAGCATTCCCATTCCAAAAGAGATAAAAGGGGGAATGGAAAGAAGTGGAACCAAAGCAAAACTGAAACCCAGCAGAGTAAGCATTAAATCCTGTTCATCTAGTGTGTGTGTGTGTGTGTGTGTGTGTGTGTGTGTGTGTGTGTGATGAGATATGAGCACCAATGGGCTTGGGTGGCCCCATTCATTTGAGATTGCCAGCTGCAACCCTCATGGGCCCCCTTTTGGAATAGCTCCACTCACTGTGGATTGATGGCAATCCACATTCCTGGCTTATCCAACTTCCTGGGATCTCTACTACACTTTTGGTTTCACTCTCACAGCTTCACACGTGACCTCTCTAGGAATTCTTGCCTGGCCTCCAGGCCTTCCTTTGAAATTTGGGTAGAAGCCTCCCTGACCTTGTAACTCTTGCCTCCTGCATACCTGAAAAGCCAGCACCACATGGATGATGCCAAGATCTGCCACCAGCTCAAGCAGTAGTAGATGGGCAGGCTCCCTGAGATCATGGTTGCAATAGCCACTGAGTGCCTGGATGGGTGACCTTGCAGGAAGTATTTCCCTCTGTGGCCCTGAATGAGCAGAGCACCCTGAGGATCTCTTCTCAAATAAAAGCTGTATAGCTTTGCACCCTTGAGCCTGTAAAGGGCAGGGTCTTGATTATTCCTAAAATACCTTCAAGCCATCTTTCCTTTTTCCTGATGCAAAGTCCTTGGCTTCTTTTAATGCTAATCTTTTCAGCAGCTATGCTCTCTTTTGCCTTAACTTTCCAGGAGCTTCCTTTCTGGTGAAACTGAAAACTTTTCAAATGGGCTTTTCACTGCTGATTTTCACAGTGGATCTGGCTAAAAGAAGTCAACAGAATTTCCTCTGCCTGATTAGTTTGCCACCCTTAAACTCAGTCTCCTACAAAGTCTCATGATTTTGGCAAAATGTAGCCAAATTTCATTCCAGGGCATTACACACATGTCCTTTAGTCCTGTTCCTAATGGAGTCTTTGCTCTCAACTGACACCTCCTGAGCCTGGCCTTTACTGTCTACATTTCTATCAGTACTCTGGTCCTCTAAACTCTGCACAGTACTGCACATCAACCACTGTTCATGACATTCTAAGGATTCTCTAGCCTCTCTGCTTTTCTAAACCTTTCTAAATACCTGCAAACAAATTCCAAAGGCTTCTCAACCACATGGTCAGGTACAGACACAACAACAATCCCACTTCCCCTGTACCAAAATCTGTCACTGGGACAAAATACTCAACACTTGCAAATTAAAGGAGAAGAAGTTTATTTTGGCTCACAGTTTCAGTCTGTGGTAGGCTGGCTCCAAGGCAGCCCTGGCATGGTGGAAGAGTATGGCAAAGGAAAGTTGTTCAAGCCATGGCAGCCAGGAACCAGAGAGAAAAGGGAAGAGCCAGGGACAAGAATACACCCTTCTGGGTCACGTGCCAGTGACCCACCTCCAACCAGGCACCACCTGCTAACATCATGTTTGCTATGAACCCATGCACTGATGAGTATAGCACTCCCTGATCCAGTTACCTTTCACACCCATGAGGATTTTGGGGGGCATTTTAGACCAGTGGTGTTGAACCTATGGTATATGTGCCACAGAAAGCTGTATCATTGAAAGCTCTTAAAGGTTTGCCACTGTTGTTGACCATAAGAGTTGGGATACATGGGAGTAGGACAGAAGACTATTCAAGTGCTTGTCACGTGGCCTCACGCCATTACAAGGAGAAAGGCATATGTGGATTCTGCTAGAAATATAACTGTGTTAGTCAACTTTGTGTTGATACAACAAAATATCTGAGATAATCAATTTAAAAAGAAATGTTTATCTTGGCTCACAGTTTTCAAGGTTTCAGTTCATAGTTGGTTGGCCCCCTTGCTTTTGGGCTTGTGGTGAGCAGTACCTTTTGGCGGGAGTGTGTGGCAGAGGAGCTGCCTAGCTAGTGGTGGTTGGGAAGCAAAGAGAGTGAGGGAAGAGACTGGAATCTGGAAGAGACAGCCCCCTTTTGGCTCATGTCCCACATGGCCTAACCTCCTGCCACGTGGCCTCCTAAACTTCCACCACTTCCCGGTAGCACCAGGATCTGGGGAACAAGCCTCTGGGGCTTTGTTCCAAACTGTAGCCTTATCCTTAAGGGCCAATCCTATAATTTGGGCAATAGTTCTTCCTAAAAAGTTTCCAGAGGTAAGGTTATGGTTCTTAAAATTATGTTACTACATAGGTTTGATAGTACAGATGCAGCAGGTCATAAATGTTTTCAGCAATGATATAATCCAATTTCAAAAGCATGCAGCTGGTGTGTTTTCAACTTTGGTCCAACGAATGCATTTATAGTAAAGGGCAGCACATTTTCAAGATTATCCGCAGGAAGGTGGTCACAGGATTAATTAGCAAATTTGTGCTTTGATTTCAGAGACCCAGCCTGACCCAGGTGGTGGAGTGGATTGATTTTGAGACCCTGACCCTGCTGTTTGGCATGGTAATTATAGCCCTCCCAGTGGGACATGGCCCTAAGCTTGCTGATTAAACCTGGGTCCTTCTCTTTTGCTGCCGCTGCTCATAATCCTATCATTATATTAAAGATGCTATGTCTCTTGACAGTTAGAGCTTGATTGAGAAATGATAGTGCAAGTCCAGCTAATTTCTTTTTTTTTCCCAGCTAATTTCTTTAGAAGAGAATTGAATGACTGGTGCTTTGATTAGTTAGCTGGAGAGTTTCAGTTGAAAATCTGTGGAACAATGAAATGAGATTGCCATTTAGAAAAGTTAGCATTTTTAAAAAGTTACTACTCTTAAAATAAAAAATGGCATATCCCCAAATAAGAGGACTGTATATTAGTTTCAGTGATTGGAAAAGTACTTTTAATTATATAAAGGAATAAATTGTCTCTGACAGTTTTTATGTTTGCTAATTTATCATATTGTCAAGTGGCCATTCTGTTATGTACTGTGAGGAATGTGACCAAGTCAATTTGTATGAATCAAACTTAAATGCAGAAGTGGATTTGTGTAGAACATTCATCATAAACTAATTAAGCTAGAACAAGTGGAATTTGGCAAGGGCCAGACAATAGTGGGAATGGCTCATGCATTCTTCAACAGACTCCAGAATAGTCCAGGGGATCTGAAAGAGAGTTTGTCTCCTTAGGCCTGAAACTCACTGTACATAAAGCAGGTCACTGCATGTCCTTATTACCCTTGCTAGCATTTGATCCCTCCTGGGGTTGAAAGATACATGGAGAATCCTACTACTCTGTGCTTCCGTGTGACTCCAAGTGGTGCTGCCACCTCCTGTGGAAGGGGAGGCAGAACAACACTCTGATCTGAGACTTCCTCGAAGAACTAATGTTTCTGTTGAGTACTGAGAAGCATATAGGATTTGGGCATCTGGATGGAAGAAAGGAAGATTTAAAAATTTTAAATAAGTGATGTGTTAGTTTGCTAGAGCTGCCATAATAAGGTGCCACAGACGGTGACTGTGACAAGCAACACTGACTTCCCACCATTCAGGAGGTCCAGGAGCCTGGAAGCCTGAGATCAAGGTGTGGATGGAGTTGGACTCCTCCCAGGCTTCTCTCCTCGGCTTGTAGACGGCTGTCTCCTCCCCGTGTCCTCTGGGCCTTCCCTCCAAACGTGTCTGTGTCCTTCTCTTCTTACCCTAGAAGGACACTGGTCATACTGCTTTAGGTCACTAGTTGTCTTCCCCAATAATCTCATTTTAACCTAATTACCCCCTTAAAGCCCTACCTCCAAGTGTACATACAATGTCAGCATTGTGGGCTAAGACACCAACATGTGAATTTGAGTGGGTGACAATTCAGCCCATAGAAATGGCCTAAAGTACTTTTTGCTTAATTGAAATTGGTTCACCAACCACTTGCAGGTTCTATAATTCTAGAATGATAGGGATGCATATATATATATATATATATATAACCAGTTCTCTTCCTTTTTTACCCTGTTTTCAGTTAGTCAACCAGCCATGGGGTCATTGGCCCCAACCCCTGGGTCCTGGTCTCTCCTGGGAGATCTGTCAGCCTGTGTGGGAACAGCTCCCCTCACAACACAAGGACACAAAGGCCTCCACACATGTTTGTGTGCTCATGCACACCCGTGTGGCTATTCCTTGGTGTGTGAAGCACACATTCTGCAAACAGCCCCACAGCAGCCTTTCAGGTTAGGATGAATAGTAAGGCTGTGCTAGATAAGATACCTTTTTTTCTGGTATAGTTTATTAGAAAGACAATGTTGGGCCTGCTATTTTGGAATACGTTAATTTAATTTACACCATTGAATGTTTGCAACTACCTAGCAAGGTACAAAACATTCAGAGGTGACATAAAAAAACTGAAGTTCAGAAGGATTAAGAAATTTTTTGTCTCAAGGCCAAGTTACTCCTAAGTGGCAAAACCAGTGCTTGAACCTGCATCTTCTCCTTAGGTTCAGCATGTGGTGGGGTGGGTGGAGCACAGGAGGGAGAATGGAGCTCTGAGCTCAGGCTTCACGGTGGAACCCGTGTCTGTGTTGCCCCTGAGAAGTGCAGGGTTTCACCGTCTGCATGGAGGAAGGGAGGCAGAGCAGACATGATAAGCTGAAAAAAAAATTAAATGAATGATGTATTTTACCTCGGATGAGTAGAAAATCTTTCAGCAAGTTTAGGCTGGTCGTTGCTTAAATTCAGGATAACTGGGTGTTTACTTTTTATTAGTAGTGTAGACAGTTGTTTACAGCAAGTTATTCTCATCAGTAGATCCACAAGTTCTGGGTCATACCGATTTGGGAGGGTACTCACTTCAGTGCGGTCACCCTACTTGCATATCTTGATCAAATGGGCAGCAAAAAATTAGTTCAATTACTTTAGGAACCAAAATCTAACCCAGTTGTAAAATCTTGAAATGTGTCAGTGTTGCTCATGTAGATGGTCAGGTGCAGGAAGCCTCCTGTTGGCCCGCTTCCTCCTCGATGCCAGCTTTGCTGCTGAGCAAATCACCTGCCTCTTGGACCCTCACTTTCCTAGTCTATAAAACAAGGGGTAATAATGGAAACACAGAGAGTAATAATAACATATGATGTTTATTGTGAGGATTAAATGAGATGATAATATACCTTAGAGACAAGTCCCTGGACAAAAATATAAGCAGCTTGCAAGAGGCTCCACTCAAGAACCAAGGAAGTGGACAAAGATAATTAAGAAACTTATCTTTCAGCAAGACATCCAGGAGCTTGATTGTGTAGCTTTCAGAGGCCAGGTCTGTAGCTCTGACGTTTCCGTACAATACTCTGCTGAGATAACCTTCTGTCTCCTTTTTCTCTTCCCCTCTAGATGATATTAGTAGCCATATTTTCAGAAACTGGATTTTTTGATTATTGTGCTGTAAAGGTAGGTGTGATGTGCATTTAATAGTTGTGTGCTAATTAATTGATACATTCATCATTTTATAAATTAAAGTATCATTTAATTAAATCAAATACTTTAAAATTCCACCTTTTTCAAAATTGCTTTCACAAGGCTGTGTGTAGTTGCTATGCTAAGCATGGCTCTGAGCAACACTTCCAGTTTCTCCATAAATGAACGAAGATGGAGAGCAAGGAAGGAGTACTGAGGCAGAATGACTGCGTATCCTTCCAGCTGGCTGGTGAGAGCCACACATTGAGCATCATTTTGTATATTATGATCTCTGAATATGTCAGGCCATTGGCTTCTGATTACTTAGCTTTTTGGTAAAGAATTTCAGTGATGATTACTTTCTCAAGGTGTAATGCAAACATTATACATTCACCATTTTTAAAAGAGGGGGAAAATGTTAGTTTTATAGATCCCTTAAGGATCTTATCTATTAGTTTACATTTTGGTGTTGAGGATTGAACTTAGGGCCTCATGCATGCTCAGCATGTGCTCTACCACTGAGCTCCACTCCGTTCTGAGAATTGTTTCTGATTGGCGGTCACAATCATACACATTTAAAGGGTACAGTGGAAGTTTCAAGGTATTAATCAGTGTATTCAAGGTATTATTTCAATGTGGCTAATTACTATTTCCATCATTTTGATCACCTACACTTTTTCATGGTGAGACATTTAAAATTTACTGTTAGTTATTTTGAAATATATACTACATGTTATTAAGTATAGTCACTGTATTTGTGCAATACTTTCAAAATCTATTCCTTTCATCTATCTGCATCTTTGTACTCTTGAACCAACATCTTCCCATTCCCTGCCTACCAGTCTTCATCCTCTGGTAACCACCTCTGTTCTCCACTTGTGCGAGATCAACTTTGTAAAATTCCACTTCTAAGTGAGAGTATCCGGTATTTGTTTTTCTGTGCCTGGCTCATTTCACTTGACATAATGCATTCCAGGTCCATCTATGTTGTTGAAAATGACAGGAACCCCTCCCCACCTTCTGCGGTGCCGGAGATTGGACCCAGGGGTGCTGTGCCACTGAAGTACATTCCCATCTCTTTTCCTTTTTCCTTCTGACATAAGGAGTTGCCTGGTGGGACTGGAATTTGTGATCTTCCTTCTTCAGCCTCCCTCAGTGCTGTGACGATGGACATGCACACTACACCTGGCTAGCGTCCCTGTTCCCTTTCTGTGGATGAACAGTATTACATGGTGTATATGTACCACATTGTCTTCATTCATTCTCTGCTGATGGACATGTAGGTTGATTCCATAGCATGGCTGTCATGAATAGTCCTTCCCTGTGAATGGGAGTGCAAGTGTCCCCTCAGTGCAGAGACTTTGACTCCTGTGGATAGATGCCCGGTGGCGGGTCATGTGGTAGTTCCATTTTCAGTTTCTGAGGAACCTCCATACTGTTTCCCGTAATGGTTGTACTAATTTACATTCCCATCAACTGTGTAAGAGTTCTCTTTTCTCAGCAAACTCTCCAACACTTGTTATGTTTCATCTTTTTGATGAAGCCATTCTAACCCATGTGAAATGATGTCTCATTTTGGTTTTAAATTGCGATTTTAACTGGAGCCTTGGTGTGTTCTGCCAGCAGGGTCTGGCTCCAGGGTGTGTACTGGCTTCATTGGGCCTGGCTGGTAAGAGGGGAGCCTGCCATGGCCTGCTAATGCCAAGGCTGGTGCTGACTTCGGTATTGTTTTTGGAATGGAAATCTTCTTTTAAAAGTAAAGTATTCAACAGAGTTCTTTGCAAACTCCAAATAAGAGACCCATGCTGTAATTTTTGTCACTTTGTGTGCCATCTTGTACATTACAGATACATACCTGGCTTCTTTCTCCCAATCTGTGACACTAAAAATATCCCTTGGGTCCCCAGAGATGAGCAGATGCCAAAGTCACTTCGATCCCAAATGTTGCAGCCCAGGCTGTTAATCAAATTCCAGGTGACTGGAAAGAGACTGACGGTTCACACTTTGTAACAAATGTAATCATTTCTGGACACTGTGAAGACAGAGAATCCGGAAGAGAGAAGAGAAAACACAGCCCAGGTGGACTTAGATCTCTAGGCACTTCATCTTAGCCGGTGTAGGACTCCGGAGGGTCTCAGCTTTAACCCCCCCCACAGTGTTTAGTTAGGTCCCTCTTCTGTGGAGCCACAGTGAAGAACAGAATGTCCTCTAGAGACGCTGATTCTGGCTTGTTCTTTCCCCGTGTGTGCACCAGGCGTACCGACTCTCCCGGGGGCGGGTATGGGCCATGATCATCATGCTGTGTCTCATCGCTGCTGTCCTTTCCGCCTTCTTGGACAACGTCACCACGATGCTCCTCTTCACTCCTGTAACAATAAGGTATGCAGACACCTGTGAGTGTCCCCGCCGGCTCGGGGCAGGTGTGTGCTGTAACCTGGCTCAAGGTTCTCTCCTCAAAGGCACCAGGGGCGGCGGACAGAGCCCAGCCTTCACTGCATTCAGACCAGCGGCACTGGCTTCTTTGAGCAAGAACTTGTCTCAAACTTTAAGAAAAGGGTTAGAATGTATCTCAGTGCTCCCTGGATCCCATGCCCAGTGACATGCGCACACACGCACACACACACACACACACTCATGCACGCACACGCGCACACATAGACTCAAGTGCTGGTGGTGTAAGAGTCACTGTTTATACCACCATACTCTTCAGGACTTTGTAGTCACCAATCAATCTCCTGTCTTTGGACAGAGTGGCACCAGTCCTTAGTGCTCGGCAGCAAGGCCTGTGTGGATCGGATGCAGTCTCCGCTGTCGGGCATTGCTGAGTGCTCCATACAGATGCTGGGAGATTCCCACACTGCGTGCAGCACTGCCTGAGGTCTTTTGCGCATTAGTGGAGACACCCTGCTCCAGGCGGCCAGGCTCTGCTTTTCCCCAGTGTCCCAGGTCTGTTGGGCCTGTCTGCCCTTGCCTCGATGGAGGGGAGGCTGGTGGCTGGCCCTGTTCTGAGCTGAGGCAGGCAGCAGTGAGGAGGCCATGGGCTGCAGCAGGGCTTCACCGAAGGACTAGACCTCCTGCCCAGGTGTGGTGGAGGAGGGGCGGTGTCTTAGTTGCTCTCTCACCGCTGAGACACAAAACCCGACACCCTCGCTCTAAGGAGGAAAGGTTTTTTTAGCTCATAGTTTGTAGAGGTTTCAGTCCCTAGTTCCTGGCTCTAAAGCAGGGCGGCACAGCAGAGGGCATGACAGAGGAGAAAGCTCAGGGCATGGGTTCGAGAAGCAGAGCAGGGGATGAAGAACAGGTGTGCAGGATTTGGGATGTGATACATAAATATTTTAATTTTTATTAGGGTATGTTTGCAGTGCATGTTTACACTCCTCATGGGGAGTTGGTGTGTGGACACAACACATCCTAGTTCTGTTTACTGTCCCTTCCCCTCTCTTCCTTCTCTCCTCCCTCCATCCCTGGGTCCCCTTCTCGTTTACAAAAGGTTTATCTCCCTGTTTCCCATCATCTGCCTTTTATTTTGCTCTATAATTTATTTACACTTGGGGTTTCTCGTATAAGAGAACCATGTGATATTTACACTTGTGTGTCTGATTTATTTCACTTCACATTATGGTCTCAAGGTGCATCTATTTCTCCGCACAGGACTGTGCTCTTTGGAGAGTCTCTCTCTGTGTATGCAGCCTCCCTGGCTGAGTGATGCTGCTGGGCCCCCTTGCAGGGACTGGTCTGCTGCAGGCAAAGCCACAGCTGCAGCCCCTGCTCCTTCTCAAAGGAGGAAGTCAATACTTGGTGGTTAAAGGGAGGGGCCTGGGAGAGCGCAGAGGGCAGGTCAAGGACAAGTGAGCAGGCTTGGTGTGTGCACCAGCGACTTCTCCTCTGCCCCTCCCCTGACTTGGAGGGGTCAGGTGGCCAAGTCCCATTTGCCTGTGCCAGGCCCTGGCCTCCACCAGGGGCCTGGAGGGGATGGCATTCCCTCACACATGTAGGGCAGGGCTGGAGGCGTGTGTCACCACACCTATGTTTCAAGGGCGGTGGGTTGGATTTTGGAAGAAGTGGGATTCTCAGAGTCAGCTGTAGCTGGCGGGTGTCGCTGCATTGCTCAGCCCCAAGCATGGCCCTTCTCACGTGTGTGTGTGTGTGTGTGTGTGTGTGTGTGTGAATAGTGTTTTCACTTTCCTCCATTCGTGATAGATTATGTGAGGTGCTCAACCTTGATCCAAGACAAGTCCTGATTGCGGAAGTGATCTTCACAAACATTGGAGGAGCTGCCACTGCCATTGGGGACCCACCAAATGTCATTATCGTTTCCAACCAGGAGCTGAGGAAGATGGTACGTGCAGTAGATGAGGGTCTGGAGCTCAGTTCCTTAGCCCTTGGCCCAACTTGCCTGCTGACCACTCTGACAGTGTGCTAGCAACCTTCAGCACCCTGCCTTAGACATCCTGTCTCTCAGCTCCCATGGGGAGCACCGTTTGGTTTGCTCATCATGCCCACCGCAGGCATGGGCCGGGGTGATGAGTTCTCCATCTCTGTTGGTGCATTGATGCCATTCTCAGGCTGGTAACTTTTAAAAGAAATGACTGGATAACGTGATCTGTTTGGTCATTATATTAATTATATCAACAGGAATGGAAGTTTCTTGTAATATTAAGAACAAAATGACCTGTCCTCTTTTACTGGAGCTAGGGGATTTCCTTCTCAATTCGGGTAGAGGAATTTAATGATGAAGAATTTAAACTGTTGCAAGAATCAGATAATGAAGGTCTCAAATTCTTTGAAAGCCCTTATAATTATTCATAGGTAGTTTTTCATACAGTGAAATAAAAACAAAGTACTTAATTGTCTGTATTTTAAAGATTGCAAATGTACTCTTTGTGTATTTTATTTTATTTTAAAAATAAAATAAAGGGGATTGAACTTGGGTCCTTGCGCTTGCGAGGCAGGCAGCAGAACCACTGAGCTAAATTCCCGGCCCCTCTTTGTGCATTTTAAAGAGTTAAAGTTAGATCTCTGTCATTTTTATTTATCATTCTTTGGTCATTAGAATTTTCTAAATCTTCTTTTGGGGGAGTAGATTCAAATTTGAATATAGAATATAGCAAATATATTCAAATATAGCAAATTTGAACTGAATTACAGGAAAAACAGAACATATAAAAATTTTAGGGATTCCTTAAAACAAGAGCCAGGAGAGTGGGAATAAGTTCCCCTGTCAATGGAGGATGGGATACTTCAACCTGCGGGTTGAAATCAAACACCGAACCTCAGAGTCCACCAACAGCCTCTCCTAAGGCAATTACAAAGCCAGTTTGGAGGACTGTAGTCGTTGAATCCGAAAACTTCTTCAGTGCCTTTCTCTCTCCAATGGATGTCCAGACCATTCCGAAGAGTCCAGTGGTATCAAAGCCTCCAGCTAAATCACAACGACCAGAAGAAGTGAAAAGCACCTTACATGAGTCTTTACATACTGTACAGTCAAAAACTACTGGAACAACTGAAACAAAAGTGAAGGACTCTTTGTGTGTATCAGAGCAAAGTCTGCCAGTAGATACTCTATCACCTAAAACTGAAGGTCAGGATGAAGAAACTGTTAATAAGCAACCTGAAAGGAAGGTGCCAGCTATACATTTGAAAGTACCTGAAAGCACAACTAATGTAAAGACAACTACGGAAACTGTATCTGCAGAAACCAAGGTTGTGGCTTTGGAACCTAAGGAACAAAAACATGAAGACAGACAGAGCAATACTTCTTCTCCTGCTGTTAGTGCCTTGTCATCAGGTGCTTCTGCCACCAGTGATATTGAAGTTTTGGATCACAAGAGTGTTATAAGTGAGAGCCCAGCAAGTTCAAGGTAAGAGACTACAGAGGCAAAATCAAGTCTTCACCTGATGCAGATATCTTTCCAGCTTCTCTCTGCATCTGCTTGCCTTGGACATAATCATTTAGATGATTTCCAGAAACTAAACGAGAACTGCAGCTCATCTGATGCTTTTGAAAGAATAGACTCATTTAGTGTACAGTCATTAGATAGCCAGAGTGTCAGTGAAATCAGCTCAGACCATGAACTGCCAGGCAAGGGATATGCTTTAGTGCCTATTATAGTTAATCCTTCAACCCCAAAGACTAAAGTAGTTGAATCTATTGAAGGAAAACCTGAAGAAGAAGTAAATGAAACATTAAGTATACCTGCTGAAGAAGCAGAAATGGAAGAAAGTGGGCGAAGTGCAACTCCTGTTAACTGTGAGCAGCCAGATACCCTGCTTTCTTCTACACCTATGAATGAAGGACATGCTGTCTTGGACAAGGTGGCAGAGCAGTGTGAATCTGCTGAAAGTCTGCCAGAAGCACTTTGTGAGAAGGAAGATGTTTGCAAGACAGTTGAACTTCTGAATGAGAGACTGGAAAAAAGGGAGGCTCAGTTATTATCTCTTAGTAATGAACAAGCACTTTCAGAAGCTTATGATAACCTAAAAGATGAAATGTTCAGAGTGAAAGAAGAAAGCAGTAGCATTTCTTCCTTGAAAGACGAGTTTATCCAAAGAATTGCAGAAGCAGAAAAGAAAGTTCAGCTAGCCTGCAAAGAGAGAGATGCTGCTAAAAAGGAAATCAAAACTATAAAAGAAGAACTTGCCATTAGATTAAATAATAGTGAAACTGCAGATCTTTTGAAAGAGAAAGATGAACAGATTCAAGGACTAATGGAAGAGGGTGAAAAGCTTTCAAAGCAGCAGTTACATAACTCTAACATCATTAAGAAACTGAGAACTAAAGATAAAGACAATGAAAACATTATCAGAAAACTCAACAAAAAAGCTAAAGAGCTAGAAGAGGAGTTACAGCATTTAAAACAGGTCCTTGATGGCAAAGAAGAGGTTGAGAAGCAACATAGAGAAAATACTAAAAAACTAAATTCTGTAGTACATCGTCAAGAGAAAGATCTTGGTCGACTTCAGGTAGACATGGATGAACTCGAAGAAAAGAACCGAAGTATTCAGGCTGACCTGGATAGTGCACACAAAGAACTTACTGATCTTCACAAAGCCAATGCTGCAAAGGATAGTGAGGCACAGGAACCAGCTCTGAGTCGTGAAATGAAAGCTAAAGAAGAACTTTCTGCAGCAGTAGAGAAAGCCCAAGAAGAAGCCCGTCAGCAGCAAGAAACATTAGCAATTCAAGTAGGGGACCTTAGACTAGCACTGCAACGTGCAGAACAAGCAGCTGCCAGAAAAGAGGATTATCTGCGACATGAGATCCGTGAACTTCAGCAGAGACTCCAGGAAGGAGAGAATCGGAATCAAGAACTGAGTCAAAGTGTTTCATCAACAACAAGACCATTACTTAGACAAATAGAAAATTTGCAAGCAACCCTAGGGTCCCGGACATCATCGTGGGAGAAGTTGGAGAAGAATCTTTCTGACAGGCTTGGTGAGTCCCAGACCTTGTTGGCAGCAGCAGTTGAAAGAGAACGTGCAGCTACAGAAGAACTCCTTGCCAACAAAATCCAGATGTCTTCCATGGAATCACAGAATTCTCTCGAGACAGGAAAACAGTAGACTTCAGGCCCAGCTAGAATCAGAGAAAAATAAGCTAAGAAAACTGGAGGATGAAAATAATCCATACCAGGTTGAATTAGAAAACCTAAAAGATGAATATGTAAGAACACTTGAAGAGACAAGGAAAGAAAAGACATTGTTGAGTAGTTAATTAGAAATGGAGAAAATGAAAGTTGAGCAAGAGAGGAAGAAAGCCATTTTCACTCAAGCAATAAAAGAAAAAGAACGCAAGCCATTTTCTGTTTCTAGTACTCCCACCTTGTCACGCTCGAGTTCAATAAGTAGAGTTGATATGGCAGAGCTACAAACATCTTTTCTGTCTCAGGATGAGTCTCATGATCATTCATTTGGACCAATGTCTGCATCAGCGAGTGGCAGCAATCTTTACGATGCTGTAAGGATGGGAGCAGGGTCAAGTGTTATTGAAAACCTGCAGTCTCAGCTAAAGCTAAGGGAAGGGGAAATTGCACATTTACAGCTGGAAATTGGTAATGTAGAAAAAGCTCAATCAATAATGGCTGAAGAGCTAGTTAAATTAACAAATCAAAATGACGAACTTGAAGAAAAAGTGAAGGAGATACCTAAAGTTCGAATTCAGCTAAGAGATTTGCATCAAGATACAACACTATTTTGCACATGTATGGAGAAAAAGCAGAAGAAGCAGAAGAACTTCGATTTGATGTTGAAGATGTAAAAAATATGTATAAGACTCAAATAGATGAACTTTTAAAACGGGCTCAGTTAACTTCGAAAAACTGAATTCCTGTCAAAGTGAATGTAAACACATAATATCTCAATGCAGACTTCCAATAAATTCTTTTATAGAATTAAAAAAAAAATAAAAGAGCCAGCAAACATTTCCTAAAGGGCCATGAAGTCCGTGTTACAGCTGGCAGGCTGTGTGGCCCATGCAGTACCTACTCAGCTCTGTCACTGGAGGAGGAAAGCAGTAGCCAGTATTGTGGATTCCAGCTTGAGAGTCATAGCCCACTTATCTCTGCTCCCAGGCGTATTTAATGAGTAATTTGTACCCCTAAACACTTACATTAGAAACGAAGTGTCTCAAATCCATGACCCCAGAGAACCGAGTCTTCGAGCTGGTTTCCGACAGCATTCTCCTCCATTCTCTGTTGGCGGCAGTTTGAACAGTGCCACCCTGTGGCTCTTGCTCTGTTTCCTGGATGCTTAGTGTCCTTTGTGAGTATTCTACCTCTGTGCCTCTCAGTATCTATGGCCTTGGGTTCTTTGTTTCCCTTCCTTCCCTCTTGGGCCGGTGTTCTCTATAGGAGGCCAGCACCTTGGGGCTTGTTGTGTTTCCTGCGTGCTGGGCTCTCCCACCCCAATGTGTGCAGCAGGTTCTTGCCTCTTTTTAGGTTCAGGTGCAGCAGGACCTGCAACATGCATTGCTGGGTCACCCACAGGCAGTGTGAGCCACACCTGCCTCTCCTGTCTGTCCCCCCACCTGTGTCCTTCCTTCCATTACTGAGGGTCCAGACTGGATTCTATTTTCAAATCACACTCTGTATTTTATCAAACCATTCAATAGATTCAGCTTAACTGTGTAAGCATTTCTTGAGTTTTTCACTTAGAAGAATTTAGGAATCCACTTTGGCTTGAACTGCCCTTACAATCTAATGGACTCATTTGACTTGTCACAGAGCTAGCCTAGAGGTGTAGTTCCCAGAAAATGATACCAGTGGGCCAGGAGTTCCTCAGCCACATCCTCATAAATTCCTGCAGCTTATGAAGCCAGGAATGTTCTCATCTGATTTCCCAGCACGTCCTTTATTGGTTATTGCACATGCTTGAACGGTGAACCACTTAATCCATCCGATGAAGACAATGTGGAAAACTAAGAAGACAACAGCTGAATGGAGCCCAAAATAAGACTCGGAAGGGCCAAAGTGGAAGCAGCACCTTGCGAGAAGTCAGGGCTGCGTCTGGGCCCCGTGTTGAGGTGTGATGCTTAGTCGATTTTGTTACTGAGAACATCAAGGACAGGTGTCTTGGAAGTCAGGGGTGCATGAGGCAGGAGGCCAGGCCCAGGCTCCGTGAAAACAGTCTCTCCCACCATATGTTGCATCGGCCTGTGTTGTCTCTCACAATTAACAGTTCGGATTTTTCCACTCGGCATTTTTCTTCCTGGATAAATTCACCCAGCACACCTTCATAGCAGCCAAGCCCTTTGGCTCAGCACTGTAACTTTGCTGGGGCTGCACTCCCAGGACCTTCTGAGGCCTTTTCTTCTTTGTTTATTCCCTCATCATTTTTCCTTCAATTGCCTGCCATTTCTAATGGGCAAAACTTTATAGATATTACACTCCAGGCTGACTCAAAACTCAGGTTACAAATACTTCTGTCTTCATGGGTCACTTACCCTAAGAAAT